>NC_090929.1:1686426294-1686750982 GCF_040938575.1 Ambystoma mexicanum
CGCTCGAGCAATATTTACGGTGCATGCTGCACCACAAACAAAGGAATTGGAAAGACCTTCTATGGATAGCCGAAAATGCATATAACAATTTCTTGCATTCAAGCACGGGACAAACGCCCTTCTATACCCTTGATAGCAGACACCCACGTACCTCTGAACTAGACCTTCCAGCCAGCTTGGAAATGCCAGCGGTAAAGACTCTACACACAACCATTACTCAGGCTTTCAAAAGGGCAAAGGAACACCTTATTCATGCCAAAGAAAAACAAAAGAGATTCGTCGACCAACACCGGAAAAAGGCCCCTGATTATCAAGTAGGAGACAAAGTTTGGTTAGCCGCTAAATTCGTACCCATCAAGGGAACCTGGACCTTTCATCCCAGATAGTTAGGACCCTATACCATTAAGGCAATTATCAACCCAGTTGCCGTGAAACTGGATTTACCACCTAATCTACACATCCACCCAGTATTCCATGTGTCCCTCTTGAAACCAATGCAACCCTGCACACGGGTTGGGACACCACCTAAGCCCATACTTGTTGACGGAGAACCAGAATTCGAAGTCAAAGATATCTTGGACTCTAAATACTCTAGGACCAAGCTACATTATCTCGTCGATTTGAAAGGATTTGGACCACAAGATAAATCCTGGGAGCCCAGTGAGAATATCCACACACCACGTCTAATCAGGAAATTCCATCGGAACTTCCCAACCAAACCTGGGCCAGACAGAAGGAACACCATGGGAGGGGCCTTAGGGGGGAGTGCTGTCACGACCCTCGCCCAAAACCCCCTCTGGCAATCCCATTGGCCAGGTGGAGTCAGGACTCGGGCCTCTAGACCCTGGCATCCTCTTCAAAAGCCTGCATGGGGCCAGTCCTGGCGCATATGGCGCCAGGCTCATACACCATGAAAAACAATGTGCTTGGGAACTACTTTATTGTACTGTCAGCCAACACGGAGGCATCCACATAGCTTGGTTCCTAGGAACCAAGCTATGCGGTCTAGTGTTTTGGGTGTGGTAGCCTAGGGACTACTTTACCTGGACTATTTTGTTGGGGCTATTTAAACCACACCCGAGCAAGACAACACGCTTCGTGTTACTTTGCAGCTTGTAACGTGACGCTCACCGTGTTCAACTATTCCCCCCGAAACTCAGAGAAGCAGAACCTGCAAGGAGACAAAAGGAACATCATTAGCAGCAGCATCTTACCTGCAGTCTTCATCTTTAAACACTCGCAGCTACTGAGAACAGCTTCCTCGAATCTGCACGCCTCCCAGACAGAACAACCTGAAAGAGGAAGATAGAGGCAACATTAAAGAAAGCAGTAGAGACATTTGCAAATTCCGAACTGCTCAAAAAGACTTACCTGGCTGGTCGCCTCTCGGCATTCCACTCGCGCAGAAGAACACTGCGACCTACAAGGAAGGAAAACACAAGTTAGCAAAGGCAAGACTTTGCAACGCTGCACATAGCGCCTACTTACCACATCATAGCGCTCTTAATGCGCCATCGTTTACCAGCGGGGGCTCAACCAAGCCAGTTCGCCACGCTGAAGCTGCGCATACCTAAGGGATAAAAAGAGACATTTTAAACAAAGAAAGGCATGCAGGATAGCAACAATACTAAAGAACAGCAAAAAGACCTACCTGAACAATATCAAACGGGCCGGCGTCAGTGAAGTAACTGGACCGCACACGCCCACGAAAGACAAAGCGCCCCTGCAAAGAAGGCAGGACGGAGAGCATGCCTAACTCTACCACAAGGTGAGGAGAGGGCCCCGTAGGGGCTGAAATCATACGGGGGTGGAGGGAGGATACTTACCCCGGTCGGTCAGTCTTGAACACAGTCCTCCTGTATTTTCAGGCAGAACCTTCCCCGCAGACCACATCTGGGCAAAGCTGAGAAGTATACCAGCGAGTAACCCGGCTGGGTGGCGTCCCTGTGGATTCCAGGTGAGCGTAACACAAACTGGGTGTATACCAGATAGCTGGAGAGGATCAATACTTATCCCTGTCCATCAAAAAAGGGGAGACTTGACCCTCTTGACTGCAGACTTTTAGCCATGCTTGACCCGAGTCAGAGGATCTTCTCAACGGTTCTATTGAACCGTCTTAATAATGGGTACAGGAACAAAACTTACTGAAGCCCTTTCAAAGGGGCTTCAGAAAGGGTCATTCCACATTAGGTAACATATGCATGACACAACACTTGGGTATGCAGTGATTTTAACAAATTAAAAATAATCCTGCCTCAATGCCCTAATCTTGAATTTCTCTATGTCAAAGGATACGGAAAATTGGTTACGTCGTATAGAAACGGATCAATTTTGGAACGCACTTTGTATGGCTGAATCCATAGTCAGTACTGAGTCTACACATTTTATTTGGAAAGCTGCAGAGTTGATCTTAGAGCAGTAGCAATGGTAGCAAGCCGTGGCATGTAATGCTATGCCATGAGGCACATAATGCTATGCCATGAGGCACATAATGCTATGCCATGAGGCACATAATGCTATGCCATGATGCACATAATGCTATGCCATGAGGCACATAATGCTATGCCATGAGGCACATAATGCTATGCCATGAGCCATGAGCCATATAATGCTATGCCATGATGCACATAATGCTATGCCATGAGGCATATAATGCTATGCCATGAGGCATGTAATGCTATGACATGAGGCAGAGATTTGCATTTAGGGTGACATTTTAAAAGTGCTTTTATTACAAAGAATTACCTGAGAATTGTATTGTTGCTTGTTTTAATCTTTTTTAAACCGTGTGATTTGCTTGTTAATGTATGTATCTCTGTAGTGCTTAAGGGTTAGAAATTAACCAAATGCATAATGATAAAAAAAATTATGTTATATATAATATGTACAATGGCGGGAAGGAGTGGTTCAAGGGTGTGTGGGGATGGCTAGGGTTAGTGCAGGTTGGAGAGGGGGATAGCTGAGGTTAGGGCAGGGACCCCTAAAAAGATAGGAGCTGAAGTTTAAGGAACCATTTGCAGATCTGAATGCAGGGATGTTGGGTCTAATTATTTGATATCCGAGCGGGGCTAGAGTTAGTGACAACTGTAAAGTGTTTACGAAGGAGCAGCCGTGGGCGGTGTCGTGTGATAAAGATAGCCAGATAAGGTGGGGCTAGTCCATGAATTGATTTAAGAATGAGTAGAAGCCATTTAAAGAGGGCCTATTGATGCATTGGCAACCAGTCTGCATGGAGGTGGCGAGGAAAGGTGGGGGAGGAGCGTTCATTGCAAAGTGGTGGGTTTTATTAAGAGGGGAAATAGGAATAGCGAGGGAGGCCCAGGAGAGGGCAATGGCACGTGGGGAAGATTTTGTTGGTGGAGTGATTGGGAGAAAGCGATACAGTTCCTGATTTTTAGTGGGTTACGTCTGGCAACGATAACACTGAGGGCATCAACGGGTGGTGTGTGAAAACGCTGTCGAAGATCGCCCCAAGAAAGTGTAGCTTGGGCAACAGTTTTAGGGGTCAAGTGGAAAATGCACGTGGGAAGAGTGGAGTGGCTGGAGATATGGAGATTGGGGGAGGCGTTGAACCATTAGTTATGGCCAATAGTATATTCATTACTACACAACCATCTAGTCTTCTCAACTAGGAATTGTGAACAGTTTGGCTTCTATCTTGAAGACATTAAAGAGCCCAGCTTGCAGTTGTTGTGAGAGTGAGCAACACCCCAACATGTGCAAGAGAAGCCTGTTCACAATGATCCTGTGGGTCTCCCATGTGCAAGTAGAAAGATAATAGGAAACCCATTGGTCATGCGTGTGCTAAGTTCCAGCAGGACACCGGGAGAATGATATAGAACATAACTCAGTCATTAGACCGTGCTTTCTAGAGTTGTTCCTGCCATTTCATAGTGTTGTGAATAACAGGTCCTACTATTACCCTATGCAATGGTACTCAAAGTCCTTATTACGAATATGGCGGTGAGGGTAAAAACCGCAATTCCATTACTACCACTTTACTGCAATATCACCGCACCGCTGCACTAGAAGTCTCATCAGTAAGGTGGATGATATACCGCCAGCAAA
Organism: Ambystoma mexicanum; assembly: GCF_040938575.1. Classification (NCBI taxonomy): domain Eukaryota; kingdom Metazoa; phylum Chordata; class Amphibia; order Caudata; family Ambystomatidae; genus Ambystoma; species Ambystoma mexicanum. The sequence goes on from NC_090929.1 coordinate 1,686,430,363, forward strand.
AAGCTGAATATGAAACATCCAATTTATTGCCACATATAGACAGAATTACCGCAGCGGAATTGCCACTTGTGGTGCTTCTGAAAATAATCACCATGGGTCAAATGCACTCCATAAATGGGGTCTGACACCACCTTTCGTGATCCCTTAGAAGTTCCTTGTAACTGAGTGACGGTAACAGTCATTGATTTTGGCAGGAATGCCGGGACCTTTGCCACCAAACTCCTAACGACCCCCGGATGTATGGATAAAGGCAGAGCCAGCCCAAGATTCCAGCCAGAGACCTTAGGTTTAGACATCACAGCAAGAGTTCACTTTTCTATCTGAGCAGGTCTACTCTGGAAGCAAGTAACAGGACTTTTAGGAGAAGCCTGCTACTTTCTTAGAGAAAGTCATGTAGGGGGTCAATAAGAAGGTACAGAAATCACAGAAGGTACACAATCACAGAAGGTACATAAGACTATCACCTTCTTCTATGAACACTTATATAAATGTCCTAAAACTGCCAGATGAGTGGCTAGCATAGTCTTTTCCTATTGTTTACCTAAGGAATTCCTTACCCTCCTGTAGGAAACCTCCAGGAATCCACTATGGATACCATAAGAGACACTTGGCAAAAGATCTAGAGCTGGCACGTGCACTGTAAAGGATTTGCCTTGAGATTGGACAAACTGCCAATACCAACCTGAGTTGACGGAAATTCTGTATCACCAACAGTGTAAGTGTGCCGTTATCGGGATATACGCGGTCCCTTGCCTGTGTCAATGTCGGAGTAGTACATTTGCTTTTCTGGCTGCAACCCGCATTTGATATCACTGCACCACAGCTGTAATCTTATCTCGTACCAGGTGCTGGGATTTGAAAAGTTTGAGAGAATACAAAGACTGACCTGGTCTATTTTCAGTCAAAGTAAAATGAGCAGTGTACAAGTAGAGAATGGATAATAAATGACACGTGTGTGATCAGTGATTAGCAAACTTTAGGAACATAGTGAAAGAGCTTTCTCATGAATGCAATTGCATTGAAAAATGATGATTTGGCAGGGTATGATGTGCCAGACAATTAAGTCAGTTGATATGACATTCAATACGAATTAATCATTCAAATGAAATAACGTGCGGCTTCACGTCGAAAGGGTGGTCGGTTCTGGATGCTTCTGCTAGGAAACTGCTCATTACTGGCTGCCTTATCTGGAGTATTTTGTTCAGTTCTTGAGGCTTCTTCAGTAGCATTGCATCTAATTCTGGTCTACCTCCTAGTGGCTCATCTGGAAGAGTGTGTCCTCTTCTAGAAGTCTCATCTAGACTATTGTGTTCAATTCTCATCTACCTCCTGATGGCTACCTGGAAGGGTGTGTCCTGTTCTAGAAGTCTCATCTAGAGAATTGTGTTCAATTCTCATCTGCCTCCTAGTGATTCATCTGAAAGGGAGTGTCCACTTCTAGAAGTCTCATATAGCCTATTGTGTTCAATCCTCCTCTACCTGCTAGTGGTTTATCTGGAAGGGTGCATCCTGTTCTAGAAGTCTCATCTAGACTATTGTGTTCAATTCTCGTCTACCTCCTAGTGGCTCATCTGGAAGGGTGTGTCCACTTCTAGAAGTCTCACCTAGCCTATTGTGTTCAATCCTCCTCTACCTGATAGTGGTTCATCTGGAAGGGTGCCTCCTGTTCTAGACATCTCATCTAGACTATTGTGTTCAATTCTCGTCTACCTCCTAGTGGCTCATCTGGAAGGGTGTGTCCTTTTCTCAAAGTCTCATCTAGACAATTGTATTCAATTCTCGTCTACCTCCTAGTAGCTCATCTGGACGGGTACGTACCGTTCTAGATGTTTCATCTAGACTATTGCCTTCAATCGTCGTCTACCTCCTAGTGGTTCACCTGGAAGGTTATGTCCTGTTCTTGAAGTCTCATCTAGACTATTGTGTTAAATTTCTGTCGACCTGCTAGTGGTTCATCTGGAAGGGTGCCTCGGTTCGAGAAGTCTCATCTGGACTATTGTGTTATATTCTCGTCTACCTCCTAGTGGCTCATCTGGAAGGGTGTGTCCTTTTCTCAAAGTTTCATCTAGACTATTGTGTTCAATTCTCATCTACCTCCTGATGGCTACCTGGAAGGGTGTGTCCTGTTCTAGAAGTCTCATCTAGAGAATTGTGTTCAATTCTTATCTGCCTCCTAGTGATTCATCTGAAAGGGAGTGTCCACTTCTAGAAGTCTCATCTAGCTTATTGTGTTCAATCCTCCTCTACCTGCTAGTGGTTTATCTGGAAGGGTGCATCCTGTTCTAGAAGTCTCATCTAGACTATTGTGTTCAATTCTCGTCTACCTCCTAGTGGCTCATCTGGAAGGGCGTGTCCACTTCTAGAAGTCTCACCTAGCCTATTGTGTTCAATCCTCCTCTACCTGATAGTGGTTCATCTGGAAGGGTGCCTCCTGTTCTAGACGTCTCATCTAGACTATTGTGTTCAATTCTCGTCTACCTCCTAGTGGCTCATCTGGAAGGGTGTGTCCTTTTCTCAAAGTCTCATCTAGACAATTGTGTTCAATTCTCGTCTACCTCCTAGTGGCTCATCTGGAAGGGTATGTCCCGTTCTAGATGTTTCATCTAGACTATTGCATTCAATCGTCGTCTACCTCCTAGTGGTTCACCTGGAAGGTTATGTCCTGTTCTTGAAGTCTCATCTAGACTATTGTGTTAACTTTTTGTCGACCTGCTAGTGGTTCATCTGGAAGGGTGCCTCGGTTCTAGAAGTCTCATCTAGACTATTGTGTTATATTCTCGTCTACCTCCGAGTGGCTCATCTGGAAGGGTGTGTCCTTTTCTCAAAGTCTCATCTAGACAATTGTGTTCAATTTTCATCTACCTCCTAGTGGTTCATATGGAAGGATGTGTCCACTTATAGAAGTCTCACCTAGCCTATTGTGTTCAATCCTCCTCTACCTGCTAGTGGTTCACCTGGAAGGGTGCCTCCTGTTCTAGACGTCTCATCTAGACTATTGTGCTCAATTCTAATCTACCTCCTAGTGGCTCATCTAGAAGGGTGTGCCCTTTTCTCAAAGTCTCATCTAGGCAATTGTGTTCAATTCTTGTCTACCTCCTAGTGGCTTATCTGAAAGAGTGTGTCCTGTTCTAGAAGTCTCATCTAGACTATTTTGTTCAATTCTCGTCTACCTCTTAGTGGCTCACCTGGAAGGGTGTGTCCTGTTCTAGAAGTATCATCTAGACAATTGTGTTCAATTCTCGTCTACCTCCTAGTGGCTCATCTGGAAGGGTGTGTCCACTTCTAGGTGTGTAGGGTGCACCTAGCCTATTGTGTTCAATCCTCCTCTACCTGCTAGTGGTTCATCTGGAAGGGTGCCTCCTGTTCTAGAGGTCTCAGCTAGACTATTGTGTTCAATTCTCATCTACCTCCTAGTGGCTCATCTGGAAGGGTGTGTCCACTTCTAGAAGTCTCACCTAGCCTATTGTGTTCAATCCTCCTCTACCTGATAGTGGTTCATCTGGAGGGGTGCCTCCTGTTCTAGACGTCTCATCTAGACTATTGTGTTCAATTCTCGTCTACCTCCTAGTGGCTCATCTGGAAGGGTGTGTCCTTTTCTCAAAGTCTCATCTAGACAATTGTGTTCAATTCTCGTCTACCTCCTAATGGCTCATCTGGAAGGGTACATCCCGTTCTAGATGTTTCATCTAGACTATTGCGTTCAATCGTCATCTACCTCCTAGTGGTACGCCTGGAAGGTTATGTCCTGTTCTTGAAGTCTCATCTAGACTATTGTGTTCAATTTTTGTGGACCTGCTAGTGGTTCATCTGGAAGGGTGCCTCTGACCTAGAAGTCTCATCTAGACTATTGTGTTATATTCTCATCTACCTCCTAGTGGCTCATCTGGAAGGGTGTGTCCTTTTCTCAAAGTCTCATCTAGACTATTGTGTTCAATTCTCGTCTGCCTCGTAGTGGCTCACCTGAAAGGGTTTGTCCTGTTTTAGAAGTCTCATCTAGACAATTGTGTTCAATTTTCATCTACCTCCTAGTGGCTCATATGGAAGGATGTGTCCACTTATAGAAGTCTCACCTAGCCTATTGTGTTCAATCCTCCTCTACCTGCTAGTGGTTCATCTGGAAGGGTGCCTCCTGTTCTAGACGTCTCATCTAGACTATTGTGTTCAATTCTAATCTACCTCCTAGTGGCTCATCTAGAAGGGTGTGCCCTTTTCTCAAAGTCTCATCTAGACAATTGTGTTCAATTCTTGTCTACCTCCTAGAGGCTTATCTGAAAGAGTGTGTCCTGTTCTAGAAGTCTCATCTAGACTATTTTGTTCAATTCTCGTCTACCTCTTAGTGGCTCACCTGGAAGGGTGTGTCCTGTTCTAGAAGTATCATCTAGACAATTGTGTTCAATTCTCGTCTACCTCCAAGTGGCTAATCTGGAAGGGTGTGTCCAATTCTAGGTGTGTAGGGTACACCTAGCCTATTGTGTTCAATCCTCCTCTAACTGCTAGTGGTTCATCTGGAAGGGTGCCTCCTGTTCTAGATGTCTCATCTAGACTATTGTGTTCAATTCTCATCTACCTCCTAGTGGCTCATCTGGAAGGGTGTGTCCTTTTCTCAAAGTCTCATCTAGACAATTGGGTTCAATTCTTGTCCACCTTCTAGTGGCTGATCTCTAAGGGTGCATCCTGTTCTAGAGGTATCATCTAGACAATTGTGTTCAATTCTCATCTAACTCCTGGTGGCTTATCTGGAAGGGTGTGTCCTGATGTAGAAATCTCATCAGAACTATTGTGTTCAATTCTTGTCTACCTCCTACTTGCTCATCTGGAAGGGCACGTCCGGTTCTAGAAGTCTCATCTAGACAAGTGTGTTCAATTCTTTTCTACCTCCTAGTGGCTTATCTGGAAGGGTGTGTCCTGATCTAGAAGTCTCAACTAGACTATTGTGTTCAATTCTCGTCTGCCTCCTAGTTGCTCATCTGGAAGGGTGTGTCCTAATCTAGAAGTCTCATCTAAACTATTGTACCCAATTTAAGCAGTGTTCTGGAGTGTAGGGTACAGTTCTAGGTGCCAAATATGTTGTAATCATCAATCAACTTTATTCGAGATAATGGACCTCATCACAGGTTTGGCCTCAATCCTTAAATGCAGAGGTAATGCTATTACTGTCACATTTAAGGGCTGGCCAAATCATGAGTTGGGCAGAATGTTTGGAGTTTTACTTCCAACTTTTTGCTGGCCATAAAATACTCCACTTTCCGCCCAGTTTTTTGGCGCTATTAGCACAGCACTATTTGCACCGGCGCTAATAGCGCCCCCACGCCCATTGTGTCCAATGGACCCAGTGGGGAATGGGAACTTACTGCTGTACCACTACTCGTGATCTGGCGCTAATAGCGCTGGACCGAGAAGCAGTAACGCTATTTGAGTTGGTGATATCCCGGCGGTTTTACCGCCGGGATACCACCAAGGCTCTGATAGAGCCCAATGTCATCAAAGTACAAACAACACAAAGCACATAATCCTAACATTTCAAAATCTAAGATACATTCATGTAATCCATTGGAGTCAGCTGCCACCTGTCACTATACAATATTAAACAATCCACAGCACCACAAGGTCATGTGATTCATATATTCCATTATGACCTTCTGGTTTAAAATACAGATAATACAATCATGAATTATACACATCTTAAAATGTTCTTCTCGCTTGGAGTCATATGATCAGCACGATTGTAATAGAGCTTTCAAGGGTCCTCCTATGAAGCTTGTGTGATGGTTCTAATAACACAGTCCCTTACTAATGTTTTTAGGTAAATTGATCTAAGATTGTTAAAGAAAGGGGATAATATGAGGAAGTGTTCCTCAGTTTCTCTGTAAATTCATATTGTATGGACAGTGATCACCGCACATTGCATTCCACGCATTCTTCAGATAGGCTGGTGGCCGAGTGTCGGATCTAAACCTGAGAAACATTGATCTGGAATATTGCAGATAATCTTATTCGAGCCTCAAGTACTCTTGTTTATCCAATAAGCAAGGGTCAGAAAGGAGTTTTGGCATTCAGCAACTAAACATTCATCAACCTTCTCAGCATATACCGACGTAAGCAAATCTGTTGTATTGTATCCATTCTAGAGACCCCATATGGAATCCGTATAACTAGGTCTTGAGGTCTCATTTGCAAAATGGTGTCATAGTCTTGGTGTCTCGCCTGGAGTGTTGTGCTTAGTTTTGGGGCACCTTCTAGAAAGTTATGTCTAATTCGTGGTGCCTCATCTAGAGTGTTGTGTTTAATTTTGGGGCACCCTCTAGGAAGTCGTGTCTAATTCTTTGTGCCTCATCTGGAGTGTTGTGTTGAGTTTTGGGACACCCTCTAGAAAGTTGTGTCTAATTCGTGGTGCCTTGCCTGGAGTATTGTCTTCAGTTTTGTGGCACCCTCTAGAAAGTTGTGTCTAATTCTTTGTGCCTTATCTGGAGTGTTGTGTTTAGTTTTGGGGCACCCTCTAGAAAGTTGTGTCTAATTCTTTGTGCCTCATCTGGAGTGTTGTGTTTAGTTTGGGGGCATCCTCTAGAAAGTTGTGTCTAATTCTTGGTGCCTCGCCTGGAGTATTGTGTTCAGTTTTGGGGCACCCTCTAGAAAGTTGTGTCTAATTCTTGGTGTCTCGCCTGGAGTGTTGCGTTTAGTTTTGGGCCACCCTCTAGAAAGTTGTGTCTAATTCATTGTGCCTCATCTGGAGTGTTGTGTTTAGTTTTGGGGCACCCTCTAGAAAGTCGTGTCTAGTTCTTGGTGCCTTGCCTGGAGTGTTGTGTTTAAGTTTTGGGGTACCCTCTAGAAAGTTGTGTCTAATTCTTTGTGCCTCATCTGGAGTGTTGTGTTTAAGTTTTGGGGCACCCTCTAGAAAGTTGTGTCTAATTCTTGCTGCCTCGCCTGGAGTGTTGTGTTTAAGTTTTGGGGCACCCTCTAGAAAGTTGTGTCTAATTCTTGGTGCCTCGCCTGGAGTGTTGTGTTTAGTTTTGCGGCACCCTCTAGAAAGTTGTGTTTAATTCTTTGTTCCTCATCTGGAGTGTTGTGTTTAGTTTTGGGGCACCCTCTAGAAAGTTGTGTCTAATTCTTGGTGCCTCGCCTGGAGTGTTGTGTTTAAGTTTTGGGGCACCCTCTAGAAAGTTGTGTCTAATAAGTTGTGTCTAATTCTTGGTGCCTCGTCTGAAGTATTGTGTTCAGTTTTGGGGCACCCTCTAGAAAGTTGTGTCTAATTCTTGGTGCCTCGCCTGGAGTGTTGCGTTTAGTTTTGGGCCACCCTCTAGAAAGTTGTGTCTTATTCTTTGTGCCTCATTTGGAGTGTTGTGTTTAGTTTTGGGGCACCCTCTAGAAAGTTGTGTCTAATTCTTGGTGCCTCGCCTGGAGTGTTGTGTTTAAGTTTTGGGGCACCCTCTAGAAAATTGTGTCTAATTCTTGGTGCCTCCCCTGGAGTATTGTGTTCAGTTTTGGGGCACCCTCTAGAAAGTTGTGTCTAATTCTTGGTGCCTCGCCTGGAGTATTGTGTTCAGTTTTGGGGCACCCTCTAGAAAGTTGTGCCTAATTCTTGGTGCCTCGCCTGGAATGTTGCGTTTAGTTTTGGGCCACCCTCTAGAAAGTTGTGTTGAATCCTTTGAGCCTCATCTGGAGTGCTGTGTACAGTTAGAGAGGTCTCCTCTCGAGCAGTGAATCGAGCTAAGGTGGGTCCTCCGGAGTGTAGTTGTAAGGGCCACATCTGTTGTATTGAATCCATTTGTAAAGGCCACATCTGGAATCAACATTTCGACATCTTGAGCCCCCTCATGAAGACATGTGTCAAGGTCTGGGGGCTCGTATCTAGCGTTGGGGAATCTTCTAGAAAGAAGTAACACCGTTCGCTGATACTACTCCCCACTTAAATGTGTGGATAGCGGTGAATTGCTCATCTTTTTGGCTTGAAAGAAATTGGGTGGCCTAAAATCAGGCTTCTGAGTTTCGGAACTAGAAATGAGAAGTACTATGAATTAATTACCTATTTCACTGTCAAGTCATGTGTTGTGAATGTTTGTGGTCACAATGTCAGTTAAAGCTTTCTGTTTCTTTTTCTTTTAATGTACGTTTTCCATGAATATGTGTTTGCGCTTAAATTTCTCTTTTATGTATCTTTTTTTTGTAAACGGTTCTTGTAACCATACACAAATAATAACTAGAAAAAAGAATCTTCTAGAAAGTTCCATCTACTTCTTTGTGTCTCAGTTGGAAAGCTGTGTGCAGTTTTGACTGCCTACATTGTACAATAATAATGACATATTGGAATTGGAGCATGGTGTAAATTGCTAATTCCACTAGGAAAGTTTCAGCAAGTAAAACTCATGTCCATTCGAACACCGGAGCGATGAAATAGATGATGAAGGACCAGAGCTTCACGAATGGTCTAGAGTACACTGAAGAGGGCAAAGATGCCTGTCTGGACAATGTCCTCCCCAGAATGCCATTGCAAGTCTCAGGAGCATAGCTCAGGAGTCTCGGGAGGATAGCTCAGGCGCAACATGCTCGCCTTGGAAGCAAGACGACTCGGAGCACCACAGGGTCGATCCCGGGTCCGTGCTTAGAAATCTCTGGGTATTAAGTGTGTTATAAATAACCTATCATATCATATCATATCATGCTGTGTGTTGTCTTCAGTGTTTTGTCACAGGCTCCCCAATACGTGACCCACAGGTGCTGCCTAGCCAGCCTTCTACATGGATGATTTCATCCCTCTGTCATGTCTAGGCGCGGAGCAGCTGCAGGGACTTGGACTATGCCTTCTGCTTTACACACTTTCTAAATTAAGAAATAGGAAACAGAAAATAAAGAGCAGCAGAGGTGGAAGGCTAGGGGACAGGGCGATAGAGAGACCTGAGTAACACATAAGTGCAGTAACTACCAAGAGGAACTCCAACCTAATGTAGGTGAAGCTAGGAGGGCATGGCATGCTCTCCGGCACCCACACACTTTCTCAAATTAGAAGCAACACCCTTCTACCTGGCTGATGTTGTCTTCCCCCTCTTAAAGACAAACCAGAGGGCCTCTCTCTGTCAGAGGGGGGTGTGGAGGGTGAGTGCTGTTCATGGGCTTTCAAGGCCAGGCCCTTTTCTTCATGTGTGCACACAGGAATTCCTGTGGGTGTGTAAGTGTACACAATTGTGAGCAAAGGGGTGCCCTCATGCATGTTCACAGTATGTGAGTGTGTACCTCTTGTATGTATGTATTTGCTTGCATGGATACGTGTTTTGTGAGTGCACATGACCTAGAGACGCTGTTTTGCATGGGTTTGGTTTCTGTGTGTTTGCATGTGTGCCACATGCATGTTTGAGTGTCACATGAATGTTTGAGTGTGAGTCATCATGTGTCAATGTAAGTCGGGGTTGCCAGTGACGAGGTAAATGATGTGAACACCTGTCATAGTAAAGGCTTAACAGGGCCTGATATGGAAATACCTGGCATACATAGGGGTTATTTGAGCAAACTAAATATTAGGATACCATGGCTGGCATGTTGTCGGAATATTTAACCCTTTGATGGTAGTGTCAGTATCTTGGCATTTTGTAGCATCATGTGCCTATTATGGCAATACATGTTGTGTGATTGGAACACTTGTGAATGTAACAGCATCACCTGGCACGATGGGTGTCGATATCTGGCATGTAGAAAAACATGTGTATGTAATGCCATCATTTGAACATCTGAGGACAGTATGTGCACAGTGTAGAACCACCTGGCCTATTATGAAAGCACCTAGGCATATACTAACTTTACAGGGTGGATTCAAAGGCAATACCCGCCATGGGAGAGAGTGCCCTGGCATAGATGCCCATATCTGGACATTTTATGCCATGCGACAAAGTCCACTGCATCACCCATTCTTTTCATTCAATCTGTACATGGAACCGTTGGGAGATCTAGTACTGAGGCATGGTGCATCGCGCCTTGAAACTCTCGTGTATAGGCGCGTTATAAATGCCATATCATATCATAGTATCTGCATCCATCAGTAAGCATATACAATTGTATCTCAAAGTGTCATCAGAAGGCGATGCCATTAGAATATGCCAATGTCTGCACGACACTGAGACACGGATGAAGTCGGTACATCTGAGATTTAAAAACTCTAAAACCAAATTCATTTGGTTTGGTACAAGGAAAATCTTGGACACTACCTTTCCAGGCAGTTTTCAATTAGAGTCAAATATTGCTGTGAAATCTTTAGGTTTTTACCTGGACCCTGAGCTTTCCCTAAAAACACATATACACAAGAACCTTATCACCTCTCTGTACTTCGGGAAAATAAAACCATTTTTACCATCCAGCTGTTTTCACACTCGTGTTCAACCCCTGGTTCCTTCACATGTGGATGGAGGAATGCCCTACTTATGGGGGTCCATGCCTTCAAACCCCTGGAAACAGCTTTCAACACAGCTGATGAACTGATTGTTGGAGCCAGAAATGTTGATGCAGTATCACCAATCTTAAGGTTCATACATTGGCTACAGGCCCAAATTATTTTTAAATAAAGTTGCCTGACTTCTAAAGCTCTTGGTTTAGGCCACCCTGTTAATCGTCCAGAAAAATGTGCATTTTAAGTTGAAATTAGAACTCCTGAAAAAAAGATAAACTGACACTTTCTATTCCAAAGGCACAGAAAGCACAAACAAAAAACCAAGCATTCTCAATTGCTGCCCCAATTTTGGGGAATTCTCTTGTAATTCACATTCGTAATGATGATTATTGCTCTTTAGGAAGCTATTGAAAACGCACCTTTTTTCAAGAAATATGTGCTTACATTCAGGCTTTTATTACTCTTACTTTGTATCCTTACAATATTTTTTGTGCTTGCCTGTGGCCATCTTGGATTACCCCAATCTCCAGCTACAGGCTGCAAGAGACTCCTCTGGGAACACCATTCAGGAAGAAATCACCTAATTCCTGCAATACCAAGGACAACATCAGTGAGATCAACCACTGATGGACTAGGCGATCAAGTGTCTATGTGTCATTCCTTCCTTTTTTTGGCTTCACTCTCTGTCTTCAACTTCACTTTCAGCGTACATCTTGTATTGGTGACATCGCTTCCTATGGTCATCTGGAATCAGTGACATCACTGCCTACGGCTATCTTGGATCAGTCCAATCTCCAGCTGAATCTCTAGCTGAAGGCCACAATAGACCCCTCTGGGAACACCAATCAGGAAGAAATTGCTTCATCCCAGCAACACTGGGGACAAAATCAGTAAGACCAACCAGGGCCAGGTGACAATAGTGTGTGTCATCTCTTCTGAACTTCATAGGGGCGTCCAGCCAGGGGCACCCCAGTTAAGGGATGAATAGCTGGGAGGAAACCAGCTGTTGACCAGACTTGTTGCTTCTCTGCCCATGAGCCTTTGTTATTCTGAGTCCTGCTACTTGTCTGTTGTAGCCCATTATTGCTTCCTCTCAGCTTCTCCCTCACAATGCACTTCTCATGACATCTCTTCCTTTCCCTTCTACTTCTCTCCTCACTCTCCCCCGCTCAGAGCCATCTGAACTGTTTTGCCATCCCTATCATCTCTTCTCCTCGGCATCACCTCCCTTCTCGATCCACTACTTTCTCTCTTCACAAAACCTACTCAACCCTAATTTCCACTGAACATCCTTTTCTTGCATCTACGCAGAGCGCCTCTCAATTTCTCAGACTCAACATCGCTACGATTCTACATCCCACTCTATTTCTATCACACTTTAGAATGCAGTGTCTCTGCAATGAAACCTCCTTCACCTCTAACTTCTTCCTTTCTCATTCTCCTTCTCGTGACCTCATTGGACTTACTGATACCTGGATATCTCCCTCTGAATCTGAAACATTTGCTGGCCTTTATGACCCTGCATACACCTTCACCCACTCTCCCCTCCTCACTCCTCCAAACTTCCTACCTCTCCTACGTCCCTATCTCCTGCTTGTTCTCCCTCATTCAAATACACTATCTCCCCAATCACTCCCCCTATGTGATACATAGTATGGCACATGGTTTGGTAGGTCAATTCTTCAATCAATTCTCACAATTAATTGCTTCTCTCCCTCCCGATCACCACCTCATTGTAATTGGTGATTTCAACCGCCCCTCTCTCTGCTTCTCTATCCACTGACTTCAACTCTCTTTTCCTGAACCATTTACTCTCTTCTGTCCACTCCCTTCCCACCCATTCAAATGGAAACTCCATTGACCTTATTCTCATCTCCTCTCAATTCTTTGCCTCTAATATTTCCACTGCTACTTCTCCCTCCGATCACTCTATCATCTTTGCCTCAATCTCCACTCCTGATTCGTCCTCACTCTCTCCATCTAATACTACTGTTACTTATCACAAGTCTCCCTCCTTCAAACTCCCTGACTACCTCTGACCTACACCACTCTCTCCTCCACTAACTTTAACACTGCTCTCTATGCTCCCATCTCCTCACACTACCCTCTTTCCACAATTACTCCTAAATACTCCCCTCCACAGTTCTGGATTACACCTTTCATCCACACCCTGAACACAACAATGAGGAAAAGGCTTTGCACGTGGAAAAGGTGAAAACACTCCTCTGATCTCCAACCCTATCTCACTGCTCTTCAAAACTACTCCTATAATCTGGACTCTGCCAAATGTGACTTCCATCTCTCTCTCATCTCTCAAGATGATATGCGTTTCTCCTACATTGTGACAGTGAGGATTCTAGTCGTCTTGGGGCAGTGGGGAATAACTATTGATGTCGGGCACTGCCCCTGGACGACAGGCTAGCTCAGCCTGGCTTAGGAGGTTGTAAACCAATTTGCGGCAAAGGTACCTCTTTAAAGGGGCCATGGAGTATATGTGACAATCCCCTGACACCTTAACCCTGTGCTGTGGTGTAGACCATGGGGTCCTCCACATTCCTTTTTTGAGGACACACATCACAAAAGATTTGATGGGACCAATCCCCTTTAGTCACTCTTGTAGAAACCCAAGGATTGGACAACTGACACCGTCACATAGAGCAATACTGGACCCTTAATTAAGGGGTCATGCCATTACCCTTTACCCCTCCCCCGTTAGTGCTCCCCCTCTCTTGTATCTTTACGTCCCTCACAGTGCCCTTCCCCCTATGACTGCCCAGTCCATCCCCTTCTGCTTCCCACTACGTGCCACATGTTCTGTGCTGATCCAAGCCCCTGCCCCATTGGTTCTCTTCCATAGAAGTGGGGCATGCAACTGCATAAACTGAGACTTTGGATGAGGAATTTCAAGCATGAGGCCAATACCTATCCTCGTATGGCCTCATACATATATGTTTCCTTAAGGATGAATGTGTGTTGCAGACTGAGCATGTGCACACCCACCCTTACCCTGACACAGAGCTCAAATCCTGTGTGGGGCACTTTGCCTCTGGGCTGGGCCTTCGAATCCAGCGAATTGACTGATGCAACCATGTCATCATCACATCCAAATCCTGTGGCTGTCGGCTGCATACATGGCTCAATGATGTAAACATGCTAATGTTAAGGTGAGTGAATTGACAAATTCAAATGAGCACCAAGCCCAGGCTGCCTTATGTATTTCATGATTCAAGCAGCCAACCCTTTTATCACAGATATATTTATCAACTATAAAGTTATGTGGCATTCCTATATTCCCAGAATGTTCTTTGATTTTATTCAAAGCAGGGTGCAACCCTCAATGAGGCTATTTGTATTTGTATCCTTCCTTTTTCTCATAGGGCTATTTGGAAATATTATTATTGGTTTTGATAATGTACTTTGCTCAGTAAGACAAGTGTTATAATCTTATTATGACTAAAATACTAAAATATATGCTGGAAGTGATCAGCAGAAATGAATATTGTACAATTTTGAAAAGTACCTTTTTCCAATGTTAGTACAGATACATACTTTCCTTTTTGATTTTTTATTAGCTGCTTTTCCAATAAAACGCACCCTCCTTAGATGTTTGTGTATTTACTCTGGTTTCACAACTGTCAGCAACAGCTGGGGTGGCTCTTGCAATCGCGTACCTGCCAACTCAACTGTAGCCCATATAGAAAGAGATAGAGATGCAAAGAGGTAGACAGAGAAAGAAAGAGACAGAGCAATGGAGAGAGGGAACACAAGGGAACGGGGAAAGTGATGAGAGAGGGAGAGGGGGAGAGAGGGGAGAGAGGCAAAGAGAGGGTGAGACAGGAGAGAGAGAAAGAGAGAGAGAAAGAGAGAGAAAGAAAGAGACAGAGCGATGGAGAGAGGGAACACAATGGAACGGGGAACGTGATGGGAGAGGGGGAGAGGCAGAGAGAGGGCGAGACAGGAGAGAGATAGAGAGAGAGAGAGAGAGAGAGAGAGACAGAGAGAGAGAGAGACAAAGAGAGAGAGAGAGAGAGAGAGAGAGAGAGAGAGAGAGAGAGAGAGAGAGAGAGAGAGATCAGTGTTTGTTCTGCTGGGCATAGTTTGATTTCCGGGCAGTGCATAGCCGTATGAGGACACACGTAGGCTTCTGATGACTGTAGGAGGAACAGGGTCTCATGCATTTATAAGGTGTCCTTCCATGGAGGTAAAGGTTGCTCCGGCCCTATCCCTTCCATTCCTTCTCCATGGCCCATATCTCCTTTCTTTTTTTTTTTTTTTCTTTTTTTTTGGAACTTTACTCAGTAAAAACTAAGTTTTGTCAAAACCTTTGCAGCTCCGTCGTCGAGCTAACAAATAAATACATAAATACTTCCCCAGTCGGGGCTGGCCAGGCCTCCGTCAAGGACGGGAACCATTAGTTCCAAAAGGCAACGGAAGGGTAGTCAGAGCTAGTGTGCTTCTGAATTCATAATGTTATCGCCCTCTCGCCGAGTGCTGTTAATCTGTGCGAACACTAGTTCTATCAGTTTTGTCAGAGCTTGGGACCATCGTCTATTTTCACCGGAGATTAATCTGTACCACAGATCATCCGTTTTGAAGATCCACAAGTCTTCAGCCAAAGAGGGGAGGTATAGCTTTCTGCTTTCAATCGTGTTTGGGCAGTCTATCACTAAGTGCTTTAGAGTCTCGAGCGTTTGCTCATTCTTACATAAGCGACAGCTTTTCTCGGGACCCGATCTTCTGATTGTTATAATCTCTCTAATAGGGAGCAGATTGAGTCTTGCTCTCATAACACTATTTCTCAGATTCTTGTTGGGGAATTTAGCGCAGTATTGCAAAGGTTTTTTTTCCTTTGTTGAAAGTAGGCGGGAGATGCTTCAAAAGTTTGTTCCCCGTTGCTTGTTCTATTGTCAGGATCCAATCATATTGTTCCATTTTATTTTTTATTCTTTCTGGATTTTCTTTCAGCTCTTTCTCGGAGCATTCGATGTTGTTCAAGTCATCTTTTCTGGCTTTGACCCATTTATTCAAGGCTTCACATTTGCATGCATCAATTTCTTCCCGTACAATGTTGTAGATAGGAAGGGTGTCTGACATGATAATTCGTCTATAGAGATGTAAGGCACTCTGATCGACCTTTGATGCCAAAGATATGAGCCCCAGCTCCCTCCTTATCGCCGACATGGCATTGGATTTGGGAAGACCTAGTACTGATTTCCAGAGCTGTCCTTCAATTTTGCTCCAGATATTACGTTTGAGATATAAGGCGGATTCCGTTCCATAGATCAAAGCTGGAATTACTTTAGTATTGTAGAAAGTTATTGCTAGAATGAGGGAAAATTTGCAGTATTTGCGATCCACTGCTCTTGTTTGGGTTGTTAACCTTTTCACCTTTTCCCATATTTGATTGACGAGACTCGTTTCGACTCCAGAGCTATCAATTTGTAGCCCTAGATATTTAAAGCTGGTTACAATTTTGATTTCGGTTTTCTCCAGGTAGATCTTTAGATTCTTCGTGTTTTTGGTAGGGACTTTCTCCAAAACCATAACCTTTGTTTTCGATTTATTGAGTTCGAGATTGTTTTCAGATATATAGGACTCCAAGTTGGCTAGTTTTCTTTGTAAGCCGACCTTCGTTTGGTCGATCACAATAATGTCATCCGCATACAGTAATCGAGGAATCACCATTTTCCCGATTTTGGGGGGAAAAGAGCGGATTTGTTCTTCGGAGTGTTGGTAGTCTCCCAGGAAGGCTGTGGACAGCACGGGGGCCAAGGGGCATCCCTGTTTTACTCCTCGGTTGACATTGATCTCCTTGGAGAGCGCGCCTCGGGTGTTGAGTTTAATTCTGATCTTTGTGTTTGCATGGAGTGCTTTTATGGGTTCCAGTATTTTAATGGGGCATTTCCAAACTTGCAGCTTTCTCCATAGCCTTTGTCTATCGATTTTATCGAACGCCTTTGAGAGATCAACAAAGGCTAGATAGACCTTTGGTCCCCCTCTTTGACTTTAGCCTTCAAGATGTTTAGGATTATAAGATTGATGGTAGTACAGCCGTTTTTTTGAAAACCTGTTTGAAGTAGGTCATTCGCTGGGCTGTCTTTTAACCATGTTCGAAAGTGAACCAGAAGACTGGCTGAATAGAGTTTGCCAAGAATGTCCAGGAGAGCAATGGGTCTGTAGCTCATAGGTTCTTGTCTCGGTCCCTTTTTATAAATTGGGACAATCACCGCTTTTTGCCATGATTCGGGGATCATATTCATTCTGCCACATTCCAAGAAGATTTTACTTGTTGTTTTTGGCCACTTTTCGGGATACATTTTTAAATCTGTATTAGTTAGTCCATCGGGACCTGGTGCTCTTGATCTTTTCAAGTTTTGTATGGCTGCTTTGATGTCCGTAGTATTGGACAGATCCACCCACACTGATAGCGGATTCTGCTTCGACAATTGAGGATCGATGGTGGGACCCAGAAATTCTTCAGTGAAATATTGAACCCATGTTTCTTCTGCTACTGCATTGGACATAGAAGCCAGCTGGGTACCATTTGTCTCCTTGATCAGCTTCCAGAATTCGCTTGATTTTTTAGTTTGTAGATTTTGCATCATAGCTTCGGCATCATTTTGATATTGTATGGCTCGATATTGTTTTCGCCAATTCTTGTAGGTTTTAATTACCATGTGCCAGTTTTCCCAATCAGGCTCACTGTTTGATTTCTTAGCAATTCTCAGGAGACGACGCCCAGCTTTTCTTTTTTCCACCACCATCTTGTCGTACGTATGTTTGGTTTCCAGGGCCTTCTTCGAATTCCTGGGGGCCTTCACCTGGAAAGTTAGGAGTAGTGGCACGTAGTTTGGTCTTTCTTTCCTTTCGTTCTTCGTATCATCCCTTGTTCTCTTTTCCCAGGCTTGGGAAATTTTTCCAATGTCTTCTTCGGTTAACCTTAGCCGAGTCTGTTGTAAATTTATCTCAAGCTTCCAGTCATACGTTTTTGATATCATGGTAGAAGTATGGCAAGTGCAACTGAGTAGATTGTGGTCGCTGTGGGTCGTGTTTTGGACCCTAAAGCTTGACAGTCCGAGAGTAAGACCATTGGAGATGAAAATATAGTCCAAAGTTGCTTTGGACCTGTTGCGTTCCCATGTTGGACTGTTGGTTTGATTAGGGAATAATGATGCAACATTTTGCACATTTCTTTTGCAGATTACTTCATTCCAGGCTTTTCCTCTTTTGATGGAGGACTCTACACCTCCCCACTGTGGGCAGCAACCTTTGTTTTCACAGAGCGGCTCAGTGCACTTAGCATTTAGGTCGCCGCATATGATAAGTTCCATTTTTTCAAATTCCGTGTACAGCTGGTCAATGGTTTCCGAGATGTTATCACAGAAGGTTTTGGTCGACATTCGCTGGGGGTTCCAGTAACAATTAAGTATAGCCACTGTGTTCAGGAAGCCATTTTTCATTATTGCCTTTTCCTGAATTTGCGAAGTCACGATGACTAGCATTTCGTAGGCCTGTTTCCATTTTTTCGGTTCAGTCAGTCCCGTGCCTGTTTTTATTGCAGTAAGCAGACCCAATGATGGTCTGCCTAGTAGGCCTTTGACTGCAGGGGAGAGCAGGACAGTAAAACCATCCAGAACTGGTTGGTGAATGAGCCAGGTCTCTTGAAGGCACAGAATGTCATATGAGCCGAGATCGACATCTCCTGGTATAGTGAGGTGACTATGGCCTCTCGTGTTCCATGAGCCCAGGGTGTAGGATTTCTTGTCGGGTAGCTCGCTGCTTTTGTCAATGGTGTTAGAGATGGAATCCTTGCGGCAAGCTAACCCTGGTCGTTGCTATTTGTCATCTTTTTTCGACCAGTTTGACATTAGCCATTTCCAGGGACCTTTTGGTTGACTTATATCTTTCGTTTGTTCCTGATGCCTGTCGCGTCTATTCATTAAGATCTCCGGGCGTCTGTGTGTCTCCTGCCTTTCATGGGTCTTATATCCTCGGGATTGATGGTATAGATCCTCTGTTCTAGATCTATGGTGATATTGACGTTTTGATGTTTCTGTCTTTACCTATTCGGAGGGTTGGGTCCTCGTGTTCCTTTTGTATTCCATCAGGGAGAAGCCTAATTGGTCGAATTCATCATGGACTGCTTTGTCAATGTATTTGATGGCGTCTGTTTTCAGGTGAAGAAATGCTTTCGCCTTTTTTTCTCTATGATACGGTTCTACAAGCACCAAGTCATCTGTTCTGATCTTTCTCAAGGTTTTCATTGTCTTTGTTATTTTGAGTATTTTTGGTCTATTTAAGATGAAGACATTTTTCTCCACTTTCTTTTGTTCCAGCTTGAAGACTCGAATTTCTTCATTGGGATCCTTTCGACTTTCCAAATTACTTTTTCCTGGGTGGTGTTTTCATGGGCTCCTTGAAGCGTCTCCTCTTTCACGCGAAGATCGTGGATTGGGAGGAGTTCTTCTTATGGTAGACTCATACGTCCGCCTCTTCCTATCTTCCGCGATTATCTGGGCGGTTGGTGCCTGTGTGGCTGACAAATTTGCAGCCGCATTGTCATTTTGGCTTGATCCATCGCTGTACCTTTTGGACTTCACTGAGGGCATTTCCGCTTGATCCGGGGATTTTATCTCCCTCACTTCTGTGATGGCTTCACTTGAGTCCAGTTGCCCTGTTTCTGAGTGCGTTGACATATTCATTAGGTCGGAGCTTCCTAGAAATTCTTCTGTTGTTCTTGGCGATCTTAGGAGTCCAGGTTTCTCCGGTTTAGGACGTGGAAATTGTGGATTTTTGTTGCGTACTGATTTGCCCAGGCCGCATCCCCTCTTAACATCTTCGGCAGATGTTTTGGAAACCTTCTTTAGATTAGTTTTCTTTTCCATCAAGTCAATTATCGGGTATTGCGTTTTTTGTGCTATGACCAAAGGCCTTCCTTCTAGATTATCGTGCATCAGACATAGCACGGTTTTGTTTTTTTCATTTACCTGAGTCGTAGATTCCTGTCTACCGTTTTCGATGGCCATTGATTTTGTTGTGGACCTTTTATTCAAGGATTCCAAGCTCTCGATCTTTTTTTCACAGTGTTTCTATTTTAGTTTCCCACACTGTTTTCTGATTAAGCAGTTTCTGTACATCATCTGTCGGTTTTTCCATGTTCTCGATTTTTTTTTCCAATACTTCAATTTTCCTTTCATATTTCAATTTCTGGTTGAACGATTTTTCCGCATTAGTTGATAAGGTAGAGTCCATCTGGACCAGTTTCGCCATTAAGTTGGAGAGGATTGCTGTATTGTCTTGGACATTGTCTTTGATTGTTTCATATAACTTGCAGAAGGGCGCCAAAACAATAGTCATAGCCGACATTATGGCAATCATTTCCGGTTTCTTATTGGGAGATTCGTTTTGTAGCGCTGCAGCAATTACACTAAGTCGTCTCTTTTTCGGGGAGGCTAGAGTTTTGTCCGGTTTTCTCAGGAATGTAGAGGAGTTGGAATCTGTTCCTTCTCCTAATTTTCTTGGAGTTCTGTCTATGTCTATCGGGATTGTCGATGATCCAAATTTCGTCGCGGATAAGGGTGGAACAGAGGATAATCTGCTCGGCAGATGGGGCTTTGTCCATGCTAGACGATCATCTTTGTCATGGTGATTCAAAATTTGTCGGGTTGGTTCCCAATTTGATTTAGCCGCTCTTGGCTCCTCTTCTTCCTGGTCATTGTCTGAAACGAGGATCTCCTGTATAGTTTGTGGGGGTCCATTTAGCATGCTTTGGATCTGGGAAATATCAGTCCTGGTACCCGGAAGATTATGACTGCTCGGGGCATCCGGAGAGGGGATCTCAAGGCCTTTTGTTTTTTCAATATACAACCGTCCATCGTTGGTAAGTAGCGAGGCTTTTTCCTGCAAAAGGCCATTTGTTTGAGGTTGTTTGTCTCTTTCCATTTCAGATGGTTCTGTTCTTCTCTGTTTTTGTGCGGGCTCGGTTTGGGTTGCTATTTCCAACATCTCTGCGTCAGATACTTCGGTGTCAATGCTCTGTTTTCTTTTATGCTGCTGTGTAAAGAAATCTTTTAATGGTCGAGATAGCAGAGGGTTTGGCAGTCCTTTTATATTTAATTTTTTAATTTTTTTGTTCACTTTGCATGGTGTTTTTTGTTGTTCTTGAGTTTGTGGATTTTTTCCCTCCTTGAGGCCTGTTTTTAGCCAGAATATTTAGTTTGCCTCTTTTTTTCCTTTTAACACCAGAGCCGGTTTTCAGTTGTTCGCCGTCTGTTTCTTTATTGGAGTCTTCTGAATCTTCTGGGTCCACCTCTATAAGGTTGTCACTCTCCAGCGCATCTTCATCCGATTCTGAGTCTTTGTCCGGGACTGCAATAATCTCACTCTCTCTTGCGTCTTTGGAAAGTCTAGCTGGTTTATTAGCCAGGGTTTGCTTGGAATTCTCGTTAATATCATGAATCATTACTTTAATCGATATCGCATTCGGGATGAGGTTATTTTTTAATCTTTCAGCTAGCAAGTTTGTCGCCGTTTTGCCTTCCTCCACGAGGCTTTGTGTTTTGCCTTCAGTATGTTTTTGCTGTGTGGGTGTTTTAGTTATTTCAGATTCGTTCGTTCTCACTGTTTTGATTCCTTCATTTGGTATCGCCTCTCTCCCATATGGGGCATTGTTATCGACATTGGAGTTTCTTGCTTCAGAAGAGTCGAGCTCCTCTTGAAGTCTGGGGAACTGCCCTGGAGCGGAGACAGTGCTAGGGGCAAGCGTGTGCTCCGGTAAGCGAGCTCGCGCCATGATGGACTGTTCCTCTGGTCTCAAGTCCCCAGCCATCCTAGACGGCGACATAGACTGTGCGAGCATAGAAAGCTCCCCCAGTTTTCCTTGTGAATCCGGTGTGATCGAAATGCCGGTTTTGGGGATCTTTTCACCCTCTTGCGATAGGGCTAGCATGTTTGTCTTAGTCAAAGTTACAGGTATTTTGGTGGTTGAATGAGGTGTTTGCAGGAGTTGTAAGATAGATGGAGACACCATCGGAGCCGAATCAGACTTGCTCCTCCTCTTCTTTTCCGGAGTTAGTTTTACTCCTGAGTGAGATGTATTTTTTACCTGGATGTCTTTTGAGGTTATTTTAGGACGTACCTCTGGCTCCATTTTGGTTTGACTGCGGGTCTGCAGCGGATTGTTTTCGGCAGGGAGCCCCTTTTGCTCGCAGCTCCTGCCCGAAACTATAAGTGTCTATTATGGGGTAGTAGCCTGATGGTAGGGCTAGTCAGGGTGGCTCTTTTCCTTAAATGCACAGCATGTATGAGTAGGCGCCTCAGCGCCTCAGCGCCAAACAGCCGCACAACAGCAGATGCCCTTTACCCCTATCGGGCTTAACGCCGCAAGGGTGGTAGCCTCTGTCCTATGAGGCTGCCCAGAGTCACGTGAGCGAGGTCACAAGTGCGCCGCGGCCCCGCCTTCCTCAGGAACCTCGCAATGCCGGGTAGGGAAAGCCACTTCTGCTTCTAACGAGGCTTCGTTTTCAGAAATGCACAATTCCTCCTGCTGGCTCCTTCCACTGTGTAACTGCATTCCTGTGGGTGCTGTGGCACATTCCTGAGGTAGGTATTCCAGGACTCAGTCTTCACCTGGGAGAACGGTGGTCCTTTCAAAAGTCCAGGGCAATCAGTGGGCCCCTCACTAAGGCCAGAGTTGGGCAGAGTAGTCTTGGTGGAACTGATGGGGCCCAAGGGTTTTCCTGAAGCGCAGGATATTCCATGGATGGTCCTTCCAGAGTTTGGGATCAAACATCCCCACCCTTCAACCTCATCAGCAAGATCTCTTTGGCATTTTGACGCAGGAGCTCCCAAAGCTAGCCAGTCTGAAGTGTCGTGTGTAGGTGACAGCGGGTTTCCTTGGGTAATAGTTCAGGCCTTTATACCAGAAAAGCCAAACATGCAGTGGCAGTGACTGGGCATTTATGACAATAGCTGCATGAAACAGCGAAGCCCATGGCCATTTCTGCTATCTCCTTGCCCCCTCCCTCCTCATGGGTGTTCTTTGCATGCGTCCCTTCTGTTGTCTGTCTTCTCTCTTTATTCGCTCTGCACCTTTTTTCCCAGTGACACAGCCAGAACAGCCAGAACTGCTGGCTTCGTCTATGCTCATGTTTGAATTCTTGAATACTTTTGTTCATCCGAAACCTAAAATAGGAAAGCTCACAGTGGACTCAGTCCAGGTTTCCCAAGATTCGCGTGGCCTTTCCACAAGCATGCTGCTAAACTCAGTTACCATGACTGGCACTTACTTATTTTATTTATTTATTGCTCATTTGTAATGCGCCTATACACAAGTGTTTCGAGGTGCAACCATGCAGGGAGGGGAGACAAGGGGGACACAGATAAACGATCTTCAAGGCATGGTGCAGTCGGATCGTGCAAGTGCTCAGACAGGTGAAGGCGGGGGAAGGGGGGGTGATAAGGTGCAGGGTGGTGGTGGAGGGCGGGAGCAAGTGCACCCAGTCAGAGAGCTGGGGTAAGTGCTGAAAGCACTTGGACCGGCGGACGTACTGCTGCTTTCCGAGTGGTGGTACGGCAGTGTTAATCACCCCCTTAAAGTCACTGGCAAACAAACGTCCCGTAATCCCCACGCTTGCTTAATGCTAGTACATAAAACCCCCGAAATACGTCCTCCATTTGTTCTGGATGCCCCTTTTTGGAAGATAAGATGACCATCCGAGACTAGGTCCTCCATCACACAGGTTTCTTGTAAACATACAATCGTGTAACCATTGAACATTTCCATCACAATCAGGTTCTGGGTTAACTCTCCAAACCCCCTAACATTCCATGTGGCTACGTTAAGCTTTTGAGTATTTGGTGCATGAAGGTGTTCCCCCACAATTAGCAGATGTTTTTGTACTCTGGCATTGAGTGTCACCGACTAGCCATGGGCCAAAGGGTAGAAATAACCATAAACCAGTCTACTTTGTTGTTATCAAATCTGGGTAAGCAGTTTTCGCCCTTCACCCTTTCAACTCCCTGTGGGCATATACACTTTCTCCCCAGTTGTAACCCCACTCCCCAAAATTCAGTTGCCCCTGTGAAATCCTTGGAAACAGCGTTAAACCCCATACTCCAAGTTTTTTGTCTTTCTGAAAATACATGTTTGAATACTAATTTCAAACTAGAATTAATAATACAGTAGTTTGGGCCCTTTTTATCCGGGAATTAAACTCTGTCCAAGTCCACAGAATACAAGGCCCTTAGGTTCTGGATTTCAGCAACGATTAACAAGACGTTGCTTCTGTTGAAACACGTGGAATGACCTTGACCAAGAGTGTGCGTTAGCATAAATTGAAAACTTCTCGTCCTATTTAGGCCCGTCTCCCACTTCCTACCTTGCAAGTTACAAAAAGTAGTGTGGTTGGCTTTAGACCCCTCAGGCAGAATAATACTGTTTACCCCCCATTTCACTGGAGGAGTCGGTAATTTATTCGCTGGACCAATTACTAAACTGTTGCACTTCTGTTTTACCAGCCACATAGCTGGTCTTATACTCCTCCTGTGGTGGAATATGCATACGTTTTATTAAGTCACCTAGATTCACACCCCTGTTCCATCTTTCTGCATCTTTAGAACCACCCTGTATGTTAGGATGGACACACAGCGGGTTCTGCAAATAGCGATCTCTAAACCCTGCGGGTTCCATCCTTACCTCAACCCTTTTCCCCAAACATTTGTGAGCCCACACTATTCGAGGGATTACCACTGTACAATCTGTGTGTTCCGGGATAACCTCGAGACCCCTCGGTGCCATAACTATGGCATTCCGCTCTAATACTGATTGGTTATACCCTGACCTTAGTCCTTCGTTGAGTTGCAAATCCTTGACAAGCCAAAAGCAACCTTCCCTCCAATAGCTGATTCACACACTCTCAATGCAGCAGATCTCTGTTCCCCAGTTCTTATATCAGGAATCAGTGCCTGTTTCTGGAGCCTAGAATCAACTGCAGGTGCATTCTCTGTCTGTGTGGACCGACTATTTGGGCCAAAAAGATCTAACCCTGTTTGCGTTTCCATGCTTACCATGATATCGATCCTTTCCCCCCTTCTCTATTTCTGAGGGAGTAACTTTATCAGTTATAGCAGTGCCTCTTTGTTTTTCATCCTGGTGTATCTAATCAGTTTGTATTGTACAAGTAACACATCCTGTAACAGAGTTTTTCAAGGGATTATCAACACTCTTGAGTTGATCCAAATTGCAGGCCATGTTACCCATTAACCCTTCATTCGCCGGCGCTAAGGGTCCAGTCCCCAATGTGGATTGCGTACCTTTCTTCCTACCCCTTGATGATTCAGTTATTATTCAAAAAAATTAAAGTGAATTTATGGTTCTTTAGTAACGTGCATGCAATGGATGGGGTTTGCAGAGATCAAATAATCGAACCAACTCAAAAAGATGGCAAAGGTTGCTGTTTTAGTAACAATTCTCTGAAACAGGGAAGTTACAACGGACATCAAAGGACGTTCGCTCAGTTCTCGACAACCTTCACATAAAAACATCCTTATATGCAAAAATATGTCCGCAGTTACGTCATACTACTTGGCAAATAAGAAAAACCTATGAGGAATTGTGATACATTCAAGGGGAACATCTATGTATACTTTCTATAAGGGCTGGGATTGTGATTGACTGTCTACTATCAGGTGCACAACTTATGCCTACCTCTAAAAACATGTCATCTTCGACACTCTTAAGTACATGGTATATCATTGGCTCTCAAACTATAAGGCTCTTCGTTATATGGCCCTCTACAATTGGTTGGCACGTTCGTGCTAGTCGGAACATTCAGTTAATTTAGCAGCACATAAACTCATTCCCAGGTGCCAGGAGGTAGACTTGACTTTACGTCCCCACCCAATTAGCCCAACATGTCTCATCACCCATGCCTTCTGCCATGCAGATTGGCCTTGCAAAGTATCCTTGTCGTTGGGAATATATGGGAGTACAGACTTTTATTATCGTTGTTCCAGGGCTCCAAGCTCAACTCTATTCCCATCCTCAGCTCACGGGACAGGAGACCATGATTCTGGTCCATTCTGCAGCATTTAAAAGTCTTAAATGAATAAAACTTGGCACTCTTGGTGTTCTTTCTTTGCCTCTCTAGAAGGCATTATTCAACCTTCTAACGTTTATTGCTTTCAAGAATAGATAACCGACCTTGGCCGCTTCTGTTTTGATGCCAGGCCAGACAGCCGTGCCAGGCTCTTCCACTTTCTTAGCTTATTCATGCTGTGACACAATTCTCGCCATTTCCTCTCCATGGGTTTCAGCTTACTAAAATTCATGACACCGATGTCCAGCTTCTATACAATGGCAGATTCGCCTGCAGTCTATTCACTACGTATAGCCAGTTTCTGTGAGCACTTAGTCTGCTTGTGTTTCAGCGTCTATACAATCATTGAACGGTTGCATTTCTATAGCCCTTCACATGCGTGCAATATTATTTTCCTCATATGAAAGTTTACTCGATTCTTAACTTCGTCATCAGTGTCCGTAAGATCCATACATACTCTTCAGCCATTATTCTCAGTGTGTCACGCTCGTCTCTTGTGATGTCACTAGCTTCTCTTTCATATTCCTTCAGGGAGTTCCTCGCTCAGATTGCCATCTCTTCAGGGATACATTCAATAGGGTTTTCACAGAGGATACCTTTTCTCCAACACTTGCTGCAGAATCGGCACAACTACTGGGGTCAAACATAGTGCAGTCTCTGACTTCCAACATTTCGGAGGTAGGTGGATGGGACTTCCTGCAGAGGAATGCAGCTGCTCCTCTACATCCCCCTCTCTGGTTGAGTCATCGACCATCTTTTCAATGGTATCCACATCTTGATATTTTCTAGAAGTGCTTCTTCGGAGTCCAAATATTCATCAGCCCCCTCTGGGTGCAAGCTGATTCAACATGTTCATCCACACTCCAGGTCATGTAGTTGCACTGTCCATTTGGATTACAGTAGACCCATCCTCCTACGTACTTCTTGTGATTATTGTGATACAGGAACCCTGTTCCTTCAGGCGTTATAATGCTAGCCTCCATGTATTTTTTAAAATCTTTATCTGTCAATTCCCTGGGTCCAAATCCTGATTCAACATCGGTCATGATCTTCATTCCTACTGCCTTCTTTGCTGTCTTCTTGCATTGGGCGATTATTATCCTGATCACACAGAATCCAAACATCACCGTGACCAATATCGCTCTAAGGATCTTAAATATCTTCGCCAACCACTGCGGAATCCATGAGAATATGGAGGTAAACCACCTGACATCCGTAATGTACTCCGTTTCGTCTTCCATCTTGTTATGCAGGTTTTTTAACAACGTTATGGCCTCTGTGAAGGTCCCATTCTCATCATCATGAGAAGGATTGAATGTGCAACAAGAAGGCCCGATTTTGGCGCAAACTCCTCCTTCCATCGCTGTGATCATGTCAAGGACACATCTGTTCTGCAGGGTCATTGGTCGTATGGCGCTCAGCTCTTCTTTGATAGCATTGAATCCCTTTATTGTGGTATTGATCATCTGCAGGAGTTCCCATCTCAAAATCTGCAACCACTTGGCATTGGCTATCATCTGGATCCCAGGCATGAAGATAGTCGTGAAGACTGAAGCAGTCTTGCTGACCAACCTGTGCTCAAAAGGAACGCATTAAATGCTTCTATTGATTTGGCTGAGAAGTAATTCTCTCTCTTGGTCTGATTGAGAAACTCAAGCAATCTTCTCTTTCTCAAATGGGCATCTGCTTTTGGAAATTCTCCAATGTTCAGGCACTCTGAGGAATCACTAATGCTGGAACATGAATGATAAGCACCAAGGAGAACGTTCCTCCCCAATGATTAAATTCAAAACCATCTGCATTGTCCACAAGGCTTTCTGGGGCCTGGGTCCAAAATACCTTCAGCTATCCAACTGCAAATACCTCCCCTCTCAAGCTCTTCGCTCCTCTTCCTCTAACTCCCTCAGGGTCAGTCATTTTTTAAAGAAACAAGCTGGGGGTAGATCTTTGTCTTTGTCTGGGGATTCCCTCTGGAACAGCCTCCTTGCCACCCTAAAACTTGAGTAGAACCATCTCCGGTCTCAGAAGCACCTCAAGACCTTCCTCTTTTCTTCTGCCTTCGCTCCCCCCTCCCCTGCTGATCTGTTCTCTCTTGGCACTGTGCACCTGGCCATCCTCTGTCCTCTGGGCCCAGGTACTTGCTCACCCGCCACCCTCCCGCACTGCCTCCTGGCCACCCCTTGAACTGGGGTCTGTATCTGTAACCATACAGCCCCCCTTTTTCTTCCTGCAGTTATCAGACCTACCCTGTCTGCTGCCTTAAACCTAGCACTTGCAAATTGCTGGCTGCACTACCACTGTTTGTTGCCTTTATTATTTATTTATTGTTATGTATCTGTTTCTCCTCTGCTTTGCACTTTCCACTTATCCCCCTTCCATGCACTTTTCCCCTCCCCCTCTCCCATGCAGTGCGCGTTCTCAATGTCACTGGGCCTAGTAAGATCGCTGTTTTGTTCTCCTCTGTTCCCCTCCCTTGCCTTGTCGGGCTCTGAAACACTTGTGCACGAGCGCGATAGAAATAAAATATCAATATCAATATCAATCCTTGGGCAGCTTCATGTAGCCTCTAGACCCACAAGCCCAATATTGATCCATCAGGACAGCTGTCCCTGCTCCCATCCTGTAAACGTCAACTGTTGTTGTTTCCAACATGATTCTTTTCATATCTTCGGAAGAACAATGTCTCACTAGCCAACGGGATCCCAGTCACAGAACCTGATTCATCTTCTACCCATGTCAGCAGTTTGGCATGCTTAGCCCATGACTTCAAACACCCATCATTTACTCTCTGTACGTCTTGTACATATTCTGGCTTCAGAAGATAAGCTGCACAGGACATCAGCCCTTCTTCCCATCCCTTCTTGGACTTCACTCGTCCATAGACTAAGACTTGAGTTTGCTCCCAACATCCAGGTGATCCAGCTATTTCTGTCACATCAGGGCAATTAATTCTCATCTCTTCAATAACCACCTCCTCCTGTCCTGTTGCAGGATAAACAAGCATATTGCTCTTCCATCCGGGTTCCTTTTCCATCTGTGTGGTCTTGATGTAGTCATCCTGGTATGGAAAAGACCATTTCGATCTCCATCATAAAGTGGCCCAACTCCATTGAAATTGTCCTCCGGTCATGCATGCTGCAAGATGGCTGAGGCACCTGGCATTGTGTTCTAGGACTTCTCTAGAAATGAAAGTTTGCACTGTATCCATGGCATAGGGTATGAGAGAGCAGACGTAGAAACTCTCCTTAGATGTTCTTTAGCCCACCTTTCTCATGTGCTGATATCACATGTTATTCCACAATTATCTAAATAGGTATTTATCCCCTCACTTTCTTCCTCTGCATTTCTCATGTGCCTCCCAAACGTTCTGTAATACTCATGAAGCAAACCAAAAGTAGATCTCACAGTGGGGAGAAACATAGGGACGTCTCCCTCAGCAGTAGTACCAACATGATGGAGAGTGTGAGAGATGAGGACGAGAAAGACAAAGGGAACAATCATGCAGACACATATTATGCATAAGATCATTGGCATCCAGCTTTCGTGCCATCCTGGTACTCGTTGCACTTGTTCTTCGCCTTGAACCGTGACACTTTCCTCTTGAATCATTTTTACTACAATTTCATCGAAATTCTTTTACACATTTAACTACAAAATCTGTTTGATAATGGTAGTAAGGAGCCTCCTTATCACTGGGCCATTTTTAGGATCCTGTAAGAAAGTGCGAACATCAACGTTTCTTCTCACCAGAGCAGGGTAAGCTT
This sequence comes from Ambystoma mexicanum, assembly GCF_040938575.1. NCBI lineage: Eukaryota > Metazoa > Chordata > Amphibia > Caudata > Ambystomatidae > Ambystoma > Ambystoma mexicanum. Next base: position 1,686,459,594 of record NC_090929.1, read on the forward strand.
GAAGTAAGCAAAAGTCGCTGAACGTCACTGTCGTTAAGCACCATATGATTAACTGCTTAGAACAAGTATTCTCCACAAAATGAATCTGGATACTGATCTCATTTCCAATTTCTAATCAAGAACTGATATTTAGTCATGACACTGATACTTCAATGTGTTTTCCTAAAGTTAATTTCTGCCTACTGAAATTCACTGCAAGTCTTTTCACTTACTGCTAAAATATCTATAATGAGTGTCCTTTTGAATTTCAGTCCAAGATAAATAAAGAACTCTGCTGCGTCTTGAAGTCAGGTCTGTGCTCAATAACTATCATAATAATAATAATAATAATAATAATAATAATACTGCATTATTTTGTATTGGAAGCATGCAGTGGCCCTCTATTACTGCATGCGGGTGGCACTGGAAGCATGCATCAGCCTTCTAATACAGAATGCAGTATTGGAAGCATGCATTGGCCTTTAATACTGCATGCGGTATTGCAAGCATGCAGTGGCCTTCTAATACTGCATGCGGTATTGGAAGCATGCAGTGACCTTCTACTACTGTGTGCTGCACTGGAAGCATGCAGTGCTCTTCTAATTCTGCATGCGGTACTGGAAGCATACAGTGTCCTTCTAATACTGCATGCATTATTGGGTGCATGCAATGGCCTTCTAAAACTGCATGCTGTATTGGAAGCATGCAGTGCCCTTCTACTATGGCATGTGGTATTGGAAGCATGTAGTGTCCTTCCACTACTTCATGCAGTACTCAAAGCATGCATTGCCTACTAATACCGAATGCAGTATGGGAAGCATGCATTGGCCTTCTAATACTGCACAGAGTATTGGAAGCATGTAGTGGCATTCTACTACAGCATGTGGTACTGGAAGCATGCAGTGGCCTTCCAATAGTGCATGCAGTGTTGGAAGTATGCAGTGCCCTTCTACTATTGCATGCAGTACTGGAATCATGCATTGGCCTTATAATACTGAATGCAGTATTGGAAGCATGTTTGGCCTTCTAATACTGTATGCTGTGTTGGAAGCAAGAAGTGGCTATCTAATATGGCATGCAGTGTTGGAAGCATGTAGTGGCATTCAACTACTGCAGGTGGCACTGAAAGCATCTAGTGGCCTTCTAGTAAAGAATGCAGTATTGCAAACATGCGGTGGTCTTCTACTACTGCATGCGGTACTGGAAGCATGCATTGGCTTGTAATACAGAGTGCAGTATTGGAAGCATGTAGTGGCCTTGTAGTAAAGAATGCAGTATTGGAACCATGCATTGGCCTTCGAATACGGAATGCAGTATTGGAAGCATGTAGTGACATTGTACAGGAAGCATGAAGTGGCCTTGAAATACAGAATGCAGCATTGGAAGCATGAATTGACCTTCTAATGCTGCACAGAGTATTGGAAGCATGTAGTAACATTCTACTACTGCAGGTGGTACTGGAAGCATGTAGTGGCCTTCTAATATGGAATGCAGTATTGGAAGCATGTAGTGGCCTTCTAGTAAAGAATGCAGCATTGAACGCATGTGGTGGTCTTCTACTACTGCGTGCAGTACTGGAAGCATGCATTGGCTTGTAGTACAGAATGCAGTACTGGAAGCATGTAGTGGCCTTGTAGTAAAGAATGCAGTATTGGACGCATGCAGTGGTCTTCTACTACTGCGTGCAGTACTGGAAGCATGTATTGGCTTGTAATACAGAATGCAGTATTGGGACCATGCATTGGCCTTCGAATACGGAATGCAGTATTGGAAGCATGTAGTGACATTGTACAGGAAGCATGAATTGGCCTTGAAATACAGAATGCAGCATTGGAAGCATGAATTGGCCTTCTAATGCTGCATGTAGTATTGGAAGCATGTACTAACATTCTACTACTGCAGGTGGTACTGGAAGCATGTAGTGGCCTTCTAGTAAAGAATGCAGTAATGGAAGCATGCAGTGGTCTTCTACTACTGCATGCAGTACTGGAAGCATACATTGGCCTTCTAATATGGAATGCAGTATTGGAAGCATGCATTGGCCTTCTAATATGGAATGCAGTATTGGAAGCATGCATTGGCCTTCAAATACGGAATGCAGTATTGGAAGCATGCATTGGCCTTCTAATACTGCATGCAGTATTGGAAGCATGTAGTGGCCTTCTGGTAAAGAATGCAGTATTGAACGCATGCAGAGGTCTTCTACTACTGCATGCAGTATTGGAAGCATGTAGTGGCCTTCTAGTAAAGAATGCAGTATTGAACGCATGCAGTAGTCTTCTACTACTGCATGCAGTACTGGAAGCATGCATTGGCATGTATTACAGAATGTAGTATTGGAAGCATGCATTGGCCTTCGAATACGGAATGCAGCATTGGAAGCATGAATTGGCCTTCTAATACTGCATGTAGTATTGGAAGCATGTAGTGACATTCTAATACTGCATGTGGTGTTGGAAGCATGGATTGGACTTCTAATACTGCATGTAGTATTGGAAGCATGTATTGGCCTTCTAATACTGCATGCAGTATTGGAAGCATGCAGTGGCCTTCTGATAGTGCATGTGGTGTTGGAAGTATGGATGCAGTATTGGAAGCATGGATTGGCCTTCTAATGCTGTATGTAGTATTGGAAGCATGCAGTGGCCTTCTGATAGTGCATGTGGTGTTGGAAACATGCATTGGCCTTGTAATACAGAATGCAGCATTGGAAGCATGAATTGGCCTTCTAATACTGCATGTGGTGTTGGAAGCATGTAGTGACATTCTACTACTGCATGTGGTACTGGAAGCATGTAGTGGCCTTCTAATATGGATGCAGTATTGGAAGCATGTAGTGGCCTTCTAGTAAAGAATGCAGCATTGAACGCATGTGGTGGTCTTCTACTACTGCGTGCAGTACTGGAAGCATGCATTGGCTTGTAATACAGAATGCAGCATTGGAAGCATGAATTGGCCTTCTAATGCTGCATGTAGTATTGGAAGCATGTAGTAACATTCTACTACTGCATGTGGTACTGGAAGCATGTAGTGGCCTTCTAATATGGATGCAGTATTGGAAGCATGTAGTGGCCTTCTAGTAAAGAATGCAGCATTGAACGCATGTGGTGGTCTTCTACTACTGCGTGCAGTACTGGAAGCATGCATTGGCTTGTAATACAGAATGCAGTACTGGAAGCATGTAGTGGCCTTGTAGTAAAGAATGCAGTATTGGACGCATGCAGTGGTCTTCTACTACTGCGTACAGTACTGGAAGCATGTATTGGCTTGTAATACAGAATGCAGTATTGGGACCATGCATTGGCCTTCGAATACGGAATGCAGTATTGGAAGCATGTAGTGACATTGTACAGGAAGCATGAATTGGCCTTGAAATACAGAATGCAGCATTGGAAGCATGAATTGGCCTTCTAATGCTGCATGTAGTATTGGAAGCATGTACTAACATTCTACTACTGCAGGTGGTACTGGAAGCATGTAGTGGCCTTCTAGTAAAGAATGCAGTAATGGAAGCATGCGGTGGTCTTCTACTACTGCATGCAGTACTGGAAGCATACATTGGCCTTCTAATATGGAATGCAGTATTGGAAGCATGCATTGGCCTTCTAATATGGAATGCAGTATTGGAAGCATGCATTGGCCTTCAAATACGGAATGCAGTATTGGAAGCATGCATTGGCCTTCTAATACTGCATGCAGTATTGGAAGCATGTAGTGGCCTTCTGGTAAAGAATGCAGTATTGAACGCATGCAGTGGTCTTCTACTACTGCATGCAGTATTGGAAGCATGTAGTGGCCTTCTAGTAAAGAATGCAGTATTGAACGCATGCAGTAGTCTTCTACTACTGCATGCAGTACTGGAAGCATGCATTGGCATGTATTACAGAATGTAGTATTGGAAGCATGTATTGGGTTGTAATACAGAATGTAGTATTGGAAGCATGCATTGGCCTTCGAATACGGAATGCAGCATTGGAAGCATGAATTAGCCTTCTAATACTGCATGTAGTATTGGAAGCATGTAGTGACATTCTAATACTGCATGTGGTGTTGGAAGCATGGATTGGCCTTCTAATACTGCATGTAGTATTGGAAGCATGTATTGGCCTTCTAATGCTGTATGTAGTATTGGAAGCATGCAGTGGCCTTCTGATAGTGCATGTGGTGTTGGAAACATGCATTGGCCTTGTAATACAGAATGCAGCATTGGAAGCAGGAATTGGCCTTCTAATACTGCATGTGGTGTTGGAAGCATGTAGTGACATTCTACTACTGCATGTGGTACTGGAAGCATGTAGTGGCCTTCTAATATGGATGCAGTATTGGAAGCATGTAGTGGCCTTCTAGTAAAGAATGCAGCATTGAACGCATGTGGTGGTCTTCTACTACTGCATGCAGTATTGGAAGCATGTAGTGACATGCATGTGGTGTTGGAAGCATGGATTGGCCTTCTAATACTGCATGTAGTATTGGAAGCATGTATTGGCCTTCTAATACTGCATGCAGTATTGGAAGCATGCAGTGGCCTTCTGATAGTGCATGTGGTGTTGGAAGCATGTAGTGGGCTTCTAATATGGATGCAGTATTGGAAGCATGCATTGGCCTTCTAATACTGCATGCAGTATTGGAAGCATGTAGTGACATTCTAATACTGCATGTGGTGTTGGAAGCATGCATTGGCCTTCTAATGCTGCATGCGGTTACAGCATGCAGTATTGGAAGCATGCATCGGCCCTGTAATACTGCATGCAGTGTTGGAAGGATGCATCGGCCCTGTAATACTACATGCAGTGTTGGAAGCATGCATTGGCCGTGTAATACTGCATGCAGTGTTGGAAGCATGTAGTGGCCTGTAGGCAGAGACGTTTTTATGGGAGGGCAAACGGGGCACTTGCCCAGGGCCCCCACCTAGGAGGGGGCCCCACAAGGCTGGCTGGTGTGAAGAAGTAATTTTCCATTGTTCACCAGTCTTAAATAGCACACATCAGGATGTTTTATGGGGTGCTGCTATGCTCTAAATCCATTGCCTTTCTGTTTTGGCAAGTGCATTCGGGTTTGATCAATTCATCATGTATTGCTTTCTGTGTTCACTGTGGTATACATAGGTTGTGTGTTCCTTATGGCACACACTCTAGTATTCTTTCCTTCCTGTGGGAATTATGTTGATCATGTGCAACAGGCAATGGTGAAATGCATATTGATAAATTGAGTGCCACAATGGTTCAGAAGTTAGCTCAGTGTGTGAAGCACCCATTGCAGAGATATGTGTTCATATGCAAAATTAGAATATCACATTCCAGGAAGGCTGGCTGAGCCTTTCCGATGTTTGAAGTTTATAAACCTGCCTGCATATGTACTTGCTTTTGCAGATCAGCATCTGCTATAATCAGCAATATACCTGCACAAGATAGGGGTTGCAATAAAAAAAACTCATCCGTATGGTGAAGGTCTAGAAATTGGTTTGTTCAGATGGGGTGTTGTAAAACCTAGGCAATCGCCTCCAACGATGGCATAAACTGTTAGTCCAATAGGCGAATAAGTATCCAAATTCAACACTATGGAACAACAGCGTTCATGCTTGTATCCTGGATTTGCCAGCAGATGATACAGTGATCCTGGTCAAATCATCTACTATATCTTACATTACTGTTCTGTCTTCTGTGAGGTTTGCCTTCTTGCATACTGCTGGTATCGTTGAGCCCATTACTTGATCTTTCTTCTTATGTAGGCCATTTTGGGTGGAAGGGTTGGTAGACAGAAGAGAGTGGACCATATGTAGCAGGCCTCAGGCAAGCATATTTTAAGGTCTGCTTGTTTGACATAAAAAACAGTTTGCTTTTTGGTCAAATTCAAGGGTTTTTATGCACGTTTATAAATGAAAATGTCAATTTATATTGCACACCGCAGGCATTTGTTCCTTTGATATCTAATGGCAACACTATTTGAAAAGCATATCCCACTTCCAATCTCAGTCTGTCTCGATAAAGACACCTTCCTGGTAGCTTCTAATCTGCCTCCACTATCCATGCTACCGTATGTGTAGCGTTCTCCTTCCTTGCAATTGGTGGTCTCTATCCATGCCTGAGCACCTTTGCCTTCTGTGAGGCGGCTAATGTGAGTTCTCTGTCTGTTATGGGTTACATGTACCTTTTACATACGGTCCTGCATTAATGCTACAGGCTGCACACCTTCCCGGATTCTATTGATAAAAAGTATCCTGTTTCTATACTAGAAGAGAAGTAACCTCTTCCTAGACTGCTAATGTTGGTCTTCAAATGCTACTTGTTTATCATTCTGATTAGAGCCAGAATGAAGAGGGTAAGGGGTCATAAAAGGGAGTAAACCTGCTTATTATGGTGCGAGACAGCATATCAACCAATAGGTTGTGAGCGCAACGGGTGGGGGGCGTGATCAGTATTCTGGATCCCTTAATTCCTTTGGTTTGGAGGAGGGGGCCCCAAATAAGTCTGTGCCCAGGGCCCCAAAAGTGCTTAAGATGGCACTGCCTGTAGATTCGTTTCTGGTCCATACGAGTAATTGCCGTGATCTTTAACTCCTAACCATGAGACCACATGAACATGTGTTATTTCAGGTGGGGCCACCTAAGCCACAGTGAGTGCCCTGGTGTGCAGTGAATGCCCGCCTGCAGGGGGTTGCATTTACAGGTACCACATGTGACTGGAGCTGCCCTTTAAGTGCTTACAAGGTCCTCATTCGCCGGCGTTAAGGAAATGAAATCTGTTTTTTTTCATGCCCTTGACAAGTCTCTCATATTTTTATCTATCCCCAGATAAGAGATTACAATAAACAAAGGAACATTGAATGGGCACCCCCTCTCTGCCCCCCCTAGTTTCCCAAGACTGGAAGCACGCTTCCGGAAGTGGCACGGTTTACCAAAACCTGCGCACACATCCAGATTGGGGGCACTGCCAGTAGCTCACCTGGGCACACTCTGCGCCTGGCTCGGGCCTATAAATACAGGCGCCAAACCGGGGAATTCCTTAAAGACTCCTGCCCCAGAATCAGGATGGGGACCGCGCCACGCCTGCTCCCGATGCTCCTGCTCCTCGCCCTGAGGGCGCCGCACACAACTGGTAAGAGCAGGGCTTCTAAGAGTTATAATGCAGCAGGTCGCATGATCTGACACTGTGACACCTATGTCCCGATACATGGTTTAATGGAGTTTCCTTCATAAACCACCAATGCACGCGCAACGGGAAGGTTCCGCACGATTTAGAGTAATGCAGACCCCCATCTAATACCCCCACCCTTCTGTAGTCTCATAGGACTCCATGGCGAAATGGCAAATGGCCAATAACATGTCACGCGGTAATGCTTTTGTGTGGCGGTAATTAACTCCACCCAGAAGCAGGCGCGCATGCAGAGGGTGCATTGTGATACTGGCAGCGAGTCGCAAGTGAACACGCATCAGCGCCCCCCCCGCCCCCGGAGTAGTGTACATGAGTGCGCCTCGATTTATATCAAAACAATTCCCATATAAATCAAGATCCAAGAAATCACTCACAGAATCTTTTCGCCAATAAACATTGTTGCAAACATGTGACTGTTATGTAAAACACACACAACGTGTGCAAAACACAGACAGATATGTTGCACTGGCTTTTTGAAATAATACAGGTGAGAGAAAACCATGAATCGGGAAGCAAAGGTTCTCTGACCCTGCAGCAATGTCCTGACCCTGCATTAATGTCCGATCATCTCTGACCGCGCAGCAATGTCCCATCATCTCTGACCGCGCAGCAATGTCCGGTCATTTCTGACCGCGCAGCAATGTCTAGTCATCTCTGACCCTGCACCAATGTCCGGTCATTTCTGACCGCGCAGCAATGTCTAGTCATCTCTGACCCTGCACCAATGTCCGGTCATTTCTGACCGTGTAGCAATGTCTGGTCATCTGTGACCCTGCAGCAATGTCCGGTCCTTTCTGACCGTGCAGCAATGTCTGATCTTCTCTGAGGCTGCAGCAATGTCCGGTGGCCCCTGCAGCAATGTCCGGCCATCTCTGACCCTGCAGCAATGTCCGGTCATCTCTGACCACGCAGCAATGTCTGGTCATCTGTGACCCTGCAGCAATGTCCGGTCATTTCTGACCGTGTAGCAATGTCTGGTCATCTGTGACCCTGCAGCAATGTCCGGTCCTTTCTGACCGTGCAGCAATGTCTGATCTTCTCTGAGGCTGCAGCAATGTCCGGTGGCCCCTGCAGCAATGTCCGGCCATCTCTGACCCTGCAGCAATGTCCGGTCATCTCTGACCACGCAGCAATGTCTGGTCATCTGTGACCCTGCAGCAATGTCCGGTCATTTCTGACCGTGTAGCAATGTCTGGTCATCTCTGACCCTGCAGCAATGTCCGGTCATTTCTGACCGTGTAGCAATGTCTGGTCATCTGTGACCCTGCAGCAATGTCCGGTCATTTCTGACCGTGTAGCAATGTCTGGTCATCTCTGACCCTGCAGCAATGTCCGGTCATTTCTGACCGTGTAGCAATGTCTGGTCATCTGTGACCCTGCAGCAATGTCTGGTCATCTCTGACCGTGTAGCAATGTCTGGTCACCTCTGACCCTGCAGCAATGTCCGGTCATTTCTGACCGTGTAGCAATGTCTGGTCATCTGTGACCCTGCAGCAATGTCTGGTCATCTCTGACCGTGTAGCAATGTCTGGTCACCTCTGACCCTGCAGCAATGTCCGGTCATTTCTGACCGTGTAGCAATGTCTGATCTTCTCTGAGGCGGCAGCAATGACTCTTCATACAACCATCACTCAGGCGTTCAGAAAGGCTAAGGAACATCTTATTCATGCTAAAGAAAAACAAAAGCACTTCGCCGACCAGCATCGGAAAAAGGCCCCAGACTATCAAGTAGGAGGCCATGTTTGGTTAGCCGCCAAATACGTACCCATCAAAGGGACCCGGACCTTCCATCCTCGATATTTGGGACCCTATACCATCAAGGCAATTATCAACCCAGCAGCCGTCAAATTGGATTTACCACCTAATCTACAAATCCATCCGGTATTCCATGTGTCCCTCTTAAAACCAATGCAACCCGGTACACGAATCAAGACACCACCTCAACCTATACTAATAGATGGAGAACCAGAATTCGAAGTCAAGGGCATCCTGGACTCTAAGTACTCTAGAGCCAAGTTGTACTATCTTGCGACTGGAAGGGGTTTGGGCCTTAAGTTAGATCCTGGGAAACCAGTGAGAACATCCATGCACCACATCTGATCAAGAAGTTTCATCAGAACTTCCCAACTAAACCTGGATCAGGCAGGAGACACACCTTGGGAGGGGCCTTGGGGGGGAGTGCTGTCAAGACTCTCAGCCCTGATCCCCACTCGCAAGCCCATTAACCAGGTGGAATCAGGGCTTGGATCACTAATAAGGCCTGGCATCCACTTCTCAGGCCCTCTTGGGGCCAGGCTCATCAGTAAGGAAAGACATCTGCTTGAGGAACTACTTTATTTAGGCTTTCAGCCAACATGGATGCATCCACATATCTTGGTTCCTAGAACCAAGCTATGCGGTCTAGTATTTTGGGTGTGGTGGCCTAGGGACTACTTTACCTGGACTACTTTACAGTGGCTATTTAAACCACACCCGAACAAGACAACACACTTTGTGTTACTTTGCTTCTAGCAACGTGACGCTCACCGTGTCCAGCTTTCTCACGAGCCTGGTGTATTCCGGACCTGCAGAAAAACCAAGAACATTGTTAGCAGCAGAATCTTACCTGCATTCATCATCCTTCACTGCTCGCAGCTCCTGGGCAGCTCTGTTGGTGGAGTTCACCGCCTGGATTGAAGGACCTGAGAAAAGGAGAAAGACATAATTAAAGGAGGTAGTGGAGACATTACAATCACAAAGCGCTTAAAGACTTACCTGTTTGGTTGCTTTTCGGCCGGCATAGCTCCGGAACTCCATCTGCGCTGGGAACTCACCGTGATCTACGAAAAGAGAAAAGCACAGGTCAGTGAGGACAAGACATCGCTGCTCTACGCAAAGCGCCTCCTTACCGCATCATAGCGCCATAGCGCGCCATCATCTCCCGGTGAGAACCAGCATATCCAGTTCTCCAAGCGGACAATCCACGCTCCTAGGGAGATAAAAAAGAGACATTTAGAACAGAGAAAAGGCATGCAAGAATGACAACGCCATCAATTGCAATAAGACCTACCTGAAAGACACTACAAGGGCTGTAGGCAGTGAAGTAACTGGACTGTCCGCGCCCACAAAAGGCAACGCGCCCCTGCCCAGAGAGCAGGACGGAGAGCCCACCAATTCTGACAACCAGGCGGAATCCCATTGACACCGAGACCACACCAGGGAATCATTAGGAAGGGCACCAGCGACCAACTGGCTGGGTGGTGTCCCTGTGGATACCAGGTGAGCGTAACAGTCATCCCTACGCAGGTCTACTCCTCCTTTGAATGCCTGGTCTGCAGGATTTCTATCTCTCCTGACCTCTCTCTATCTGTGGCCACCATCTACAGGCCACCAGGCCAGGTCGCCCTCTTCCTCTCTGCATAGGCTGACCTCTCATCTTCTCTCCTTGCCTCTACCTCGCAACTTCTCCTACTTGGAGACCTCAACATCCATCGTGATGCTTCCAGTCCCTCCTCTGGGCTCTTTCGCAACCTCTGTGACACTCTCTCTCTTTCTATTCTATCCTCTGGTCTGACACACTCTGCCGGGCACACCTTGGATTTTCTCATCTCCTCTGACATCCCCCTCTCTAACACTCTCACCACTCCTCTCTCTTGGACTGACCACGTTGTGCTCTCCTCCCACCCAACACTCTCTGTCCCCCAGATGAAGCCTACCTCAGCACTGCCACCAACCTTCTCGGCCATCCGGTCCATTAAGCGTGTGTCAGTGGAGTCCTTTGCTGCTACTTTCTCTCCTCCTCCTACTCCTGCAGCGGACTCACACTCTGACACAGCCCTCTCTAGCCTGCATCTTGCTATCACTAACACTTTTGATGTCCTTGCCCCTGTCATGAGAATCCACCTGAAGCCTACCTCCAATTGCAACTCTTGGTATGGCTCCGACCTCGCCACACTACACGCAAGTGTAGGATGGCTGAGAGAAAATTGAGGGCATCTGGTACATCCTCTGACAAACTGGTATGCCGCCTGATCCAAAGGCAGTACAAACTCTCTGTCCACGCCAAGAAGAGAGCACACATCCAAGCCTGCGTCTCTGTGGCATCTAACAACTCGCCCGAACTCTTCAAAATCTGAAAGAATCTGGCCAATTCTACTGCAGTCTCCACCTTTTCTGTTCCCTCCCAGGCCCTCTGCATGGTTCTGGTCTCTCACTTCTCAACTAAAACACAGGACATCCTGTCCTCTCTCTCCTCCACTCTTTCTTCTTCCTCTCCCTCTATCTCTCCAGGCCCTCTTCTGGCTGCTTCTCCCTCTCCTCCTCCTTTCTCCTCTTTTTCTGTGATCACTCGTAATGACGTTTGTAGACAAGTCCGATCTATGAAAGTGTCATCCAAGCAGGTGCTCCACTGCTCCTCCAGAACCATCAAGGAACACATTCACACCCTCGCTCCAGTCTTGGCCATTTTCTGTAATCTTTCTTTTGCCACCTGCACTTTCCCCTCCTCCTTAAGCACTCCCTTGTGCATCCCCTCCTGAAGAAACCGTCCGCCTATCCTTCTTGTCGGGCAAACTACCGCTCGATCTTTATCACTCCTTTCTTGGGCAAACTCTTGGAAGAGTTGGCCATCTCCCAGCTCACTCTCCCCATTGAATCTGTTGGTTGTCTCCATGACCATCATTCTGGCTTCAGAGCAGCCACAGACATGGAAATTGCTCTCCTAAACACCCCTCGCAGACCTGCTCACTAATGTTGATTCTAGCCTTCTTTCTGTCCTCGTCCTCCTTGCTCTTTCCGTCTACTTTTGACACAGTCAACCATGCCATCCTGATCAATCGTCTCCATGAGAACCTGGGTGAAGAGAGGGTTTCAAGAATGCCCCTTCTCACCCCCAGATTGATGACAGGGCGAAGTGCCAGAAACGCTTGCAGCCACCCATCTTATTTCGGACGAATGCCGAGTGCACCAATGATTGACAAATACACAGAAAGGTATCCTCTCAGCCAGCCATACAGAACAAACACAATACATGTCATCACAGGTATAGGAGAAGAAACAGAGATCGTGGACGGAAATACCTTCATGGACAGTCTTGTTTAAACACCAAGAAACCACTCTGCTGACATCATTAGTGACACCACGACATAGCAACGTCAGACATGAAGCACATTCACAGTCCTGCACTACATTACACAAACACACATACGCATACACGTAGAACATGCTTACACAGTTCTATAGCTAGAGTTAGAGCCATATACATACTCTCAAAGCTTTATTATTTTTCTCATTAGCCAAATGCCGTAATGCAGAACGGCAAGGCAACACGAGATCCTGAGCAAGCTTGCAGATGCTTATAGCAATAAGCCTATGGAATTGCAGGAGTATATATGGAGCCTGGTAGGACCATGTGCAACTAACGTATAGATAACTTAGTATAATACGAACAATGCAGAAACCGCATTAAACGCTTTAGGAAAATAACAGAAGGCCTCAAGTCACCGAGCATTAGACGAGAAGAGCTGATTCAGGCTGCACAGAGCAAAGCAGGCTCAAAGCCAAGGCCAGTGTTGGACCCTGGAGTCTGACATACCCCAGATGACCTCTGCTATACCTGGGAGATACTACCCCTACATGAGCATCACGGACCAGGCCCTCACCTTGTTGACTTCCTTCCTCCTGGACCGTCCCTCTCGGGTCCCACTTGGGTCCTTTCTCTCTATCACCTCTCTCACCACATGTGGAGTTCCCCAGGGCTCCAACCTCTCTCCCTGTCTCCAGTTGGGAGGGTGTCAGATGGCCATAGGGCAGCAGCTGTTTTAGGCAGGGAATTCAAAGAATATCTGACTACTCTAAAACGAGCAATAAAATGTGTTTCCCGACAGATTGCGCCACCCCGATCAGAGGACATGCCAGATGCTGCAGCGGTCTCCACGACTGACTCCCCACACACCCAAATGCTGCTTCCATGAGAATTTGTCTACGCGTGGTCCTTAATGGATCATTTGAGGTTGTTTTTTCTACTCCTCTTGCAGTTAAGGTGAAGGGACTCCGCTATTGGATACACCTAGCTGACGTTCGGAAAGCACCCCCAGACATTGCCCCAGCACCCTAAAGACTGGTAGTGTGTACCTACCTAATTTCCTTTCCCACTACCAGCATACCAATTTCACTTGGACCCAAACCGCGCCCATGCACAGCTGCTAAATATTTTACATTTGCACAAGAGGAGCTATTCCTGCGTGCTCTCTCTCTCTTTCTCTCTCTCTCTCTCTCTCTCTCTCTATGCCTTGCTTTCTCTCTTTCGCTCTCTCTCTCTCTCTCTTTCTCTCTTTCTCTCTCTCTCTCTCTCTCTCTCTCTCTCGCTCTCTCTCTCTCTATGCCTTGCTTTCTCTCTTTCTCTCTCTCTTTTTTCTCGCTTTCTCGGTTTCTCTCTCTCTCTCTCGCTCTCTCTTTTTTCTCTCTTTCTCTCTCTCTTTTGTTTGCAAAACTTTTTGCCTTTTCAGATATTAAAGAAGATGGAACCAGCACTCTCAAACCACTCATTATACATTAGAAAGTGTTCTCCTGATAGTGGTATGTCTAGGTTTTCATATTCGCTATTTCTATGTTTGTTTTAGGGATTTATTTAAGAGCTTCTTTTATATCAGGGGGACATATAAAAGAAGGGGCTGGGGGCAGAGGAAAACATTACAATTTCACTGTAAATAGCAGGTCAAACTCAATGAAAGAAACAATGTTATTAAGTATGGAATAATTTGACCTCCGCAGTATACTTTGTGACTAAATACATTTTTATGGGGCATTTCCAATTTAATTATTTTTCCAACTGGTCAACTGTATTTTATTGCATTTATTTATTTATGAGTTTCAATAAATTAAATTATGAAATAAAAGGACACTGATGAGGGTTCTACTTAGCAAGAGACTGGCACTGAGAACAGAAGGCATTAGATTCCTGCGGCTTGTTTTCAAAGACGTTGGTCACTTTCTTTGATAGATTCTCTGCAGAGCTATCATGAGTGTGGCAAATGAGTTTTGGCCAAAACATTTGCATCTAATGTGTCTCCAAAAGGATGCCATACAAGTTTGCAATGTCAGTTTTCTGCATTTTCATCGCACAGAGGTTACTATTGTCTGCATTTTCAAGAAATAAAAACATATTTTGAATTGTGCATTGTGAGAAATTGAGGAATTGTGTCCCTTCTTCCCAAGGGGGAGCCTCCCTCTTAGAGACTAGGGAGGTGAGCCTGCTTTGCAACACTCTTCCCAGGGGTCTGGGCAAGTGGGTGCTCACTGGGAGCGACTCTTTAGTGGACAAGGACTCCCATTCCTGTGAGCAACTCCCTAAGTCATTCCCTGTGGTGGCAGACATGGGACTAATCAGAGGTGAACTCCAGGATAAAATGCAGAAACGTGGCTAAAAACAAAAACAAAACCGATGGTTACAAAAAAGAAAGAGGACTTGTCTCTTGCAAGGAGACCTTTATTTGACTGAGATGAGAAGGCTACAACGAGAGGACACGCTGAGATGAGGCGAGGCAGGGAGACGCATATGCAAGCAGGGGAAGCCCCCTGACGGCATCACACTTGAGAAAGGCGGAGCCAAGGAGAGCAGCAGAGCTGCAACTTTTAGAACTGCTCTGAAAGTAAGAGCAATATTCTGGAAGACTAGTGTTGCTACGCAGAGTGAAACCGAATATTATGGAACCTATATTTCAGCGGTGGCATGACCAAGATGACTTCTGGGTGCGCAGGGTGCCCATCCAATAACGCCAAAACCACTACACGGAAAAGCCAGTGAGGTGCCTGCTTACCTGCAGTGTTACCGATTCACACAGAAAGAGAGGACCGGGAGCGGAACGCCGGAGACAAAGAGAAGGCAAATAACTGGAGAAACCGAAGAGAACCCAAGTGACCAGAGGCCCAAGATACGTCCCCCTACAGATTTCAAAGTAGCAGGGAGAACGGAAATCCCAGGAGGCCACCAGGGAATCGCTATGCAACAAGAGAAACGCATCCCAGTAAAAAAGACGAGACAGACACGTTGATGAAGTGGAACTGTAATGATCTGAGAAAAAGAGTTGCAATAAATGTTGGAAAAGCGAAAATTAAGAGTGCGGCACAAATCCCTTGTGAAGAGGAGAAAACAATGGATATGTTAAAACTGGAAGTGTGGGTCAAATCCGAGAGAGAGAATATCCTAGACAGAGAAAGAGAACTCTACGAAGTGAGGGCAAGTGAAACCCATAAGGGGAGAGATATACCAGACAAATCAGTCCAGAAAACGGGGAACATCAAGTGTCCAGAAACCATATCCCATTTAAGAAAGTATATGATACAACAGTACCAAAGACATATCAGCGTGAAGCAAAGTATAAGAGAGAGATAAAGAGGAGGGAAAACCCAAACAGCGTGTGAAAGAGCTGCAAGAACTGATACAGATGGTGACAAGAGACTATATTTAAAGTTAGCCTACTAGAAATTGCAAGAAAGACAATCAGGAGAAGAGAGAGATTCTTCTGACTGTCTGCTTGTAGAACAGTGGTAGGGCCATGTAGTATTAGTGTATTTGTACAGTTGACTTTATTTGTTTGACTTTCTGATGACGGACGAGCACCTTAGTTATTTATTTAGGCAGGGAACACCCAAACAACAATAGGAACGTTAGACAATGTTCATATTATTTATTAAATAACGATTGAGAATGTCAAACCAGTGACCACGTGCTTCTTCCGACCCGTCCTAGGATGCAGCACTAAACACAGGACTGTGGTTGCACTTGGCGGAAATGGCTGCTAGCCCGAGCCATGGTGGGTTTGAGTGAAGAAATGGCCCCCTTCAGGGCCCTTATGAGGGTTTAGGGACATTACCAGCAAGCCCAGCAGTAGCATGGAGCTAAACGCTATTATCATCACGGGACTCCCTTTGGGGTGTTATTTGTTTTTTTATAGAATTGGGTGTGTGATTGTTGTGTCCATGCAGGGACAGCAACAAACTATCAAGGCCCTCTACCTCCAACTCTAAGTGGAAAACATTGGTTAATCGTATATGTCGACGAATGGTCTTATGAATACATTTGAGGAAATGCTCGTTAGGGCACCTATTTGCAAAGGAGAATTCAACCTTCACATTTGAACTCAACACAAATGATTCTACAATTCAATGTATTAAATATATCACAAATGACACAATGTTAAAAATATCAGGAAGTGGCCTGTGCTCCAGAAAGTGACCTGTGCCCCCTATAAAGTGACTTGTGTTTGTGCAAATATTGCAATGAACAATTGAAATCATACACAAATGGACTAAATCATTGCCTATTGGTCAATTAATCACATACAGATACATACATGTCCACAATGTCAAACCACCGCATTATTCCCATTGGAAGCACTAATCTTTATTGTATGTAGGAGCAGTTCTATATTCTGTTAAATCCTTATCATGGTCTTGTTATTGGCAACCACGTCAATGTAGGCTCTCTTTACTATACCCAACATGTTTCGTTCCTTTCATAATGACAACTCATTATTAAGAACTTCTTCAGGAGATATTATATATAACAGCATATGTAGCCTGTGACACAAGTTAATGTTTCACAACAACAAAAAGCACAAATGCGTGTGGACACATCTCATTCTCTTTGCAGTGCTTGGCATATATTTATGTATAGTCGGATAAACTATGGATAGTCTTTCTTTGTTCCTGTTGAGTAGTCACCATATACCTTGTTTTCTCGTATTCACTTTCTTTCCAACGAAACCTATACCATAGAGAAATAAATAAAGAGCAACCATTTACCTGCTGTTCATGTTTTTTTTCCACCTCCCGTCTTAATAGAGATAGTAAAAATAACTCTGCTTACCACCTTCAGTCTGTGGTGGTGCGGCAATTCTGATTAAGATACATTTCATCTGCATGTACCCCTATAGATAAACACAGCTCTACATTACTGGTTTCACCACTATTATATATTGCATTAAATCCCATCTTAATAGTATGTCTCTCAGTATCAGTAGTGTGTATACTTACTCGTTTCTTTTTAACTGTGTGTGTGCCGTCTGTGCGCTCTTACTTAGTTTCATACATAAGGGCTTCACAGAACGGGGCTCCTGGGTGTGCTAATGAACTCTAGCATCTGAAATGTACAGAGCACAGTGGCCACAGGGTTGATATTATGGAAACCTCAACCCTTCACTAAATCACATACAGGTTATGACACAACATAGTAGCACAGCAATGCTTACTCAAGAGCGATTTATTAATGCAGGCTTCTTGTTACTTAGGCTCCATATCGTCTGGTGTTACCCACCGGTTTCGGTTCACTCTCTCTTGGGATCACCTGCTGCTAAGGGATAATCTACTGTAGGGTCCGGAAGATACTAAGCACACCACTGCATGTTATGCTACTGTCCTATAGTAATCCCAATGGTTCAACAATGGGCCCTTTATGCTGTAAGTGCAACGCGGTACCTACTAAGTAATTTCACTCTATAGTGCTTCCCTATGTCAGGTAGCATTCCAGCTTGCATCCGATGTCCCTGTAAATCCTATTCCTTATGTGGAAAAACAGTCGCGCGAGGCGTTGCAAGCATCACGCGAGTGCTTGTGATGTAACGCGTGCGGATGTAATCACAGTAAAAGTGTAGAGTAGCGGCCATGTTGAAATGTTACATAACAGCAGTGTTTTAGTTAACCTGATATGTATTGGCAGCTATCACAATAATGATATTAAGTGCTGCCTGGTGCGCGCTGCTAGAATACCAATTCTGAAATACAAGCCGTCGCCATACAATGTTCAGATGGTTCATCCATATCACGTAGTGACCATAACAAAATAGCAATGTTACACAGGGAAGGTGACACATCCTCTCTCGTTGTCGGGATCATTTTTATGATTTTGTCATGTGTACCTTGGTTTTTTTACAAACCTTAAAGACATATTACAAAATGAAAATTCATCACTTTAAATAGTATTACATAGCAACATTTAAAATCAACAATACCATACAGTTAACAATTAATTTTCCCTAAAAATTCCAAAATACAATACAAAAAACACTACAAACATCAGTGCAACTACATGAACAATAAAACCATTCATTCCATTCTTTTCTGATCCAGCAATTTAAACAAAGATTTCCATAAATTAAAAAAGCTGCCAATGCTATCATAATATCCCCTGAGAATATCATACTCCAAAAGTGGTCTGTGACAATTCTAGTGCCGTGGCCCTTAGCCCCTCATATAAGCTTCAAACAATCCTGAACAGGAAGTAAGAATATATTGACTCAATTCTACAGCTATACCACAGAATCTCTTATAGGGCCGTCTTGTCCAAGACCCTGTCACGTCAAGTGTGGGTAGCTGACTCAATCTTAACCACAGTATAAAGTCACAAACAACCCTACTCTTACTCACCAGCGAATATGTTTTCATTTGTGGAAAGTTAAAACCCTGCTTGACATAATCCTTCAACTACAGATGTTAAGAGGCCAATGATAATATATTTATCCCAATCAGAGGGTTTCCATTTTAATTCTCTAATAGACACCCCCAATATTAAGGTCAAATCTATTTTAAAATCAACAGCCTCAAAAAACTCCAGCACTTAATTTTCAAAGTTTCAGAATATAAAGGATTTCGCAAGCTCATCCTTGGCCATGGATGAAAAGCAAGTGGGCAATGTGTTTTCTTCCCCATTCATATTAAGCAATTTAAGATGAAAGCTTCCTCTATTGATTTCCCATTGAGTCAATAGGGAAGATAGTCTTGGCTCACAATTAATTGCTTCTATAGCAACACATTGTGGCAATCCCAATGAGTACCCATCAGGCCCTTCAAGCTGATGCAGCCACTAGACCTCCTTTTCCAAATAAGGTTCCAAACCATAAAGAATGCCAGGAACCAAGCCAGATGTGTACGAGTTAGCCATGGCCGAGACAGAGCAACTACCTTTATGTGACACAAAGGATTTAATTACACTCATTTCCTTCGCAGTCTTAGAATAAACATAGGGCCTCATTACACGGTAGGCGGTAACCATGGCGCTATTAGCGCCATGGTTGCCGCCGGTACCGTACCGAGTCCACCATGGTGAATGGCGGAATTACCGCCACATTCCAAGGTGTGTGGGGGCGGTAATTCCCCATTCACCATGGCACTTCCCCATTCCCATTTGAGCCCCCATAGGGCTCAATGGGAATGGGGAAGGCATCAATTACGGTACCACAAATTGCGGTACCGTAATTGCCTCCAAGGTCCCTTTGTTCCTTAATGGCTGGTAAAACCAGCCGTTGAGATCGGGTCCCGCAAAGGGACCTCGTAGTAAGGCGATAAGGGTTTACCGGTACCGGTACCCTTACTGGTAACGGTAAACCCTTACCGCATTCCGTATAATGAGGCCCATCGTCCTGCAGGGTATCTGGGCACCCATGAATAGGGACACCTAGATAAACACATTTATCACGAGCCTTAACAGGGTGGTCACTAAGTTCCCATCCATATTTATGTCCTTATACTTTTCTTTTCCAATTACCGGAATCTTATTTTTTAATGGGTTAATTATAAGCCCATTAGATATAGAGTATTTCCCTAAGGGTGCTGTATTTCTTTGATGTCCGATAGCGGTGCTATTCATAACCACTGTATCATCAGCGTAGGCAAGCCAGCCAAGAGGACCTTGGCTGATAGCAGGTGGAAAAATGCAACATCCCTTAAAACAGAGGACCATGTCTGCCACAAACAGGTTGTAAAGCAGGGGTGCCAAAATACACCCCTGCTTTACCCCGCTGTCAGCTCTAATATCAGAAGAGATGATCCCGCCATGATCTAATCTCACGCAGACAGTCGTATATTGGTAAAGTTGTTTCACCATATATACAATAGATCGATTACAACCCAATCGAATCATTTTTCCCATAATAGGCTACGCGAGTCTATGTCAAAGGCTTTCATAAAATCAATGAAACAGACATGTCATTTGCAATTTTTTATTAGCCGGCAGGATCGAATCAAATAAAGAAGAGTAAATATATTGAGCAATGTCCCCATCCCCTCTCTGAAACCCGTTTGCTGAGCGGGTAAAATATCAGCATTCCCGACCCATCTGTTTAGTCTTTCTAATAAGCAGGTAGCAACTCGTTTTGAGATACTCTCTGATAGGGCAAGGAGCCTATAGTTCAGAAAAGGCCAGGAGCCTATACTTGTTAGGGTTTATTCAAGAACCTTCTATGGAAATGGGAACCAATGTAGCCTTTTTCCAAGAGCAAGATATAGTACCCATTTTAGTTATGTCCTTAAACGACCTCTACAAAATATCCACCCACATTTCAGGTTGCTCCCCAATTATGATATTCGGTTTCCCATCAGGCCCTGGGGCTCGAGAAGATTTTAATCTACCTATTGTTCTCAGAATATCATCCAAATCAAACAAAGAGAAAACGTATCTTGAGACTACTCAATTGGAACAAAGAAAGACTATGGGGGTCATTCCGAGGTAGGCAGTAAGGGGTTAACGGAGCCGGTAAAGGTGCCGGAGCCATCAACCCCTTACCGCCTTATTACGAGTTCTGCTCGCGGGACCCGCTAAAGCCGCCTGGTAAAACCAGGCGTCCTTAGCGGGTCCCGCGAGCAGACCAGGGTGCTAACAACGGGCCCGTTACTAACAGGCCCGTTGTTAGCACCCTCCCCATTCCCATTGAGCCCTATGGGGGCTCAATGGGAATGGGGATGGGTTCCTTGAATGAGGGATTACCGGGCCGTCCAAGGTTGGAATGGCCCGGTAATTCCTCATTCAAGGAACCTGGTAACCAGTAAGGGGGTAGCCATGCCGCTAATAGCGACATGGTTACCCCCTACCTCGTAATGACCCCCTATGCATAGTTTATCCGGCTATGCATAAATATACGCCAAGCACCACGAAGAGGATGTTCCTAATAAGGCCTTGTCACCAAAAAAGGAACTAAATATGTTGGATATAGTCAAGAGCGTCTACATTGACGTGGTTGCCAATGACCAGACCATGGTAAGGATTTAAGCAGGATAGTACTGCTCCTACATACAACTAAGATAAGTGCTTCCAATGGGAATCGTGCAATAGGTGGTCTGACATTGTGGACGTGTATATATTTGTATGTGTTTCAATGACCAAGAGGCAGTGGTTTGGTCCATTTGTGTATGATTTCAATTGTTCCTTGCAAAATTTGCACAAGCACAAGTGCGTTGTTGTGGGTGCACGAGTCACGTTCTGGGGCACGAGTCACGTTCTGGGGCACGAGTCACGTTCTGGGGCACCGGCCACTTTCTGAGGTTTTTAACATTGTGTCATTTGTGATATATTTAATACATTGAATTGTGAATCATTTGTGTTGAGTTCAAACGTGAAGGTTGAATTCTCCTTTGCAAAGAGGTGCCCCAACTGGCATTTCCTTTAATGTTTTTATAAGACCATTCATCGACTTATACGATTAACCAATGTTTTTCGCATAGAGTCAGAGGTGGAGGGCCTTGATAGTTTGTTGTTGTGTTATTTGCAACCAGAGATGCCCCTCTCCCTCTTATTAATAATCCCTGGTATCCCCCGTAAGCATTTGTCCATCCAGGGACACCGTATGCCAAGGGAGGTCCTGCGAGGGACAAAGGAGGAGAAATGGGAAGTGACGACAGAGAGAGGAAGGGGTCCGTTGGTTGTACAAGAATAAAGAAGAAGGTTGCCCCCTACTGGTGTGTCCCGCGTGTCTTTGATTCGCCATGGCCTGCCACCCGAGGGAGACACATCAGTGATGACAGCACAAACCTGAGCCTCTTGAAAAAAACAAGATGGACGCCGTGCAAAATAGAAAAGGGCGCGGGTCTTTTTTCACTGTTGATGGCGGCTCTTGCTGTAGGCCAGAGTGGGTTGCAAGGGACTATGCGAGCGGAACAGCAGGGAAGTAGGTGAGGGGGGAATGGAGAGAGGTAATGGATGTGGAAGGGGGCAAAGATGAGGGAAGAGGGATAGCTCTGCGAAAACAAAAAAATGGCAACACATGACGTGGTGCAAGAAGCTAGAAATGAACACAGGCGTATACTGTCAAGGCAAGCCTGCATGCCTAGCTCCCTGATGGGCTGACGCCACCCCCCCCTCCTCCCCACGGGGCAAATTAACATTGTTTTTGACTAGACTGAATTGGTTTGGGTTTCAGATGGCTGAGCAAAGAATGGTAAACGTGTCTCAAATATGATGCTCCTTAAGGTTGAAGCTGGGCAGTTGGCGACCCAGCAGCCTCTACTTACCATACTAGAACTGTTCCCTGTCTTGCAGTAGCTTTCAGCGTATGTTAAGCGTCCACCGGTTCTGCAGTGGGTCAGGAAACTCACAGGTGTGACAGGTGTCGTCTGTCTTGTCACCAAGGTCTGTGGAGCGTTAACTTCCCGCAAATTTGATTTCAGGAAATGTACTGACTTCTTACAAACATGTGTTTGTGTTCACAGGTGATTCAACCCTCCGAACAATCATCACAACAATCTACACAACACCCAGCCCGACCCCCCCGACGGAGTCGATGCACACTGTCACTGGTATGTATTGCTTACTGAACCGTCTACTGGTCTGTGTTGAATTTGCTTTTGTGTCTGTGTGTAGAGAGAGCCCTTGCCCCCTTTCTAAGCTGGAGCTCATCGGTGGGCTTGGAGGGTCAGATCTACATGGGGAGCGATGGGGGCAGCCGCAAAGCCTTTTGCAGGAGTAAGTTATACTGAAGTCTGGATAAGGTCTTAATGTGGTATTCATGCAGACCAGTATATATATATATATATATATATATATATATATATATATATATATATATATATATATATATATATATATATATATTGCACATATGCCTTACGCATGTGCTGAAACATTCACCCTGGGCTTCTCATACATCACCTGTCTGCATGTAACTGGTAATCCTAAAAGACTTCAGTAACATCACTAAAAGTCCATGTTGCTCACTGCAACTTGTGCCTGTAAATCCTCAAAGAATGATGTCTGGCCCATTCACACCGCAGTAATTCCCATTCACTACCACTCGTGAATACAAATGACCAATACCTCCGTTTTGCTAATTTATGTCCTATCTACAATACACCAACATAGTACACACACAACCGTTATGCTTCTCTTTGCCCAAAATGAATTTCTTTAAAGAATCTCAATAGATCTGGATCTAATTCCTGTAGTATTGCCATATAACTATTTTCCGGCAGATCCAAAACATTACCACATGTCGAGTAAAAACATGAATTCGAAGGTACTTCTTCCGCCACTGAGTCCTTTGAAGCTGATCCTGAGCAGTTCTCACACAAGCTCATACAGTACCTTTGAGGGGGTTCACAAACTTCCTCATAGTCCCTCTTGCTCCCATACGAATACATTCCTTCTTTCGGCACCGTTAGCCCTCTTGGCTAAGTTCTTACTAGTATTCATCTTGAACTGCTGGATTGATCTCTTTACTGGTCGAGTTACCCATTTCCTGGGCACATTATACTTTCTGTCTCCCACAACTCCCCTTTCAATTTCCAAGTTAACCTCAATGGCGCCAAGCACCATAGCTTCATTTGAAGCCATCGATAAACAGCACGTAGCACAATGGCCCTCCACCTTACGCTGTGCGAAAAGGACCTGAGCTCACTCAAATGAAAGCTCAACAACGCCGTTACGGATTAGGGTTCTTTTCTCTGTATGATTACTCAGTTCTCTTCTTGTACGCACACAACGCATTACTCCGTCATCTGAACGAATGGATCGCCAACTCCACAGGTATCTTTATTACGCCATCATTATGGACGAAACTGCGGCACAAGACAGAGCTCTTCGTGCCAACCGTCTATCACTGCCCTCGCTGCGTATAGATATCAGCTACTTATGGGCACACTGCTGTCTCACTTTGAACGCTCTTGAACACCGCTCTGGTTCACAAAAGAAAAGCCGTGATTTCCATTTCACCACCAGAAACTAAGGCTTCACACGTTCACTGACACCTCTTTGTTATCCTGCCACCGCTTTAACAGTACACCGTGCAGCAATCTACTAAGGGAAGCACAATCCCCTCCTCCCGTTGGAACTGGCCAATCTTAAACCTGGTACTGCTGGACTTTTCTTTTTTGCAATGAATCTTCACCTTATGAGGCTGCTTGCCACTTTACACACGATCCTCACGGGTGCGCTGGTACCCCTTCCTTCCCTCCAGGGAACTGCACTATGATACAGCTGGGCTTCCACTTCCCAATGGCCCTTTCCCTGGGCACGGTGCTTGGGACTTTCGCCACTGCTTGTGCTCCTTTGCCTTCCCTTCCGTACTGCCCTGGGTGATGGGACTTACTTTCTGGTGGTGGCAGTGTTTCTCCTTCTCTCCTGCTGCTCCCCCCTCAGCAGACCTTCTCCGCCTTCTGCACACATTTCTTTTTACCTTGTTGCCAATGTAATGTTGATACTGTAATGGGGAGAATTACACTGGGTCCCATCACCCAGGCTACAGGTCCCCAACTGACTGGATTGGAACCTTTACATAGAGTTACATCCAAACATTTTACAATGACACACCAACATTCTCTCATGTCACTCACTCACAGGAAGCACTATGCAACACGGTTATTCTTCAAACTGGATTTAAGGGCTGGATACCATCAGATGGTGCTGCACCTCGAATCGCGGTACATAACGATGTTTACCACCCACCGCGGCCTCGACCACTATAAGCCTCTGAGTTTTGTGGTTTCGTCGGCGGCTCAAGTATTCCAAAACATCTGCTGTGCCCTCGCTAACTTGGATGGTGTGTTAAACATAAGCAAGGACATCCTGGTGTTTGCGTGGTGCGAGGCGGAGCACCTGGGCAGTCTGTCCAGGTCACTCGAGCGACTCCAATCACTGGGGCTGACACTGCACAGAGACAGATGTAAATTCCTGAAGAATAATATCGGGGTGTGCCACCATACCCTAGAAAAATAAAGGACATTGTGGAGGTACGACCCCCTGAGAACGTGTTGGAAGACCAGAGCTTTCTAGGAATGGTCACATATTGTGGCCGGTTAAGCAAGAACGTTGCATCCCGGTCGAAACCTCTGCCGGCTCTGACTATAAATGATGTCGCCTGAGAGTTGGGCCCCCTGGAGCAAGCCGCCTTTGAAAATGTAAAGAGGGCTTTGACAGCGGAGGACACCTTGGCCTTTTTTGAGCCATCCCTACAATTGGAAATTGTGGTCGATGCCAGCCCGTTCGACATGGGTGCAGTGCTCACGCAGTCGGATGCCAACAGTGAGGTCCAGCCAGTTACTTATGCCAGCAAGGCACTGTCCGAGACGGAACAACGGTACTCGCAAATTGAAAGAGAGGCCCTGGCGGTCCTGTGGGGGTGTTGTCACTTCCGCCTCTATTTGCTGGGAAGACCGGTGATGGTGGTCACGGATCACAAGCGCCTGCTGCCCATACTGGCGGGGTCGTCATCTAAGCCATCTGCAAGGATTGAAAGGTGAATGCTGGCACTGCTCGTGTATGGTGTCTCCCTAGCGTATCGGCCTGGCAACAACAATGTGGCCGACTATCTGTCCAGACATTCGCGAGGTGATCTTGAGGGGCGGAATAACATCAGTGCGGAGGAAGCAGATGAGCATGTCAGACTGGTGGTGGAAGCGGCCACTCCCAACTCGGTGCCGATTCATGAGCTGGAACAGGCAGCAGCTGAGGACAAGTGCTTTATCATCTTGAAGGCTGCTCTTCAACAGGGCTCCTGGAAGTCTGTAGTGGAGATGCTGGCTCTGCGGAACCAAGAATCGAAGTTGCTACTGGAACAGCTATGGAGGGTTAAGGACAAGCTGGTGTTTGCAGAGTCAGGGCTGTTGCTCCGAGGTGACTGGATTGTGATCCCGCAGTGCAAGGTCAACCAGGTGATTGAGCTGACGTACCTAGGGCATCAAGGAACAGCCAAAACCAAGACCCGCCTGCGACAGAAGGTGTGGTTTCCAGATTTGGAGAGGCAGGTCGAGGAGTTTGTTGTGGCCTGTGTGTGGTGCCAAGCAGCATCCCCAGCTTAGAGGGAGCCAATCATCGAGACCATACGGAGAGGAACCAAGCCCTGGCATATCATTCATGCAGACTTTGAGTCCATAGGCCGGGACACACACTTACTGGTGGTCGTGGATGAGTGGTCCAGATATCTAGAGGAGGAGTTCGAGTCAGTGTCCTTCGAGAATGTGGCTGTCGCGATGGAGAAGATCTTCGCCACTCATGGTCTGCTCCATGTGCTTTGTTTGTAGAATGGTCCGCCTTTCCAAGGGGATAGATTCACCCAGCTGATGGAGGAGTATGGGTTCCATCAGCGCAAAGTCGCTCCTCTGTGGCCTCAGGCGAACAGCGAAGCGGAGCGGTTTATGAGGACACTGAACAAAGTTTTCCACATCACTTACGGTCAGGGGCAAAGCCTGCAGAGGGCTCTGTAACAGTTCCTGCGGGAATACTGGGCCACCCCACACACATCCAATGGCGTGGCCCTGTCGGAGTCAATGTTCATGCGGTGTCCCAGGGGCCTCATCCCAGAGATGGGTGAGAGAGAACCAGTGGTCATCGGCAACTGCTGGTGGAAAGGGATAGGGGCATCAGGATGGAGCAGGAAAACGTCAGAAGAGGACTCCCTCCCCAGCATTTCGGCCCTGGCGATGAAGTACTCGTAAAGAATAGACATCCTCAAGGGAAGCTGTCCTTGACATACGAGCTTGGTCCATTGGACGTGGTGATGGTGCATGGCTCCATAATAACTGCATCAGATGGGACTGTGTCTGTCACCCGCAACGCTAGCTTCTTCAGGAAAGTTGGGGATGCCAGGACGGAGATGTTGCAGAGAAGGGACGTGAATGATGTGCCAGACAAGGGCAGTGGCCTGGCCTATCCGCCAAGCTCCTCGGCTCGGGGGAGCTCAGGTGAGGAGGGCCCGATCTGGGAGGTGGGTAGGAGGTATCCCCAGATGATCGGGAGGGGGAAGCCTGCGCACCTGAGTGACTATGTTTTGGACCCTGTGAACTGATGGGATCAGCCCATGGACTGGAAGTGACTCATGGGACTGGGGTGGTTGTGATTAAAAGGTCAGTTATTTGTGTGCAGTGGTTTGTTATATCGTGTGCGTGGTTGACCTTCTTTGTTCGTTTTTTATGAAAAAGGAGGTGTGTGGTGCTGCCCCTTTAAGGGCACATGCACGTGGCAGAGTGACCTTGCACTTCCCCGCTTGCAGTATAAATAAAGGGGTCGTTCCCAGCCACGACAGAGCGACCGGGGAGCCCGAACCGAACACAGGGGGTTAACGGGGAAGGGGGTTAATGGGGGCGCCGGATGTTACCGGGTCAACTACAACAGTTATGGCGAAGTCATAAACATTATCTACAGTCGCAGATGATCCAGGAGCATACTGAGTATTACTCAGTGGTACTCCTATTACCCAACGTTGATAGTTGCGCCCTCCTGCATATGCATGCTAAAACACACCCTCACACTAAGTATGAAATCATATACTGCAGCAACACTCATGCATCGCACTCACACTCACTCGTCAGATAGACCAGTGCTTTAAGTGGGATACGAAATTAAGGGGGAGCTGCAAAAAGCGAGTCTGACCAAATTATGCTGGGCATGCCCTAAATGACTGACAGGTGGCTTAGACTAACATCCAACACATCATGAGGATCTGCAAGCATGTAATTGGGGGTCACTCAGCACAGACTCAGGGGCCCATCATGGCTGCATACTCCAAATAAAACTCCCTCTGGTGCAGTTTCTAAATAAACTTCTGTCTGCAGATTAACCCTTGCCTAACTCTGGATCTCAGCAATTCTATTAGAATAAACCACCTGCCTTCTGAAAATAAATGCCCCAGGCCCAGAGTGTGCTTCATGGCTCTTAAGTGGTCATTTAGGGTTTCAGCTCCTCTGTGGTCCCGTGATTATCTGTAGCTATACACCCCCTGCTAGGAAGTGCTGATAACATACACATTTATCGCAGGGAGGCAGGCACCAGCTTTCTCACACTAAAGGCTGCTACTGTAAATGGCTCTTGCTGGCCAGGGACATAGCACTAAAGGTGGAAGCTTGTGTTTTTTTCTCCTCAAATATAAGTAAAAAAACCTTCTCTCCCTTTACCCAACAAAGTTTGTTTCCTTCGGATTGTGTGTTCAGTCCCTTGTGTATTTATGTTCCTTCTTCGGCAATGGTAGGTGCTTTGCCCTCCTGATTAACAATCAAGCGTTTAGTGTCTGCAATGTTGGAGTGCTTTCCGATCGCTCAGAGGGTAGCTGGCCAAATCCCCCCGCCTGACCCGTCCTCCCCGCAGAGAGGGATAGTTTGTGCAGCGGCATGTCCGCGTGGCAGGCAGCGCTTAAAACATAAAGCTTAAGGCTGGCAGAGAAAGCAGGCGGCCCCCCCATATGTTAGATGGTGGGGGCTTCCCAGGGCCCCCACCTGCACTCGCACACACACCGACACACACAGACCAGGAGCCACGCAGGACGCGTTTGCTCTGCTCGGGTCACCGGCTCGAACGGCCGGAGGACCGTCTTTATTCATAACAGCGCATGCGCAAGCCTCGATCCCGCTCGCGCATGCGTAACACTTGCGTAGTCACTACGCAACACCATAGAGATCTCCAGCATTTGCCGTGGCATGAACATCCATGCAGGCGGAGAAGGAGGGAGGTGACGGAAATGTGAGCTGCGTTCTGTCCCTCCTCCCCACCACACAAAGTGATCAAAATGGGGCGTGACGTGAATGGAAGGCAGAAAAGCCCTACTCAAAGATTTTACGCCTCCCATTTACGTTACGCACCCATACAAAATGAGCTTTGGAATGTTTTTAAAAGAAAGCGTTGCTAATTAGTTTAAATTAGTTGCAAGAATTGTCATTCATGTTCGGTCGCACATCTAAAATATGACCAAAATCAGTCAATGTTCTGTTTTTTTCTGTTGAATTCTCAGTTTCAAAATATCTGCACCGGCTCCGCCCTCCACGCTAGCAAGGAGGATACACACTTGAGATAACGTGTATTGGGGAGTGATTAGCCTTCCACAGTTAGGCGCTGGCTGTCCTCCTAAAGACAGGAGGCTTTTCTGCACCTATTTCTTTTGCAGCATGTTAAACTTTCATGCCCTACCGTGAGTCACCATTGCGCACTGACATGCCCAAGTTTAAATCATGGTGGGTGCTCACTCGTGGGGCACTGTGCCCCAGCAGCACCCTGGCTTCGGTCCAGTTCTGGATACTGGTGGGGCTTGGCCCGGGCGAGCCCTGGCCCACTTAAAGCCTTGAGATACGTGTGTGCTGCATACATCCACACAAATCATATGTACCCAGATGCTGCATGTGCATCCTCACATTAACCCCTTAAGTTCTAAGGACGAGTATGATCGTCCTTTTTGCATAGACTTGATTAATGCTCAGCAGTAAACATGCACCTTCCCACTGTGCACGCACCCTCATGCAATTAGAAAGGGGGTTACCCCAGTCCAGGTTTATTTTAAAGGCAACTCCTTAATAGGGAAGGGAATCAACTCAGGCCAATTTCGTGCCCCTTCTACTATTGTAGGTAGTTTGCCTCTAAACCAATCAGCGCCCATAATGTTTGACCCTTTAGGATTTGGGTGGAGGTCTCTTGCATCGGTAAAAATGGACAACCCGATTTACTAACTGCCGCAAAGCTCTTCAGGTGCGAATAATTAGAACTACACCATTAGCATATGAAAGTGTGCACATTTGTCTTCCAGCTATTTCGGTGTAACTGAGGTTAACTCTCGCAACTCGCCGAACAAAGAGTTAATCTACAAATTAAATAGCAAAAGAGCTAAAACTGAGCCCAGTCTAACTCGTCCCAGATTAATGACTGCTGATATGTTACCCTGGTTATCAATAGGTACTCTAGCAGTCAAATTCCCAATAACAGTGCTAATAGTGGCTTTGGCAGATGTTTTGCTCTACAGCTCCCATGATCCCTCTTCATTGACAACGCTGGTTAGGGCCAATGGGAGTTGTAGTCCAAACCATCTGGTGAACCAAAGGTTGTAGATGACTTGCATCAACAACAAAAAATCCCACTAACAAGGAGCATCTTAGTGCACTTGCACGGGTTAAGTCTATTTGGCGACATGTACAAGTAGGAAGGTGTTTCCTTGCATCTTAAAAGCACATCCCAACTTCACCAAAAAGATGTGTGTGCCATAGCTCCTTGAAGCGTCTTCTGTGTTCTAGATGGAACTACCAATAACATATCTCAGACCAAATAAACGGACAGACTCAAGGAAGATGATGCATACTGGTTTTAGGTCAATGAAAGAAAGCAAGGTAAATCACAGTCATCACAACCGATGCATACGTGAGCACACTTTCAGCTTGTTTGCACAAAGTTTATATACCTTTACTTATGTCATTTATGATGTAATCCTACGTGACATTTTATAAAAACCTATTGACGGAAGGCATCGGATTAGGGGAACATATCTACTCATAGAATACTTAAGTGTTAACTTCTCATTGGCTGCCCCTTGTCTGTAGGACACATCCTGAGCCACCTCTACATGCGTAATATATACATTATTTCAGAGAAATATGGAAGCGGATTGGTGACTGCAACGTTGCATGTGAAAGTGATGTACAGGCCTTCTTATTGGTTGGCCACCAATTCCAACCTTGGACACTCGGCTCGCTAGCAGCACACACTGGAAAACGAAGCCCAGCTTCTTTGAGATACGTCAGCTCTTTCCTTGTTTTCCCAGTTACGCCATCATCTTTTACTGGCAGGCCTTATGCCAATGTCCTCTGTTTGAAGTTGACCTTGCTAGCCTGATCACTGTCCTGGAACATTCATGGGAGTGTAGGCACGCCACTATTTTCATCTGGCTTAATGAATAGTCCTTGTTTGCAAGTTCTTCATCACGTGTTAGGAGACCACGAATCTATCCATTTCAACCTCCTATTTACTGCGATTTGATTTTAATAAGCAGGGTGTCATTACCCTCTCTGGCCTTTAGAGACTTGCTCACTCCACCTCACTTAGGCTTTTGCCATCTTGTTTGCCCAATACTTGGTTCCTGTAAATGTTCTTGTCCTTCCCAATCCTAAAGAAATATGTCCTTTGCACATGGTGTATCCATTCAACTTCCATTGTGCTTGCATTCATCTCCTGAAATCGCACCCTTGGTTCCAGGCCAGGAGACTCCTTTATTTATTCTGCACAGGAAACAGTTTCTTGATCGCGTCTTTATTTTACAATCCTAGGTTCGTGTTTTGAGGCAGCTGGGTTGATTCGGGACCTGAGCCGTCGTCCATTTTCTTCTAATGGCCGTCCTAATCAGTGTCCATATGCCTCTTTTTTTTCAGCTAGCTTCTATACGTCTCTTCTACCTTGCGTTACTGCGTATGTGTACAGTTATTGATCTGCAAGTTACTTTATCTTCATTGTTTTCATGATTACCTTTTCTTCAGTTACATCGTTACTCTTAAGTATTTTCATATTGGTTCATCATGGGTTCATATATCTTCTTTATGACATCACTTTATTTATTTATTTATTACATTTATATAGCGCGCCGGCAGCCCAGGGGCATTGTGGCGCTGTTACTTGTAAAGGAACTTAGTTACAGGTACAGGTGTAGGTTGTGCCTTGGGTTACAGTGAGGCAGGATCCTGTGTCAAGCGATGAGGAGAATCATACAACAGAGTACATCATACATCATAGTACATCATACATGTTAGTCATTAAAGTTTAAAACATGAGAGGTTGGTTAGGTGAACAAGGTAGTTTTCATGGCTTTGCGGAAAGCCGTCAGTGAGGGTTCAGCTCTTGTTGGGTTTCATTTTAACGTTCCATGACGTATTCAGGCTCATCGAGACTTTCTTCCAAGTGCCATTCCTTGCTCAGTGCGAGGATACATTGTATATGGTTGTCTGAGTGCATATCGTCTCTCATATACTCGCCGCGGTATAGGGATATTGCAGGCATTCATGCACGGATTCCCAGTTGTAGCTCTGATATGATATGATATGATATTTTATTTATAGCGCGCCTAAACACAAGTGTTTCTTCGTCTGCTGTTCCAATCGCGTGGTGGTCAGGGGGCGTAACCAAGGAAAATGCATCCACCTGCTCCTTTACATGTGCTTTAAAATACCCAGAAAACAAACCCATTCCCCCCCAGCTATTTGGAACAGCAGCAATAAGTGGCAGGAGAGATCCGTCGTGACCTGTTCATGCCTTTTATTTTAAATGAAACAGCAGTGGTTCACGCCTACTGCCTCAAACAGGGGCAGAAATGTGTACTTTCTTTGCCCAACATTTCCCAATGACAGGCTCTTTAATAGCCTGTCCTTGTGAAATGTGCCCCCAGCCCGCACCCGGGGGCTGGGAGTCTGTAATAGAGTGATGTTAGAAGTGCCATCCCAACACAAATACATGCAATGGGGATGGGCAGCACATCGTTCCCACTGCAGCACGGACCCCCAGACATACACACACCATCAGTGTGGATAAGGTGACCTGCACATTTCCAGAAATGCATCATCGAGTAAGAGCGCACCCCCTGTACTCGTTTTCGAAGCCCCACTTTTGGAGGTTGAGACTCTGGCCTATAGATGCCATTTTTCTTTCCTGTCGTATTTGAGCAAGGGCTGGAGTGGTAGCCAGGTCCTTGTAATCCCCTTGTGTTACCTCACCATCACTAACATTATTGAGCAATGAGTTTAATTAAACCCGAGTTCAGGCCCTCGTGCGCTGCACAACAGTTTTCAAGTATATTTGCCAATCATTGCAAACAGGAACCAGGCGTCATTCCTAGCATGGGGTCAAGGCGCTGTCCATTTCCACAGGCATGTGTTGTGATCACTAAATGACATTACCACAAGCAGTATAGTTAACCATCAAGAGAAGCAATAAAAGGGCAGATTTATTCAGCCCGAAAAGTCAGCTTGCCACCCCTCTCTTAGAAAGATACCAACCAAAGGAATGAGCTGGCTAGCAGATGGGGAATGCCAGCAAGAGTGGGCTCCAAACGTGGCACACGTACACACTCTGAATGACAGCATGAACAAAACCATGACATTTCCTGTTGTGAAGTGGGCTCCCAATGCCTGCACAGTATCAGTGTGAAGAGATGGGGGGGAGCATGGCTAAAGCATGAACACAGATGTATCCTGCCAACATTCACTCATGCTACTCTTAGCATTCATTTTGGTAACACTAGGGGTCCTGTGGCAAGACCTATGAGGCAAAACATAGCAATGTACAGAAGGGTCATTATTGACACTTTTGGTCATTATGCAACAAAGGAGAAGAGAGTGTGGGATTCTGAAAGCCCAGCATATGTGTGTCATGTAAGTTGGAGGGAAGCAGTACCACATGCTTTCACTTATGGAAAACATGTTCTCTGGCATGCTTTGGAATATTACACAAATGCCAAAAATACATAGTTTAGCACGGTGGAACTTAACCTCACAATCATGAGGTGTTTACCACATGTGGCATTCCTGGACTAGTGCATACAGTAAACGCCTCACAGAATGACTCTTTATGACTCTGGTGTTAATGTGAAAACTAGGCCTTATCTGAAATATTGCTGCTGCCAGTCAGCTTGTCTATTTTGTGTGCAGGGCCCTTGCGAGCTGTGGTGACCTGTCCACAATGCCAGTGCTATGTTAACACCCCCTTTTCTTGCTCCCTCAGGCGAGTACCCTGTGGTGAGGCTGGTGAACGGCTGGAGCCCCTGTGCTGGGCAAGTTCAATGGTACTTGCAGGGTTCCTGGCAGAACGTGTGCCTCGACCAGTGGAGCATGGATCAAGCAAGCACGACATGCCAGGAGCTTGGCTGTGGAGAAGCTCTTTCTATCCCAAACGCCAACTGCATTGGTTCCACGCCGTACATGTCGCAGTGTGTTGGCAACGGGTGGCAGAATAGTAATGACAGCAGCCAGTGTGAAGAAGCTGGCACCATCTGCTCAGGTACGTGGGCTTCAGAGCTGTCACATGGCACTGTATCATGTATGTTATTTTCCACATAGGATGAGAGTAGTATTTGGGCCCCCCCTTTGCATCACAATGTTAAATTTGACAGTTGGACATGCCCCCTTTTTGCCTTTACTCCCTCCTCCTTTTGGTATTGAGTGGATTGCCGCCTGAATTTTTTATATCAATTTGATAAGAACCACAAAATATTTGCTATACATTTTATGTCAATTTGATAAGCCTCCCAATATTTTTGATAAGCCCCCCAATAATGTATATATAAATTGTATATGAATTTTGATATCGATTTGATATCAAATGTTTATTCAAATGATATACATTTCATGTCAATTGGATATACATTTTATAAGAATCCCAAGAATGTGGTTCTGGAGTAGCCCCTGGCCTAGAGCCTGGTCGAGCATCCGCGAAGGAAGTGAGCTCTGAAGACAAGGACTATGAATATGGTCGTCCGGAGTGACACGTCTATGATGCCAGAGAGCGACCCAGACCTTCTATACATTTGAATGCACGAAAAAAAACATAGTTAAAGCAATGGGGTAAATAGATTCGGATTAAGGGTCCAGTTTACACTTTGATAGGAAATTGGTAAAACCCCTGATGTAGGGTATAGATAGAGATGTATCAGAGTCCCTATACATGTGAGCTTGCTTTAATCAACCCTCACTATCAAACCTTACATCAGCTGGGCATTTCACATTCCTACACAAAAGCACAGACTGTTGGCTTTGTCAATGCTTGTTCATTAATAAACTGTACTGTTATGTTAACACTGAGATCTTGAACCAAGTTGGCACCTAGTCCAAACCCTCACAATCAAATGTACCGCCAGGGCCTTTCCCATGCCTACGCAAAAGCACAGACTGTTGGCTTTGTCAATGCGTGTTCACTGTCATTTTAACACTGAGATCTTGAGCGTCGGCCAGCATCGCCCTGCTGAGTCGTTCCTTTTGTATATGTCAAAGGCAATCTGTCCACATTGTACAACATTCCACTGGATCATCAGAATAACCCCTGTCACGTGGAAGATTCACCGCAGAATCACCCCGGGGGGGAGCGGGTGGGGGGGAATCTACGTGAATGCACATGTTCACGCAGGAGTGCCTGCACCAAGCATCTACATTAGAATTGATTTTTATAACACGCTTAATACCTAAGACGTTTCTAAGGTCGGAGGCGGGATTCGAACCTGTGTTGCGACTGAACTATACGACCCGTGCCATTGTCTTGCCATATACAAACGGAAACGACCCGGCTAATAAGCCTAACAGCGTTATTTTCTAAAAAGCAAAAAATGGCAATTGCAATAAATGCTGAGTTAAAGTGCCCAGGGCCTGATCCGCATCAGACGGCCCTGTGAATCAGGCCTATAATGCCTGTCAGTTTACTAGATAAGGAAGGTCCCAGCGATTTTCATTTGTTTGCAGTCTCCCATAAAGTGGCATGCGTGTTACAGAAGCAGCCAATAGCAAGCAACGGAACTGCCAGCGTTCCCGCGCAGCCGGAGCACTCACGGTTTCCGTTTCCGGGTGCTGAGTTCAGTGCACTGGCTTTCAGTTGGGAACAGTATTAAATGCAAGGTTCTGTGCATCCTTCGTTCCTGATGAGGTGTGTAACTGTGACATCCCTCATCATTCTCTGAGACCATCCCCTTCCTTGATACTTCCGATATCAAGAATAAGGAACTGGAGAAAGGGGAGATGGGCCTTCTAAGACCCGGCCACAAACTAGGTGAAGATCAGCGAAATCAGTGATTATGTGACTTTTAAGACAAACGCAAAATATATCTTGTTACCATTCTAACATCCAGCATGTTGTGTTATGATCTGGCTACTTGCAGATTTTCTGCCAATGTGAATAGTTATGAAATGTTGAAGCATCTTATTGTATATTGTCCGTCATTGGTAGCCTATGGCACTGTATATTTTAGTATGACGTGACCTCTCAATGCATGGGATGTAGCAACTTGGGAGCTCAGGCATGACCTCTCAATGCATGATATGTGGCCACTTGGCAGCTCAGTCATGACCTCTCAATGCATGATATGTGGCCACTTAGCACCAGCTCAGACATGACCTCTCAATGCATGGTATCTGGCCACTTGGCATCTTAGACATGACCTCGCAATGCACGGTATGTGGCCACTTGGCAGCTCAGGCATGACCTCTCAATGCATGATATGTGGCCACTTAGCACCAGCTCAGACATGACCTCTCAATGCATGGTATGGGGCCACTTGGCAGCTAAGACATGACCTCTCAATGCATGATATGTGGCCTCTTGGCAGCTCAGATGTGACCTCTCAATGCATGATATGTGGCCTCTTGGCAGCTCAGATGTGACCTCTCAATGCATGATATGTGGCCACTTGGCAACTTAGACTTGACCTCTCAATGCATGATATGTGGCCTCTTGGCAGCTCAGATGTGACCTCTCAATGCATGATATGTGGCCACTTGGCATCTTAGACATGACCTCGAAATGCACGGTACGTGGCCACTTGGCAGCTCAGGCATGACCTCTCAATGCATGATATGTGACCACTTGGCAGGTCAGGCATGACCTCTCAATGCATGATATGTGGCCACTTGGCAGCTTAGACTAGACTTGACCTCTCAATGCATGAAATGTAGCCACTTGGCAGCTAGAACATGACCTCTCAATGCATGATATGTGGCCACTTGACAGCTTAGACTTGACCTGTCAATGCACGATATGTGGCCAATTGGCAGCTCAGTCATGACCTCTCAATGTATGATACGTGGCCACTTGGCAGGTCAGACATGACCTCTCAGTGCATGGTATGTGGCCACTTGGCAGATCAGACATGACCTCTCAATGCATGGATATGTGGCCACTTGGCAGCTCAGTCATGACCTCTCAATGCATGATACGTGGCCAATTGGCAGCTCAGACATGACCTCTCAATGCATGGTATGTGGCCACTTGGCAGCTAAGACATGACCTCTCAATGCATGATATGTGGCCACTTGGCAGCTCAGTCAAGGCCTCTCAATGCATGATATGTGACCACTTGGCAGCAGCTTAGACATGACATCTCAATGCATGATATCTGGCCACTTGGCAGCTAAGTCATGACCTCTCAATGCATGATATGTGGCCATTTGGCGGCTCATACATGACCTCTCAATGCATGATATGTGGCCACTTGGCAGCCTAGACTAGACTTGACCTCTCAATGCACGATATGTGGCCAATTGGCAGCTCAGTCATGACCTCTCAATGTATGATACGTGGCCACTTGGCAGGTTAGACATGACCTCTCAGTGCATGGTATGTGGCCACTTGGCAGATCAGACATGACCTCTCAATGCATGATATGTGGCCACTTGGCAGCTCAGTCATGACCTCTCAATGCATGATACGTGGCCAATTGGCAGCTCAGACATGACCTCTCAATGCATGGTATGTGGCCACTTGGCAGCTCAGTCAAGGCCTCTCAGCTCAGTCATGACCTCTCAATGCATGATATGTGACCACTTGGCAGCAGCTCAGACATGACATCTCAATGCAGGATATCTGGCCACTTGGCAGCTCAGTCATGACCTCTCAATGCATGATATGTGGCCATTTGGCCGCTCATACATGACCTCTCAATGCATGATATGTGGCCACTTGGCATCTTAGACCTCACCTCTCAATGGATGATACATGGCAACTTGGCAGCTCAGTCATGACCTCTCAAGGCATGATATGTGGCCACATGGCAGCTCAGACATGACCTCTCAATGCATGATATGTGGCCACTTGGCAGCTTAGACTTGACCTCTCAATGCATGGTATGTGTCCACTTGGCAGCTCAGTCATGACCTCTCAATGCATGATATGTGGCCACTTAGCACCAGCTCAGACATGACCTCTCAATGCATGATATGTGGCCTCTTGGCAGCTCAGTCATGACCTCTCAATGCATGATATGTGGCCACTTAGCACCAGCTCAGACATGACCTCTCAATGCATGATATGTGGCCACTTGGCAGCTTAGACTTGACCTCTCAATGCATGATATGTGGCCACTTGGCATCTTAGACATGACCTCTCAATGCATGATATGTGGCCACTTCGCAGGTCAGGCATGACCTCTCAATGCATGATATGTGGCCACTTGGCAGCTTAGACTTGACCTCTCAATGCATGATATGTGGCCACTTCGCAGGTCAGGCATGACCTCTCAATGCATGATATGTGGCCACTTGGCAGCTTAGACTAGACTCGATCTCTCAATGCATGAAATGTGGCCACATGGCAGCTAGGACATGACCTCTCAATGCATGATATGTGGTCTCTTGACAGCTTAGACTTGACCTGTCAATGCATGATACGTAGCCAATTGGCAGCTCAGTCATGACCTCTCAATGTATGATACGTGGCCACTTGGCAGGTCAGACATGACCTCTCAGTGCATGGTATGTGGCCACTTGGCAGATCAGACATGACCTCTCAATGCATGATATGTCGCTACTTGGCAGCTCAGGCATGACCTCTCAATGCATGATACGTGGCCAATTGGCAGCTCAAACATGACCTCTCAATGCATGATATGTGGCCACTTGGCAACTAAGACATGACCTCTCAATGCATGATATGTGGCCACTTGGCAGCTCAGTCATGACCTCTCAGCTCAGTTATGACCTCTCAATGCATGATATGTGACCACTTGGCAGCAGCTTAGACATGACATCTCAATGCATGATATCTGGCCACTTGACAGCTCAGTCACGACCTCTCAATGCATGATATGTGGCCACTTGGCAGCTCATACATGACCTCTCAATGCATGATATGTGGCCACTTGGCATCTTAGACCTGACCTCTCAATGCATGGCATGTGGCAATTTGGCAGCTCAGACATGACCTCTCAATGCATGGTATGTGGCCACTTGAGAGCTAAGACATGACCTCCTAATGCATGATATGTGGCCACTTGGCAGCTCAGTCATGAACTCTCAGCTCAGTCATGACCTCTCAATGCATGATATGTGACCACCCGGCAGTAGCTTAGACGTGACATCTCAATGCATGGTGTCTGGCCACTTGGCAGCTCAGTCATGACCTCTCAATGGATGATACGTGGCCACTTAGCAGCTCAGTCACGACTTCTCAATGCATGATATGTGGCCACTTGGCATCTTAGACCTGACCTCTCAATGCATGGTATGTGCCAATTTGGCAGATCAGACATGACCTCTCAATGCATGGTATGTGGCCACATGGCAGCTCAGACATGACCTCTCAATGCATGATATGTGGCCACTTGGCAACTTAGACTTGACCTCTCAATGCATGATATGTGGCCTCTTGGCAGCTCAGTCATGACCTCTCAATGCATGATATGTGGCCACTTGGCATCTTAGACATGACCTTGCAATGCACGGTATGTGGCCACTTGGCAGCTCAGGCATGACCTCTCAATGCATGATATGTGGCCACTTGGCATCTTAGATGTGACCTCTCAATGCATGATATGTGGCCACTTGGCATCTTAGACATGACCTTGCAATGCACGGTATGTGGCCACTTGGCAGCTCAGGCATGACCTCTCAATGCATGATATGTGGCCACTTGGCAGCTTAGACGTGACCTCTCAATGCATGATATGTGGCCACTTGGCATCTTAGACATGACCTTGCAATGCACGGTATGTGGCCACTTGGCAGCTCAGGCATGACCTCTCAATGCATGATATGTGGCCTCTTGGAAGCTCAGTCATGACCTCTCAATGCATGATATGTGGCCACTTGGCATCTTAGACATGACCTTGCAATGCACGGTATGTGGCCACTTGGCAGCTCAGGCATGACCTCTCAATGCACGGTATGTGGCCACTTCGCAGGTCAGGCATGACCTCTCAATGCATGATATGTGGCCACTTCGCAGGTCAGGCATGACCTCTTAATGCATGATATGTGGCCACTTGGCAGCTTAGACTAGACTCGATCTCTCAATGCATAAAATGTGGCCACATGGCAGCTAGGACATGACCTCTCAATGCATGAAATGTGGTCACTTGACAGCTTAGACTTGACCTGTCAATGCATGATACGTAGCCAATTGGCAGCTCAGTCATGACCTCTCAATGTATGATACGTGGCCACTTGGCAGGTCAGACATGACCTCTCAGTGCATGGTATGTGGCCACTTGGCAGATCAGACATGACCTCTCAATGCATGATATGTCGCTACTTGGCAGCTCAGGCATGACCTCTCAATGCATGATACGTGGCCAATTGGCAGCTCAAACATGACCTCTCAATGCATGGTATGTGGCCACTTGGCAACTAAGACATGACCTCTCAATGCATGATATGTGGCCACTTGGCAGCTCAGTCATGACCTCTCAGCTCAATCATGACCTCTCAATGCATGATATGTGACCACTTGGCAGCAGCTTAGACACAACATCTCAATGCATGATATCTGGCCACTTGACAGCTCAGTCACGACCTCTCAATGCATGATATGTGGCCACTTGGCAGCTCATACATGACCTCTCAATGCATGATATGTGGCCACTTGGCATCTTAGACCTGACCTCTCAATGCATGGCATGTGGCAATTTGGCAGCTCAGACATGACCTCTCAATGCATGGTATGTGGCCACTTGACAGCTAAGACATGACCTCCTAATGCATGATATGTGGCCACTTGGCAGCTCAGTCATGAACTCTCAGCTCAGTCATGACCTCTCAATGCATGATATGTGACCACCCGGCAGTAGCTTAGACGTGACATCTCAATGCATGGTGTCTGGCCACTTGGCAGCTCAGTCATGACCTCTCAATGGATGATATGTGGCCACTTGGCATCTTAGACCTGACCTCTCAATGCATGGTATGTGGCAATTTGGCAGATCAGACATGACCTCCTAATGCATGATATGTGGCCACTTGGCAGCTCAGTCATGAACTCTCAGCTCAGTCATGACCTCTCAATGCATGATATGTGAACACTCGGCACTAGCTTAGACGTGACATCTCAATGCATGGTGTCTGGCCACTTGGCAGCTCAGTCATGACCTCTCAATGGATGATATGTGACCACCCGGCAGTAGCTTAGACGTGACATCTCAATGCATGGTGTCTGGCCACTTGGCAGCTCAGTCATGACCTCTCAATGGATGATATGTGGCCACTTGGCAGCTTAGACGTGACATCTCAATGCATGGTATCTGGCCACTTGGCAGCTCAGTCATGACCTCTCAATGGATGATATGTGGCCACTTGGCAGCTTAGACCTGACCTCTCAATGCATGGCATGTGGCCACTTGGCAGCTGAGACATGACCTCTCAAGGCATGATACATGTCCACTTGGCAGATCAGACATGTACTCTCAGTGCTTGATATGTGGTCACTTGGCAGCAGCTTAGACTTGACCTCTCAATGCATGATATGGGGCCACTTGGCAGCTAGGACATGACCTCTCAATGCATGATATGTGGGCACTTGGCAGCTCAGACATGACCTCTCAATGCATGATACATGTCCACTTGGCAGGTCAGACATGACCTCTCAGTGCATGATATGTGGCCACTTGGCAGCTTAGACTTGACCTCTCAAGGCATGATAAGTGGCCACTTGGCAGCTCAGACTTGACCTCTCAAGGCATGATACGTGGCCACTTGGCAGCTTAGACTTGACCGCTTAATGCATGCTATGTGGCCACTTGGTAGCAGCTCAGTCATGACCTCTCAATGCATGACATGAGGCCACTTGGCAGCTGAGACATGACCTCTCAATCCATGATATGTGGCCACTTGGCAGCTAGGACATGACCTCTCAATGCATGATATGTGGGCTCTTGGCAGCTCAGACATGACCTCTCAATGCATGATATGTGGCCACTTGGCAGCTCAGACTTGACCTCTCAATGCATGATATGTGGCCACTTGGCAGCTCAGACTTGACCTCTCAATGCATGATACGTGGCGACTTGGCAGCTCAGACATGACCGCTCAATGTATGATACGTGGCCACTTGGCAGGTTAGACATGACCTCTCAGTGCATGGTTTGTGGCCACTTGGCAGATCAGACATGACCTCTCAATGCATGACATGTGGCCACTTGGCAGCTCAGTCATGACCTCTCAATGCATGATATGTGGCCAATTGGCAGCTCAGACATGACCTCTCAATGCATGGTATGTATCAACTTGGCAGCTCAGACATGCCCTCTCAATGCATGGTATGTGGCCACTTGGCAGCTCAGACATGACCTCTCAGTGCATGGTATGTGGCCACTTGGCAGATCAGACATGACCTCTCAATGCATGATATGTTGCCAATTGGCAGCTCAGTCATGACCTCTCAATGCATGATATGTGGCCACTTGGCATCTTAGACATGACCTCGCAATGCACGGTATGTGGCCACTTGGCAGCTCAGGCATGACCTCTCAATGCATGATATGTGGACACTTGGCAGCTCAGGCATGACCTCTCATTGCATGATATGTGACCACTTGGCAACAGCTTAGACATGACATCTCAATGCATGATATCTGGCCACTTGGCAGCTCAGTCATGACCTCTCAATGCATGATATGTGGCCACTTGGCAGCTCATACATGACCTCTCAATGCATGATATGTGGCCACTTGGTATCTTAGACATGACCTCTCAATGCATGATACATGTCCACTTGGCAGGTCAGACATGTACTCTCAGTGCATGATATGTGGCCAATTGGCAGCTTAGACTTGACCTCTCAATGCACGGTATGTGGGCACTTCGCAGCTCAGACTTGACCTCTCAATGCATGATATGTGGCCACTTGGCAGCTCAGACTTGACCTCTCAATGCATGATACCTGGGGACTTGGCAGTTCAGACACGACCGCTCAATGCATGATATGTGGCCACTTGACAGCTTAGACTTGACCTGTCAATGCATGATACGTGGCCAATTGGCAGCTCAGTCATGACCTCTCAATGGATGATACGTGGCCACTTGGCAGGTCAGGCATGACCTCTCAATGCATGATATGTGGCCACTTGGCAGCTTAGACTTGACCTCTCAATGCATGATATGTGGCCACTTGGCAGCTCAGTCATGACCTCTCAAGGCATGATATGTGGCCACTTGGCAGCTCAGTCATGACCTCTCAAGGCATGATATGTGGCCACTTTGCAGCTCAGACATGTCCTTTCATTTCATGTTATGTGGTAACTTGGCAGCTCAGACATGACCTCTAACTGCATGATACGTGGCCACTTGGCAGCTCAGGCATGTCCTCTCAATGCATGATATGTGGCAACTTGGCAGCTCAGACATGACCTCTCAATGCATGGTATGTGGCCACTTGGCAGCTAAGACATGACCTCTCAATGCATGAAACGTTGCCACTTGCCAGGTCAGACTTGACCTCTCAATGCATGGTATGTGGCCACTTGGCAGCCCAGACATGTCCTTTCAATGCATGGTATGTGGCCACTTGACAGCCCAGACATGACCTCTCAGTGCATGGTATGTGGCCACTTGGAAGCTTAGACTTGATCTCTCAATGCATGATATGTGGCCCCTTGACAGCTCAGACATGACCTCTCGATGCATGATACGTGGCCACTTGGCAGCTCAGGCATGTCCTCTCATTGCATGTTATGTTGTAACTTAGCAGCTCAGACATGACCTCTCAATGCTTGGTATGTGGCCACTTGGCATCTTAGACTTGACCTCTCAATGAATGATATGTGGCCTCTTGACAGCTCAGACATGTCCTCTCGATGCATGATACGTGGTCACTTGGCAGCTCAGACATGTCCTCTCATTGCATGTTATGTGGTAACTTGGCAGCTCAGACATGTCCTCTCATTGCATGTTATGTGGCCACTTGGCAGCTCAGACATGATCACTCGATGCATGATATGTGGCCACTTGCAGCTCAGACATGACCTCTCAATGCATGATATGTGGCCACTTAGCAGCTCAGACTTGACCTCTCAATGCATGATACGTGGCCACTTGCAGCTCAGACATTTCCTTTCAATGCATGGTATGTGGCCTCTTGACAGCTCAGACATGACCTCTTGATGCACAATACATGGTCACTTGGCAGCTCATGCATGTCCTTTCATTGCATGTTATGTGGTAACTTGGCAGCTCAGACATGACCTCTCAATGCATGTTATGCGGCAACTTGGCAGCTCAGACATGACCTCTAACTGCATGATACGTGGCCACTTGGCAGCTCAGACATTTCCTCTCAGTGCACGATATGTGGCAACTTGGCAGCTCAGACATGACCTCTCAATGCATGAAACGTGGCCACTTGCCAGGTCAGACTTGACCTCTCAATGCATGGTATGTGGCCACTTGGCAGCTCAGACATGTCCTTTCAATGCATGGTATGTGGCCACTTGGCAGCTAAGACATGACCTCTCAATGCATGAAACGTGGCCACTTGC
This sequence comes from Ambystoma mexicanum, assembly GCF_040938575.1. Classification (NCBI taxonomy): domain Eukaryota; kingdom Metazoa; phylum Chordata; class Amphibia; order Caudata; family Ambystomatidae; genus Ambystoma; species Ambystoma mexicanum. The sequence continues at coordinate 1,686,504,136 of NC_090929.1, forward strand.
CAGGTCAGACTTGACCTCTCAATGCATGGTATGTGGCCACTTGACAGCCCAGACATGACCTCTCAGTGCATGGTATGTGGCCACTTGGAAGCTTAGACTTGATCTCTCAATGCATGATATGTGGCCCCTTGACAGCTCAGACATGACCTCTCGATGCATGATACGTGGCCACTTGGCAGCTCAGGCATGTCCTCTCATTGCATGTTATGTTGTAACTTGGCAGCTCAGACATGACCTCTCAATGCATGGTATGTGGCCACTTGGCATCTTAGACTTGACCTCTCAATGCATGATATGTGGCCTCTTGACAGCTCAGACATGTCCTCTCATTGCATGATACGTGGTCACTTGGCAGCTCAGACATGACCTCTCAATGCATGATACGTGGCCACTTGGCAGCTCAGACATGTCCTCTCATTGCATGTTATGTGGCTACTTGGCAGCTCAGACATGATCATTTGATGCATGATACGTGGCCACTTGGCAGCTCAGACATGTCCTCTCAATGCATGGTATGTTCGCACTTGGCAGCTCAGTCATGATCTCTCAATGCATGATACGTGGCCCCTTGGCAGTAGCTTAGACTTGACCTGTCCATGCATGATATGTGGCCACTTAGCAGCTCAGACATGTCCTCTCAATGCATGATGCGTGGCTACTTGGCAGCTAAGACATGTCCTCTCAATGCATGGTATGTGTCCACTTAGCAGCTTAGACTTGACCGCTCAATGCCTGATATGTGGCCACTTGGCAGCTCAGACATGTCCTCGCAATGCATGGTATGTGATCACTTGGCAGCTCTGACATAACCTCTCAAGGCATGGTGGGTGGCCACTTGGCAGCTCAGACATGTCCTCTCAATGCACGAAATGTGGCCACTTGGCAGCTCAGACATGACCTCTCAATGCACGAAATGTGGCCACTTGGCAGCTCAGACATGACCTCTCAATGCATGATATGTGGCCAGTTTGCAGCTCAGACATGACCTCGCAATGCATGATATGTGGCCACTTGGCAGCTAGGACATGAACTATCATTCTCAAGGCATGGCCTCTCAATATCTGAGCAGGACATGTACACTCAGTCTCAAGGGGATGGGCATGGCCTCTTAGACATCAGGTCAATTGGGCTGATCCACGAGGGGCTCAACATGACTTCTCATTATAAAGGGAGCAGGTTATCTTCTTTTATCTACCAGGGGGTGGGACCTGTCCCTCTCATTCCCATGGGACAGGTCATGACGTCACAGCCTCAGAGGGCAGGATATGCGCACTCAGCCTCAGGGAGCAGAACAGGGCATTTCACTCTCAGTGGCGTGGCATTGCCTGTCAGTCTCAGGGGCAGTACATGTTGTCTGATTCACTAGGGTGCAGGACGTGACTACTCATTCTTCTGGGTGCCAGGAGGTAAGAGATGGCCTCACAGTCTTAAGGGGCAGGGCCTCACTTATCTGCTTAATTAGACAGGGCACGTGGCTTGCCAGTGCCAGAGGGAGATCCTGAAGCCACAGGAAGCAGGGTCTGGCTTACCCATTTATACTTGGGGGGGCAGCACACAGAACCTCCATCCGTTCAACTTGAATAAATAGACCCGGCCCTTTGGAGAACAGTGGGATCGGGAGAGGGGATGCACCCGAGCCTGGGCTTTGGTGGGAGCTCAACTCGTGGTTGGATAGATGAGTTGGGAATATCTGAACGTTGATTTGCTGTTCATTAAACATTGCAGCTGCTGGAACCCCAGCAATGGACCCAACAAGCCAAAGTAGGTGAAACCTCTATGTTGTCCTCACGACTGACGCACAAGAAAACCATGTACTGTACTTGTGTATCTGAATGCAACTGGGTTCCCTCCTGCAAACCACCGCACATTTTTTGGTTTCTTTTTTCCTGTATGTCCCGGTGCCCCCCTCCACACCTCCCGGCACCTAGTCCTCGTGTCTCGCATCTGGTGCTCTGAAGTCAATCATGTATGCATGTACCCTGTTGCAAATCTGCAAATAAATAAATGGGAAATAATTCGCACATGCGTTGCCTGGGACTGGCATGACACCCTCTGGCTCACGCTAGGAAGGCGGGTGCTGTGCGGAACCTTACTTGCTCAGGAGATGACCGGCCCTGCACCGCAGCAGGGGGCCGCTCCCCGTTCTCCTCAGGGTGTCAATGGTCTCGGATAAGTGGCACTGTTGTGGGCTCGTGCCCTTCTCATGGTTGGTGTGTTCGCTTCCGGGTCCAGCTTAGTCCCTTCCAATTGATCGGAAAATATTTACAGGGAATACGGGAGAATTTGTGTCTGTCAAGTCCGTGCATCCTGTATGTACTTGTGGTGTGACAGTGCGGACGATCCCTAGATAGAACCCGTGTGAGCTTCGCTGGATGTATATATTCTGGGCTGGAGACATGGAGGAAGAACATGCGTCACATCCTTCTTCATCCTCAGGGCGGCTGAGAACCTCTGTGTGAAGCTATCACACCTCCACTGTGTGCATAAAGGTTGCTCACCTGGAATGTACACCCTGATCAGCTGAGGTGTGGGTGGGATGGTCAATGCCTTCATGGTGTATCATGAGCTCATCGCCTACTTCCCTGTACTTGGAATCAGTGGAGCCTCATATTCTAGCGAGACGAAGAACAAGGGGGAGCAGCGACCTCCATGTGCTCTGCTCAAACCTTTACCACAACTTGGTTCAGAGGTGCTTCAGTCATTAAGGTTAAACAGGTATGGGTAGATAGCGTGACACCTTAGCCTCTATTTCTTTGCACAAGTCACGTGTGTGATACGCTCTCTAGAGATGTAGATCAGCACCGGAAGCTTCCAAAGAACAACAGCGCAGAAAGTACCAACAAAACAAAATAATGGCCAGTCTAGTGTGACTTCTGGCCTAACTCTGTAGCCTGCCAAGAAGAAGACTTAGGAGGCTGGGTGTCACCCCGAGCCAGTGGATGGTGGACCCAGGACCAATATTGCAAGTTTCCCCTGGTCACCTTGCCCTGGCCCTTGAAATATGTCAGGGGACGGGGCCATTGCCCGCCAGTCTCAAGGGTCAAATGCAACCCTGTTTTGTTGCTCCATCGTGGCCAACCAGCCCTAGATCCTGAAAGCATAAACCAGAATGCTATAACACTCATCCAGATCAGGGAATACCCCCTTCCCAATGGAGAGAGTCTAAAACTCACCCTAGTCAGTCCCACATCTCGAATACTGAACAGCAAGGCTTGCCCTTTCATGACACCAGTTCAGTGTGTCCAGCAAAGGGAGTACGTACATTGCTACTGCAACCAGATCACATAGCACATCCAAAGAAGTGTGTTTACAAATTCACAGACCATGCGACGGATAATTGCAATTCATTGTTCACCTATCCTCCGTGACTCCCCCATATGGGAATGACTGTATAATATTCCCCACTCAGTAAGTATTACAGACATGACAAAGAGGTTTGGAAACGTGCCCTAGAGAGTTAGGCTTTGTAATCCACACACAACTTCTCCCAGTTCAATTCAAGCAGCCTCAGGGGGGATCACGAATCCAAGATGGTGGACAGGCCAGACTTGAACCAATCCGCAGGGCTGAAAGTAGCCCCACGTGAGCTCAAGGAAGACAGCCAGTCCCAACCCTCACTCTATTACTGCTCATAGGTGCATACTCGAAGTGAAAATACGGCCATGGGGAGGGGAAGCCCTGTACACAAGCATCCAGCCACAGTTGCTGAGTTTGCATTGTTGGAGAACCATGTGTGGCTGATGGTTGATGGTGTTAGGGAGAATTCTTAGAAATGTGCTAATTTCCTCCACCTTCGAGACCCCCAGCAACTTTGCTGGATTTTGAGGACTTGATTTTTTTTAGCCTGGAGAGAGTGTGACCATTTTCCCCACTCTCTCATGTATTTTATTGTGATTTTTACCACTGTGTTTCTTTTGGTTGTGGAGCCTGACAAACTCCATAGGCATCATCATTTACATTGTGTCACAAAGCAACTTCAGTGCAGTGCCACAGGGAAGTCTTTCATATTTCCCAAAGGTTTAAATACCTTCTATGGGATAAACTACTGTTTCCAAGAACAGTAAAGTGAAATTGACTTTACTTACCTTTGTAACTTACTAGACCCAGCACACACTATCTTACAATAGAGTGCTGGAGGGGTTACCTAGTATCCCCATTGTCTAGTTTCTCATGTACATTTTATTATGTTATCCTTTCGTCACTGAATGTCTGGTGGCAGTGGTTTCGTTTGAACTACCATGGTGTGCCTTTACAGCGGGCTACGTTCGCAGCTACAGTAAAGCACCCACAGGAGCCATCTTTGTCAAAATGGCACCCGGTCTTCTTTTTTCACCATTTCTTTGTGGAAAGGTCCTTGCTGAGATTTACTCTGGGCGCCAAACTAGGTTTGGTCTCTTTGTTCATTTTGCCTTTGGCAGGATTCACGAGTGAAGCCCACCTCTGGCTCCAGGATGTCTGGGGTAGGCAGGAAGTGAGGGAGGTACCTGAAACTCCCTGTGCTTAGTCTCCTAGGAGACCCAAATGCACTCTGTGATGATTGGCCGGAAAACTGTCCGGCAAGGACAGCCACCCTGCTGCGTAACTGACAGCTAGGCTGGAATGAATGGGAGAGAACTGAATAAAAGGCAAGTCTTTTGGCTTGGAAGGCAGAGTTGACCACTTGACGAAGGAATCCGAAGAAGAACTTGAAGAGGACACCTGCTGCAACTCCTGGACCGTTAGTTTGCCTGGCGAAGCCCTGCTGCAGTGCCGAAACACCAAGTTTGCATCAACAGAGAAGCCCCTGCACGAACGACTTCTCCCCTTGAGTTGGTCTGACCAATCAACTCCAAAGTAAGCCACCTGGACATCCATTTCGGAGCTTGTTGAATTTCCACAGAGTTGCTGCTGGAAACCGTATAGCCAGGGAGAGGAACACCAGATTGTGTGCGTTGCTTTTAAGCTGGCCTAGAGCTTTTGGAAGATCCTCCGGACTCCCAGGAAGCAGGACTGACCAAGCCTGCGCCCCCTCAACAGATGCGGGACCCCAGAAGCAAGGAAAGTCCATCTCGACAGCCAGGAACCGCAGTGTTGCTATTTGCGGTAGACGCAAGGAGCGCAAACACTGAACAGCCACTGAAAGTGAAGTTTGCCGGTTGCGAGTTTTGACCATCCCAGTGCATTGCAGGAGTCCCCTGACATCCTCCCTCTTGTCCCCACGACTGAGGCCCAGGAACAGCGAGATCTGCAGAGCTGCACAGGAACAGAGGTCATCAGCTGCATCTTTTTCTTCATTTCTAAGGTACTGTAAAAAGTCTGAGAGAACGCACCTCTTACTGTAGAGTGCTTGCAACGTGTACAACTCACAAGTCTAATCAGCTTGTGGCCCTACATTTGATTCTTCTTTTCATCAAATACTCCTAAGAACTTGTGCAAAGACTTTTCCATTTACTTACCAGAAGTCCTTCATCCTATACAAGACTTTTGCCCATTGACTTTGGCTTAGCCTTTTGAACTGAATGACTCTTCTAGGAGGATCCAGAGGTATTTGCCTGCTTAAGAATATTTATGGTCTCTTGTTCTAATAACCTTTGCCTTTTATCAACTTTTAAGAGTGCTCTGAATGCCAAAAGTAAGATATTAATGTCCCCAGCACCCTAGTTATCCAAGTCACCTGTGGGTGTAGGTTGTGTCTGTGGGCCATCCCACAAGGGTCTTTGCTGATTTAGAAACTCAGAGTGTACAGCACTGAAGTGTATTTGTGTGTTACTATTCTATTGCTCCCTTCTGAAGAAGGCTTTATAACTGACTGATAAATAAATTATAATAAAGGTTTATGCAAGAAACCTTGAGTGTAAGAGTTTTTTTTATTGATTTAGCTGATTGCTCAACTTTTCAATTTATACAAAACTATTTTTAAGTTACATTCAGTAAAATACAAAAAGATAAAATACGAATACAATGAAGTAATATACTTTTACTTTTAAATTCTACATTGCCTCCTGTGCAATTCAATTATACAATCTATGCTTCCAAATTTAGGGCATTGAGAAATCCAATTGTGGCTATACAAATGCTCATGGATCGAGTGCTCAAAATCAAAGACCATCTGAGTTCGCTATTTCATACATATGATTAACAAAGTGAATATTTCTCAACTGAGACAAAGCTGTGCATTGTAAGATCAAGTGTTCCAGAGTTTCTTTAACAGTTGGCTCACGGCAGAATCTACAACAGTTGTTTTCTTGGCTAATCTGCTTTCTCTGGGATAAAATGTCACGGGCTGGCCATAGATTCAAGCACAATCGTAATATTGCAGATCGTATTCTTGGGCTTGGAGCTTTACAAAGATACAGTTCAGGGATCCCCATTTTTTTATCACCAAAATGATTAGAGTTGAAATCCTTGTAGGAGAGACAGATGGTACGTGTGTCAATCCAGTCCTGCCTGAAAAGTTTTGTTTTGGCAAGATCAGGATTACAAACTAAATCGTCCACAGTGACCTCAGCTCTAGCCATAATCCACATTACACAAGAGTTTATTTGAATACCTGTAACTGTAGATCTCTGTGTAACTCCACTACAGCTCACATTTCCCCTCTTGAGATAAGCCAGGCTGCTCAACATGCTACCAAAACTCTGTAGTACAAGCATATACCAAAGGTTGGGTTGCCTATACCTGTAGTCAGAGTTGTTTATAGTGTTCCCAGAGGGTACTGCATTCAAACTTTGCCTAACAGATGGTATATACAGAATGTGGAGTGGGGGCTCATGGACATGAGGGGGGATTCAGAATCAGGGGGAGGGGGGCAATGGTGAGAGTCTAATGGACGTGGTGACATCAGGAGGAGGTGTGGAAGGTCTGGGGGAGTTGTTCATATTGAGAGGATGTAGTGAGTTTATGAAGGAGGTGCTACCATCGAGGGAAGGAGCTGCTGTAGCCCAGGAGGAGGGTGTAAGAGCTGGAGGAGGTTGTAATGAAGCTTGTAAGAAAAGCAAGGAATGGGGAGGCTAGGTTGATCCTAGGTAGCTCAACATGGTGGAAGGAAGACAGAGAAACAGACAAAGAAATCAGAGCAGGACTAGCGATAAAGAGAGAATGAAGGAGGTGCAAACTGGAAGAGGGAAAGGGGCCCTTGGCAGTAGAGAATGGCCGTGTGAATTCCAGGCTCGAGCTCCAACCTCTGCAGAGTTGTACCCATAGCAGCTCGAGGCAATGCAGCTATGCAGCCCTGCAGCTATGCATCCCATGCAGCTATGCAGCTATGTCTCAACAAAGGACTTCAGAGAGGAACTTGGGCCAGGACCTTTAAAAGAGACTTAGTGCTAAATAGATTTGGATACAGAAGCCAGAAAGCCTGCACTTTTCTGCTGCCCATTCTTGCTTATAAAGAAGACTGTAAACCCCTCCTTATGTGTCTGCTCATTTGTGCTTCTCACTAAGCCTCTGCAAAGCAGGGAAAAGGCACACACCTTCCTCCTAATTAATATCATACTCTACAAGGCTCGAAAAATAAACCTGTTCCTACTGTATGTGTTCACCTCCCCTACCCGTCTACAGAGCTAGTTTTAAAAGGCTAAAGTATTCTTATTCTGGGCCCTGAGCCGTACATGTCAGAATTCTTCCATAGGGAAAATGGATTTTCTGTTTATGTATATATTTGGCTTCTCTGAAGAACTACATGCTGCCATATGGTAGCCCCAGGGGTACACAGAGGAGAATGAATGACTGTCGGGCATGGTAAAGCCCACATTTGGGGTAAGCGCTTCAGACCTAGGACACATTCAACACACATGTTGGATATCATGTAAAGGACAGACAAGAACCAATCACCAGATTAGTGAATTCTGTCTTTGGTCCCTGAAAGGACACCAGGGACTGTCTTGGCACACTGCCTGGTAAAGTGTGTAGTGGTTGGTGAAGATGAAATGTCTACTGCAAAGGGCGGGCAGTACTGTGTGGGCAAAGGGAGGGCAGTACTGTGTGGGCAAAGGGAGGGCAGTACTGTGTGGGCAAAGGGAGGACAGTAGTGAGTGGGCAACAGTGTTCTGTTAACACTGAGTGCGGGTAAGCTAAAGGAGGGAAGCCCACACGTTGGTGAGTGAGCGAGACATGCAATGTTATCACACATCGCCATTTTCCAGATGTTGCCTGGGCGGGCTGGCTTCTACCCTGAGTCTGGAGACTAAATTCAGGGCTTTGAATGGGTCTAAGGCGGTGGAGCTCTTTAGGGACCTTTGTGGAATCTACTCCAGTCAGGCAGGCTTTGTGCACAGGTGTGTCAGGAGAGTGTTTCAGAGCGAGGGGGGGAACAGGATTATGTAGAGTTTGGGCAACAAATATGTGTCCCTGATTTGGCAAATATGTAGTAGGTCCAGGTTTGCTAATCCACAGCTTGTTTATAAGAGCTGGGAGAAGTAGCCGGATGGACGGCCATAGGGTTGGATGCCCATAAGTCACATGGTCGCAAATTAAATTCCTTCTCTTCTCAGCAGCCAGCGTAAGGCCCGTAGTGTTGGCATCATTGGTTTCGGTCAAAGAGATCTGAGATGAGAATGGGTACCAGAGTTTTGGACACTTTGGGGTTTGGCTAGTGGCTTTTCATGTAGTGCAATATAGATGATTTTGCCATCACCAAAATTAGAGGATAAATATCGCTCCTCGGACTAATGCAGTCGCTGCTCGGACTAATGCAGTCGCTGCTCGGCCTAATGCAGTCGCTGCTCGGACTAATGCAGTCGCTGCTCGGCCTAATGCAGTCGCTGCTCGGACTAATGCAGTCGCTGCTCGCACTAATGCAGTATATGGTTTGCTGTGTTGCTCGATATGGACATTAATGGGACTGATTTGCCCCATGCTTTACTTGTGATCTGTAATCCCTCTTACATGCCACCTGGACTCCATATCACATCAAATGGTGGAAGAAAATGTTATTGTGATAATACTACTGAGTAATACAGACTGCCACCTGTGCCAGCTTCCAGCAAATTTGCCATTTCGGGGCCACTACTGACCTGTCTTGGTTCTATATAACAATGCAATCTTTCTGCAAACAAGTGCAGTGAATATCAGAAGCTCTTGACTAGGCCTCCCTCTAGATTTAAATGTAGGGGAAATGGGAGTTTCTCAGTGATTGGGCCCATTCATGCACTGATGTCGTCTGAGCCCCCCCTCGCTTGTCCCCCGTGAAGTCGTGTGAGCCCCCACCCCCTTGCTTGTCCCCCGTGATGTTGTGTGAGCCCCACTCCCCCTCGCTTGTCCCCTGTGATGTTGTGTGAGTCCTGCACTCCCTCGTTTGTCCCCCGTGAAGTCTTGTGAACCCCCCACACCATTGCTTGTCCCCCTTATGTCTTGTGAGCCCTCACCCCCTCGTTGTCCCCCGTTATGTCATGTGAGCCCCCCACCCCCTCGCTTGTCCTCTGTGCTGTCATGTGAGCCCCCCACCCCCTTGCTTGTCCTCTGTGATGTCTTGTGAGCCCCCCACCCCCTTGCTTGTGCCCCGTGCTGTCATGTGAGCCCCCCACCCCCTCGCTTGTCCCCCATGATGTCTTCTGAACCCGCCTCCCCCTCGCATGTCCCCTGTGATGTCTTGTGGCCCCCACCCACTCGCTTGTCCCCTGTGATGTCTTGTGGCCCCCACCCACTAGCTTGTTCCCTGTGATGTCTTCTGAGCCCCCCTCCCCTCGCTTGTCCCCTGTAATGTCTTCTGAGCCCCCCTCTCCTCGCTTGTCCACTGTGATGTCTTGTGGACCCCCTCCCCTTTGGTTGTCCCCCGTGATGACTGTGAGCCCCCCACCCCTTTGCTTTTTGTCCCCTGTGATGCCTTTTGTATCCCCACACACCCACCCTGGTCCCATGTTCCTTGCCCTCCCGCCCCCTTACACCTCTTCTCTTCCTGAGTTCTCTTGATTCACCATCGGGTCACCTTCTCCGACCTGTTGCAATCGCTGGATTTGACTCTGGACACTTGGACTCTTGTGCCTCACCTTTCAACCTGTACGCTTGGTGACCTTGTTTCATCTTACCTCTGGGCACATTGACTCTTGTGCTTCACAACCCGTACGCATTGAGGCCCAGTTTTCATGTTGTGATCATCGCCATCTCAAATCCTTGCTTACATTTCTTTTCTGCAACATCTGTGTTTTCTGACCTCTGCAACTGTATTCTCTCTCCCCTCTGATCTCCCCTCCACTGTCTTTTTTCTCTGCTCCCCCCCTCCTTTCTTATCGTTTTTCTATGCACTTAGTCTATCAGAATTGTCCTTGGACCTAGTATGATAGCGACATGTGTCTGTCTCCTCCCCCTCCACTGTTTCCACTTCTTCTCCCCCCAGCACTATCTGAAATGTTGTCAGGCCTAGTACGATAGTCGCTTGTTTTGTTCCTCTCCCCCTTTCTCTCCCCCTCCCCTCTTGTTTTTCTCCGGCTCTACCAGAAATGTCGCCAGGCCTAGTACGTCAGTCGCCTGTCTGTTTCCTTTTTCCCTCCCACCTCCCCCTTCCTATCTGTGTCTTAGCTCTTGCACTATCTGAAATGTCGCCAGGCCTAGTACGATAGTCGCTTGTTTTGTTCCTCTCCCCCTTTCTCTCCCCCTCCCCTCTTGTTTTTCTCCGGCTCTACCAGAAATGTCGCCAGGCCTAGTACGTCAGTCGCCTGTCTGTTTCCTTTTTCCCTCCCACCTCCCCCTCCCTTCCTATCTGTGTTTTAGCTCTTGCACTATCTGAAATGTCACCAGGCCAGTATGATAGGTATTTTCACATTCTTGTTCTTCATGGCCTGTAAGAATGTCATTGTATTCTCCCTTGTTCCCTCCCTTGTGCTATGATGGATTTCTGAACTCTGACCTGGAGGGGCAGAGGTTCAGAAGGCCAGCCTAGTTTCTTGGAACAGGGTAACCTCTGGACAAGCCAGACCAATTAGGGTAGCAATGGCAGGCGGTCAAGACTAAGTCTCAGGAGGGGTGAGGGTGACTGAAAGACCTCAATGAGCACACAAAGCAAGGACACTTACAAATTACTCCAGACAGGTTTTATATTAAAAATATAGACACATTTATTACAAGGCCTTTGTAACATAGCCCATCGCAAAGAATCGCAGTAACACTAGAATAAACCAATACATCACAATCAACACAATATATGTACAAGACCAATGGGGTCTAAGTGGTTAAAAGCACGAAATATGTAGACCACCTATATGGGGAGGAAAACATGCAGTGCAAGTAATCTTTAGACCTAGTTCCACATCCAGGATACACCTAACTTAAGAGGCAGTCCAAGCCCTACGAAGAGAGGAGCCTTCTGCTTAATAGTACATGCACGCGCTTGTGCCAATGGACAAGATAGGGTCTCTTCAAGGGTCTCTAGCAGCTCAGGAAGGTGGATAAGGTCATGAAGAACAAGTTCCCACTATTGAAGCAGGACCTCCGCTTGAGGGCAGAGGCAGTTTGAGAGTGCGGGATGGAGTCGCTATTTCGCAATAGCTGTGGAAAGGAAAGGGGCCTTCAGGGGCCACTTTGTGCGTAAAAATGGGCTCCTGCACTAGAGGCCACTGGTTGGGGTAAGGACTACTCACCGGTCCCCGATGCAGGCAGACCCAAACTTCGCCAGTACAATCCACTTCGCTGGCAGGTTTGAATGCGACAATCAGGACGTCTTGACACCGTGTAGTTCCCGAGATGCAGCGAGGATTCCAAACGGGACAGTGGCGATTTCTCCGCTCAAAGTGGAGGAATCGGCCCAATTCCACTGCAGCAGGCTTCAGGGGCAAGTGGGTCACAAATGCAACGAACTTGCACAGGTCGTTGCCTCAGCAGGGCAACACGGTAACCGCATTTACGCCGGTCCGGGCGCACTCGTCTCACTTCAGATCTGGGAATGCCAAGTGTAGGAAATTCGGTGTGAGGATGCCATGGACACAGAGCAGTAGTCTACCAAGTTTTGAGGGCCTCCTCGAAACAGAGGCGTGAACAGAGCAAACGTCCCGTGTAAGCTGGTCAGCCCACTGGTTGGCCCAGGGACACTTCCGAAGAGGCTTACTTGCAGGGTTTGATGAAGGTGCCGAGAATAGTTGATCCCACTATTCCTATTGGTCGAAGCGTCTTCGCAGACGTTCTAGGACGATCAGATGCAGAGGGGTCCCACGGGACGACAGCAGGTACAGGGTGCCAAACCTTCCAGCGGGTCGCCAGCGGTTCCTTGACTCTGCTTCTTGTTGCAGGATACTTAGCTCCTATCCTTTGTTCGGTGTGAACTCAGGAGATCGACATGGTAGTGGCGTTTTCAGCCTCCTCTTATCCAAAGTTCCCTTTGCGCCAAAACGGAGAGGACCCAATGGGAGATCTGCTCACAAACACTCACTCCATACGTGGACCAATCATGGACCACGGTGGTCCCAGGCATTCATGACACTCCAGACTCTCTGGCACCCAGGATGTGTATTGGGAACAGACACCCCAGCCCACATCCTGGAGGAACACACACAAGACATGCAGAAGCCCGCAAAAGCATTGGGTTTTGCGGGAAAGTGCATGACCAAATAAGGACTGACCCAGGTTGACTCGACCTGGGGAAGGTGAAGGGGCAAGAATTGCTAAAGGACAGGACAAAGAACCTCGTGGCATGGCCATTTTGGAGCCAGGCCACCTATTTGTGCCAAACGCGGGTAACGCGGTTCAACATAGCAGGAAAGGGTTAAAAATAAGAGAAAACGATAGTTGCCACCAGTCCTGTCCCTGACACATCTGCACAGTTCATAAAAAGTCCAGCGAGAATTTCTAGGGCCTTTTGAAATGACTAGAGACCCAAGGGTGCAGTAAGGTAGGTTACATTGCACACTTGTTACATGTTGCACAAAAGCTGCAACATGAAGAAAGGACTAAGGGAAACAAAGGGCCTCATTACGACCCAGGCGGTAAGTTACCGCCTGGGCCGTGACTTTACCACCATGGCGTAAACTACGTTTACTCCATGGTGGTAGGCGGACTTACCGCCCCATTCCGAGGTCGGCGGGGCGGTAAGTCCCCAATCCCCATTTACCCTTCCCCATTCCCATTTTTGCCCCATAGGGCATAATGGGAGTGGGGAAGGCGTTAATTACGCCACCGTAAATTACGGTGGCGTAATTAACTCCATGGTCCCTTAGCGCCATGGATTTTAACACCTGCTAAAAGCAGGTGTTAAATCCACCATGGCGCTAAGGGACCTCGTACTCAGGCGGTAAGGGTCGGCGCTGTTTACGCCGCCGTAAACCCCTTACCGCCTGAGTCGTAATGAGGCCCAAAGTCTCCCAGTACTGACTGTCTTAAGGGCATGTCAGTTCCCCCATAAGAATTGAGCGAAAGCCCAGAGGAGTGCAGCTGAGGGATGTGCTTCTCTGGCAAAGTCAGTCAATGGTGTTTAAACATCTGCAAAAAGTTTGGGGGGTTGACACATGGAGGGAAAATTACATACAATTATGAAATCTTTCCTAACACCTTGCCTTAAAGCACTTTGAAACACATTGTGCATAGGTGCTATATAAATAAACTATCATATCATATCACTCTCTGGGATACTATACCCCTTCCTTTGCATACATTACACACTCTGTTCCTTTTGCAGACAATTACAAGCCTGTCTCTTTTGCTGGGAACTACCAAGCCTTTTCCTTCTTCATATTATTTATCTGTGCTCAGATTTGTTTGTTCAACCTGTGCCAAACAGTGGCTTTACTGGCCGCTGTGCTGTATGCACCCCTCAAAGCAAATCAAATGGGGTGCTCCTGCAATGGTGCAATCTGTGTAAATGAATAGTGCCTGTTACACGAGGTATGAATTATTGAGAAAAAGAAGACAGGCACATCCCAGAAAAATCCCCTACCGTCTTGTGGGGAGTACTGGGGTTATTCCCCAGCAGTGCTCGTCCTAACCATGGATTTCTCTGCTTGATGTCATGTTGCATGAAGTTCCTTTGCACACTGTTTGCCGAATATGTAATTCTTCTGCTGTTCCTCAGTCTACTTCTATTTTTTAAAGTATTCTGTGCCCTCTTGTTCCTCAGCTTCTTTGCCTCTGAGCACTCCGCAGATGCTGTCAACAACTGTATTCCCAAGTAAGTGACCCTTCCACACTCTGTTGGCCTCTCCAGACCTGCTCCCGTCTTCAGATCCATGCCAAGTGTGCTTCCTCCTGCTTGGAATTTAAGGGGGAGTGGGTTGAGGGGTCCCAAGGGTGCCCTGCAGTTTTAGTGAGAACACCCTGCTCATGAATAGTGGCCAGAGGTATAGGACTGAGTGACAGATTAATATGACACAAAAGACCAACATTACTGTCTATACGAGTGCTGCTGGGGATTGAACTATTCTTTTCTTAGCAGCAATTCACAGAGAAAGGCTGTTTTTTCAGGCCTTTCACTGTGAAATGTGCTGCCAACCCCGACGGTGGGCACTAGCGGCATGTGATAGATTCGTGTCAGGGGCGTGCTGCCGACTCTAGCGAGGGCAGGTGAGATGCCCCGCTCATCCTCCAGGAAATGCACCTGTTACCTTTGTGGATAATTAGCAAAGGTGGCGCAGCTCCTCTACTGAGAAGGAACACAGCCAACTAGCCTGTCCTCTGGGATGGGTCCCACGCCGAAGTTTCTACAACCACGTTTTAGCTCACTGTACCTTGTACAGAGGAGAAATATTCTGGTCCCATTATGGTCCCACCCACAAGGGCAGTCCAGCACAGAAATGCTGGGCAATTCTCCTCCGAACAAGAGCACCAACAATAACAGCAGACATGGTTTCGGCCTCGCTGGGCCTCGTCCGCGAGGTGAAGCTGAGCCCCTCTAATGCACAGTGAGCAAAGGCTCCACCTCTGCATTACCCCGGGTACTTAGGGCATAACACCGCAGGTTTGACAAAATAAGTAAAGACGTGGAAGCCCCTCTACCGAGAACAAACATGGCCAAATAAGCTGTTCTTTGGGTAGGTGCCACACAGGAGGATCCACCCTTGTAGACTAGGTGATGTGCCCATCCTATGCACATGGTACCTCACCACTTGACAGAACAGCCATGGGATTCCAACATAGTATTAAAGCTTGGGAAAGATACACTGTAGCAAATGGTCCATCTGTCAATGTGAAAAAGACTACGGTCATGGTAACAGGGAACCAAGGGAAACCAGATGTGTACGCTATCTGGAAAAGGCATGATACCCCAACTAAGATAGTCCAGGATTATGGATATTTAGGTATCGCTGTAAATAATCATTTGAAGGCAGGTAATGTGAGGGATTTCATTGAGGCAACAATTCTAAAAAAAAGTAAGAGTGGTTAAATCATTAGTGGGATGTAAGAGAGGTTACTCAATAGCTGGTCTAAGTAAGTTGTATACGAGCTGCATCGTGGCCAGCATGATTTACGGGATGGAAGTATATCCGGAGAGAGGCATTCAGTGGCTTCGCATTGGGGATGGTAATATGGAAACACTGTTTGGGCCTTCCTGCATGCGTACACATTGAGGCTATCTGCTGCGGGTTAGGTCTTGCTTGCATCCATAATGAGAGTTGCTAGACGAGTATTCCACCCAGAGATATCTAAGGATGATCAGAACGCAGAAACTCTGTTCAATTATTTTACCCTCATGCCTAACGATGTTGGTGCCAAACCCTGAGGATTTTAATGGCTTTCAAAGTGAAGTTATGCTTTTTTTTATGACAGTGATTTTGGGAGGGAGGAAGAAGTCCATTTATCAGTTGCTCCCAGAGAATTAAAGCCAAAAGTGGATGCCTGGGAATGAGGGCAATTTATATTAAGGTTGGGGTCTAAACCTAGGTTTCCAGATTATGTGAGACAGGATTTTACTGTACCCCATCCTTTTGATTTTCTGACTAAATAGCAAAATGTGATTGTCAGGGATTTTATATTACAATTGTGTTTTAATCAATTAAAGACCCATGAACTTTTTGTCTCTTGGCATACTATAGAATATGTGTTAGAAGCACATACAGACCATTTAACATATGTTAACGATTGCCCTGAGCTATACCCTAATTATATGTCTGGTTATAAAAGATGTGTGCATTAACTGGATAATATTTGGAAAGATACATTTTGGGATACTATTTTTTCAGCTGAGCCACTTGTCATCAGTACAGCTGCGTATCATATTTGGAAAGAGATATTAAAACTGATATAAATTAGTTCTCCTTTAGGCCCTATAGCTGGATCTATCTATCGCACCTAATTGTAACTTTTACTAGTTTGTATTATTTTATCAGTGTTTAAAACATATTTGTATTATTGTCATTGTTAAATATGGTGCATGTTTAATAAAGATTAATTTAAGTATGTGTTTAAGGATGTAGTAAACCATAATACACAAATAGAAAAATTAATAAAAAAAAGTAATAAAATGGTAGATTCCGACAATGAATGCAAAACGAGGCTCCTACGTGCTTTTTCCATGTGCCGTAGCATTGGAGACTCTACCACACTGCGCATACTGGTACACCAGTTGCAATATATCAGGAACACACAGAAATGTGAGAAATATTGCAGAGGTTATTCAATCTGTTCATATAATTCCAGCTTCCACTGGCAGAGCTCCATCAGTTCAGGATTTATCTAAGTTTGCGCCTAGAAACCCCATGTAGATTTGTTGTATTGTCACAGTGTTGTTTGTTAGATTATTTTAAGGATTTTTGCTTTTGTTGTGACATTATGATTATTTATAGAAATGTATATTTCTATGATATACATGCATACCTTTAATATTAGGGAATTCAACCATAAGGTTGCAGACTTAGATAAATCTTGAACTGAGACACTGGCCATCAATGACTGGCAGCTGTATGGCCTGGTGAGATTGTTTGGCCATGACACCCCTAGACATGTCCTAAAATTTTGATCTAACAACGCCCATGGGGGCGGGGGGCCTTTGACATTGAGATTGTAAAAAGGAAAAGGGAGCAAAACAGGGAATTGAGACCGATCCAAAAGCAAGCAGGCCTGGAATGGGCAGAGAGGAATGTGAAAACCATGGTTAGCCAGCCACCGATGGAGCTCTGCCAGTGGAATCTGGAATTATATGAACAGATTGAATCTAACTAATGATACAAAGACGTTCTGGCATATAGTACATTTCTCAGTGGCTGGCTCCGCTTCAACAGAGATTATAGGTGTGTCAGAGGAGGCATGTGTGTCCCCTATAAAGATTACCTACTGGGGTGAAAGAGAGGCCCCGAACACCACCCAAACTCAGTCCATGAAGGGCACGTGGTTTTAGCATTATCTCAATGAAAGGGACCTAGAGGTAATTATAAACACCTTGAAATCTTCTGAGACTGTAGGGACCGATGAGCTGAGTAATCTGGTCCTCAAGGGCGACCCCTCCCTCTGGGCAGACCTACTTTTTCCCCACATTCGCGAGACCAGCACAATACCGGGGTCTTGGAAGCAATCTGTGTTGGTGCCGGTCCATAAATCGGGCCTCGGGACATGCCCTCCAACGTTCGCATGTTAGCTATGTTGGATAGCTCTTCCAAAATGTTCTCAAGCATTACTGCTGGAAATGTTGAAAATCTGGGTAAACGGGAGAGGGTTGCTCCACTATTCTCACTATTACCAAACGGGCTTCAGGAAGAACAGTAGCACCCCCCACCCGATATGGGTTATCCAGACCCTGATATCTGACTTCTGGCTCTCTGAGGAGTCTCCCCTGTATGTCTGTTTTGTGGACTATTTAGGTGCTTTTGACGCTGTGATCCGTAGTAGACTCTGGAGGAAGTTAAGCGGTTGGGGCATAGACTCATCACTGCTGTACTTTCTCATGATGGTATACTCTGATACAGAGATGAAACGGCCTATCACAGAAGGGAGAATTATCAGAATCCTTTTACACCAACAAATGTCTGAAACTGGGCTATGCATTAGCCCCTTTGTTATACAATCTTTATATTTCTGATTTTCCAGAGTATTTGGATATGGATGGCAATAATCATCCGCCTATCTATGGTCCAAATCCCCTTCACTGCCTCACCTATGCGGATGACACAGCACTATTCTCCAGATCCCCGATTGGCCTCCAACGCTCATTAGCCAGACCACACCAATATGCTAATGACAATGGGCTGGTAATCAACCCATCCAAATCCAAGATCCTTATATTTGGAAAGCAGGCCTGAAAGAATAACACCTTTTTCTTGTGGGTGGGCGACTCGCAAATTGAGCGGTCTGGTGAGTACCAGAATTTAGGAATTCAGCTTCCCAATAACCGGTCCGGCAAACCCCTATCTAGCAGCTTTAAATCTAAAGCCTGGAAGAAGTGGATGGTCCTGAGAAAGATCATCAACAGGATTGGTGGAGGTTCAAATGAAACTATGGTTCGAGCCTACAAGATTGTAATTGTCCCAGCCATTATAGAGGCTCTAGATGTGTATCCTGAAATTACCATCAAATGTCTGACGCCCCTCAATGGCAAAATATTACGCTTGCTAGTTGGTCTACTATGTGCAAAGCCGGTCGAGGCGATTAGATTGGAACTTGGGCTAACATCTCTTATGGTCCATTGGAAAATGGCGGCATGTAGACTTTGGGCTAGTATAACGTTCTCAGATGAAATAAGCAATCAGTTGCCGAGAGCTGTTATGACACATCATACCTGGACTGCATGGCTGGTAATCACTTCCTTGCTATTGGGGTGTTGCAACTTCCAACTAGTCTCATTGTGTTTCGGCTCTCCGGCCTGGTAAAAAAAAAACATGGAACATGATCGAATCGAGTCGTTATCAAAGGTCTCAGTGAAATCTAAATATGAGAGATACACACTCCAGGGTGAATTCACAGATAGCCCCCGTAACTATCGAACTAAGTACCCTTCCCCCGTCATACGCTTTACTGGATAAAATCCTGCCTGTATTTAGTAATATGTGGGGCTGGGCTGGGATCTGAGGACCAGATCTGCAGAATAAGCAAAAGGGAAATTGAAACGACGAGACATGTTCTCACCAACTGTGGCATATTGGTTGACCTTTACAAAAAAGGTTATGGGGAATTTCGGGACGATACCTCAGACCAGACTTGGAGCGCCATATATGGTGCGGAATCACTTGTGATTACGGCGGCTGCTTTACACCTATGGAACCAGGATAAGGACAGACTGCTCCAAGTTTGAAACTACAAGGCCTGTGCTGTTGACAATTGTTCTATGATAGCAATGCCAGAGGCTTTTGTTTACAAAGGGGAAACCCTGGCTTTCTTTAACTTTTAATTATTTAAGAACTGTTTGTATGCACCAAAACAATTACTGTTTTATTTGTGTGATATTGTATGAGATGTGATGTTAATTTTGCATGTGTAAAGGTTGTATAACCATAGGCACACCAAAAAAAAGAAAAGAAAAAAAAAGTAAATTATATTACCAGATTACTGTACCATATAATTGTGTTACATGTATTTGTGTGTTATTTAATAAAACATTACATTTTTGAAGTGTTTTATGTTTTTATTTAATTTATGACAGCCTCCGAATTTCCCTTAACAGTCGTCCCTTACCTCCAATGTTAATAAAAACCGTTGAAAAGTAGTCAAAATAAAAGCCACATTTTGTATTTCAAAAAGTACAATTGTGTACATTTAATGGGCATGAAGTTTTCAAACAGCACCAATGAAAGTTTCTTTTGATGTACATGGTATAACGGAAATACTTTAAAGGAATGGTTCGGTCAGAAATTTTTATTGTCCCTACGGGTCGGCCATGTGTTTTTAAGCCTAAGTCAGTCGATATTAGAAAGATTTCCTATGGACCTTAACCGAGATTTCGTCCATTTGAACACACGCGAAAACAGGCAGTAGGGCGCCGCCATTTTGTGATAATCTTATCACTTGCCGCATTGCCCTGTGTGACCTGCTTTTGCGGCACTAAATCATATCCCCCGCCCCTGAGCCTGTCATCAGCAGACGCGTACCGCCCATTTCACAACGCCAAAGCACGTCTTGTGTCAACTTTCGCTGCACTTCAGCTAATGACGTGTCGCCATGGAAATGGCAGGACGCCTCATTACTCTATAAGTATAAACAGACCGTTTGACAACACACAGCAGCAGATTTTCGATTCCATTCCTCTTTCTGTGTTACTTTGAGTATTCTGTGACTCGTTTCTGTGCTCTGGTCAGCTACCTTCGCCGCTTGTAGCCCGTGTGAACAGATACCAGTACCATCGCTATAAATTATTTTGGTTTGTTTACCACACAATGGCTACAATAATGCCCTACATGTACGAGCCCGAGTATACCGAGGAGGAACATGCGAAAACGATGGGGCTTCGGACGGCAGTTGGCAGGACGAATCAACGGATGAAGACACTGGACCTAATCGCATGGACAGTGTTTCCACCTGGTGCAGATGCAATCGGTGCGAGCTAATGCCAACCGAGGACGAAAACTGCTGCTGCTGTGAAAACTCTGGATGCGTGGCCTACATTTCGGAAGTCGAGCCACGGCTGCAATGCATCACCGAGCTGCCAGACTTCAGGGCAGCCTGCCTCACACGGTCCGTGTTGAGGATAATGATGGTGCTTATGCACAAACTTTGCGCAACTGTTCATCCTCATAATCCAAGTAACGAGTAATTATACTCTGCTTGTCATGCCACTCCTATTTCATAGTCGTTTCCTATATTCAAAATTACATATACATATCATTGTAACGCATGAAAGTCGTTCAATAGTGTGCAGTGTCTCGATAGCATTTGTCCGAGCAGAATGCCATTAGTTACAAGAATTGTCATTGACAACAAAGGTTTAATAAACTTATCTTGGTCATTTAAAAACAGTTTGTTTCATTCTTTTTCACAGGTGGTACAGGCTGGTGGCCTATCGTTCCTTCACATGGTGTCTACACTTCAAAAGGTATCCCACGCCCAGGGGCCATTGCTCACATGGCCTCCTCAGACCCTGTGTCTCCAGGCAGGCCTCCCCTGAAGCAGGCCGCCCCCTGCAATCCACATAAGTGTGTCTCCATTCAAGAGTCTTCCTGTGCCTTGTCTGCATGCCTCCCGGCCCACCCCCCCCTGCAAACCACATAATACCACGACATATACACATCATTCATTCACAAACACACCCCTGTTTCTAATACTTTATAAACCACTTGATATGTCTCATGAGAACATCTTTGTGCTTTGCAAGTCAACTCCTGAACGTGCTACCTGAGAACCACTGAGATCGATGCTAATCTGCTCGTCGTCGTGCTATCTGTGAACTTCTGTGACCGCTTCGAGCAAACTCGTCAGTGTGCTGTGGCCATCTACCTGTTCTCCTGCCACAAACTACTGGGCTTGCTGAATCTAACTGTTTGTTGGTCAAGGTAAGGCCATGTATCACAGTCATGTTTCGGTCATTTTTAAATTTCTATCTATTTGCGAGTAGAGTACTCAATAGTGCTATGTTCATTGGTCTAATTGCTATTGACTTGAGTTTCAATTGTTATGCTATCAATAGATCTATTTATTTTCATCTGTGTCAATTGTCATCGAATTGCATCCTTCGCGTGTCCTGTCTATAATGTATGCATATTTCCTTCTCATGCAAGACAGTACATCCAAGGGACGAGTCACATGTTCAGAGTTTAGTTCCATCATTTTGTAATTTGTGAAAGTAATGCAAATACTAATCCGCACTTGATGAACAGGTATAGTTCCGACGACCAAAACAAACCTTGCATTGAACATTGTATGGTTCATTTACTTTTTTATGGCATTTTTATTCATCAAGGCTTTATAACA
This sequence comes from Ambystoma mexicanum, assembly GCF_040938575.1. Taxonomy (NCBI): domain Eukaryota; kingdom Metazoa; phylum Chordata; class Amphibia; order Caudata; family Ambystomatidae; genus Ambystoma; species Ambystoma mexicanum. The sequence goes on from NC_090929.1 coordinate 1,686,525,862, forward strand.
ATCTTGATATTTACTTTTCAGAATGTTCAACAATGCCTGCCTGTTTGATTAGCGGTTGCCCTTCGAAGACCCATGCTAAATCTGAAGGCACTACAATGCATGTATTCCCTAAAACTGCTGATCAAATAAGAGAATTGGTCAGACATTACGCATATCCACTGGATGAGCTTGAAAGTAGAGTCCAACAAGTCTTTGAGGACAAGAGGAGTGATCGATACCGCATATGCAGCCGGCACTTTTCCTCGAACATGTACGCCACATCTTGGGTAACAAAGAAGAATAAACAGCGAACGACACGAAAATTGCTCGCAAATGCTATTCCCACTCTATTCATCCACATTCCGCCACTGGTGAGTCAAGTGTCCGGATTTAGCTTTAGGCCTTGCGGTAGTGTGTAGGTAGCCGAATGGATTAATTGATATTTTAGGTGTTGTGTCCCTTGTAATACATTCGATATTGATATGAGTGTATAGCTTTTTCAATAATGACATTTATCAATAAATTATTTTTCGATTTTATAACCCTCAAAGGAAATCTATTTATGGGCACAGGGAACTGTGCTATATTGCAGACTTTCAATAGCATTATTCTCAAGTATTCTGTTGCCTTACATGGCAATTTTTAATATTGGCATTTCATTATCAAACAATAATTTACCTTTACAACTGCTTTACTATCCACTGAATCTGAAGCAAGTACATTCTACATCCGTGACGTGCCCGCAGTTATCAACCACTTCTAGCGCGTATCAGGTAATCTTACTTAGCTATTACGCTACAGACTTGTTTTATGCATGTCAAGTAATAGTTTTTATGTATCGTGTAATTATTTTTCTGAATTTTTGGTTAGTGCTTTCCAATTGATATACACCTTAGTTGTCGTCCCCTAGTGTTTGTTTTCAGTTATAATTAGTGTTATCCATACTAATGCAAGTACTGTCTTTCAGGGAGACGCTGAAGCGTCCACCACATTGACAACATCCCTAGATGTTCTTCAGCAGCAGGAGGTATGGATACTGACAGCTCAATCGAACTAGATCATCAGAGCTGGAATACTTGTCGTTTGATTGTTCTTCGCAATGTTTAATTCGTGTTTAGCTATTGAGATGTACCTGTGTGGTCGTCCTCGCGTGTTTTATGTTTTCAATATTGTGATACATAGCAATGAAAGTACTATGTTTCAGGGAGTCGATGGAGCGTCATTCCGTGCTATCTATGCGGATCTAGAAAATATAGTCGTTGCAGAGCAAGAGGAAGGGAAGACATGTGGAAACGAATCGGAGCAACAGCCTGCAGATGTTGAAGTTCGAGTCAAGAAAGTTGCAAAGAAAAGAAAACAAAATAAGGTTACTTACAAGCAGTTCATATTTTTATAAATTGTTTTGTGCTGGGGACTATATTATGTTTTTTATTCTGTCAGTTGGACTATACTTTATCTTGTGTTTAAACTGAACATCCCTTTTCCAATCTGTCCTCTAGTTACCCGTGGGTGTACGAACTATACATACACAGACAGTGAAGCAAATGAGAGATGTTGCTTGCCAGGCGATTTACACTATGGTGGAACTATTAATTCAGGCGCGGCGTGTTCAGACTCGAGATGCGATTGTCCAATGGCCAGAACATGAATTGAATGTGTCCGGAGAATCCAGAAAAGTTTTATTGGACCATTGATACAGTGAGACTGCACCACCACAAGAAGATGATACTGGATGTATTCACGACAGCTATGAAGTAGTCGCAGATATTCACACAATTTACACCGGCAAAAAAAATGCCACCCAAAAAGATGTCGACATTGTTGTGTTCTCCCATCAATGTTCAAGTAGCAGATGTTGAAATGACAGAGAATGAACCAGCAGCACTATTCACTGACGCATCAGAACCTGATATCAGCGATATTAGTTTCAATTCTGGTGATATGTACACAACGATACAGTCCGAAATAACTGTGATGCAGGATGACAGTCAAATGAAAGTGGGCAAATACATAGTATTCGACAGTTGTTTGATGGATATTATAAGTATGCTGAAATGTGGGCATTCCGTCAGAGGGAAAGTATGTGGGAAGCCATTGATTCATGTGACTCGTCAAAAACAAGGCAGTAACGTCACAATACATGCCGCCTGTAGATTACATCATACGTTCTCATGGTCTGCACAACCGATGCAGGGGAAACTGCCAGCAGGCAATCTACTGTGTGCAGCTGCCTCACTTTTTAGTGGGTCCAGTTTTAAAAAGTTAGAGTCTTTCTTTCAGTTTGTGGGACTCCATTTCATTTCTAAAACGCAGTACTACAAATTCCAACATGATTATCTATTTCCGGCCATTAGTGATGCTTGGAAAATTGAACAATTGTCTCTAGCAAGTACATTCAAAGGCAAACGATTCAGGCTAGCCGGCGATGGACAGTGCGACAGCCCTGGATTTTCTGCCAAGTACTGCACCTACCACTTTCAGGACATGGATAGTAAGAAAATTGTGAGTTCGGTGGTCGTGCAGGTAACACAATGTACATCCTCAGTGGCCATGGAGAAACTAGGATTTATAAAATCATTGGAATATATACAATTGAGGGGAATGCACATCGACGTCATAGCCACGGACAGACACGTTTCAATTGCCAAGACAATGAGAGAGCAGTTCCCACATATTAAACATCAATTTGACGTATGGCATCTTGCTAAATCAATCAATAAGAAAATCTCGGCTACAGGGGAAAAAAAAGGTTTGGAAAGTATTTCACAGTGGTCCCAGTCTATTAGCAACCATCTGTGGTGGAGCTCAAAACTTGTGAAGGGTCAGTGGAAATCCTACTTGAAAAATGGTGGTCACTGATGCACCACTGTACCAACGTTCACCGCTGGACAGAAAACCAACATTTCCACCAATGTGAACATGGCCCTTTGCCCACAGAGGAGGCAAGGAAGAAGAGTGGGTTGAATCCATCTTCACCGACACACAAAGCCATTGAGAAGATTGTTTTTGATAAAACTCTATCAAGAGATTTGAGGGGACTGACAGAATTCTGTCACACAGGAGGTTTGGAGGTGTTCCACAATATGTGCCTAAAGTACAGGCCAAAGCGATTGCATTTCGGCATACAGGGCATGAAATATAGGACTCTACTAGCAGTCTTGACCCATAACGAGAATGTGTTCCGTGAACAATCTGGGACTACAGGAAATGTAGGGATGCTTCGCTACACTACGGCCTTTTTAAAAAGAAGTAAGAAATGGGTGGTCAAACCAGTATATGAGGAAATGGAGTTCGACTTTGTTAAAGGCCTTATTGTTAATGTACTAGAGAAACACACACATGGAATTTTGAGCGATTCTGTGCAGAGCACAGATACATTGCCACTAAACATTTCCACTGTGCCATGTCCACCCAAAGAAGAGCTCGTTGAGAAGTACAAATCCCGGTTTAAATCATTATAATCTGATTGTCTTTTTGAAAGAAATGTTATTGTACAGTGTACATACAAAGTATGCTAACCCTAACCCCTCCCTTCACCATCCTGGGTGGCGAACAACATGGGTGTCATCTTTGACTTCTCTCTCTATTCACCTCATATCGCTGACCTTGTGAATATGTGTATGTATATATTTTTGTTGCTATAACTAAGCTTCGCAATCTCATGTAAATGCTGCACACTGATACCTGAGGGAAGGCTTGCGCATTACAAATAATAAAACAAACAAACAATAAATCTCACTTTCAACTCAACTCCTCGGGTACTTTATACTTTTCCTCACCTTCCCCAAAAAGTCAATGTCTCCATAGTTATGGTTCTCTAGGGCTGCAAAGCTTGCGGACAACGAGGACAAACTTGGGGGCCTTGGAACGCACCAAGCGATTAGTTCGCATTAGCACAGTGAGGCCTAGTACAAAGATGGAGTCGAAAATTCAAGTTCTCACAGATGGCTTTACACGGGATGTTGCAAAGTAAGAATGTATGCTCATGCAGAGTGAAGGTCACCAGCTTTGATTTTTTGCTGGCGGGCTGGAGAGGCCCACGACTTGCACTGGCAGTATAAGGTTCTATTGTTTTTTTACCTTGAGAGACAGGGACCATGCCGAAAGGACTTCATTTGAAGGAGGGGTGCAATAACGTAAGAGTCGATAAGGCTGAAAATTCTGAAACTACACCGAGTTTAATGTTAGTTCAGTATATGAAAAATCGTTGCCACAAACAGAGTGCAATTTACGGAGTGCATTACTCAGAGACAATGGAAATGGCAAATATAATGTAAGTAACTCTTTAGACGGTTTTATACCGGAATATAATAACAATAGCGTTCAGTTAAAAACAGGTTAAGTTGTACTTGTTCATTCTGTGTGGCATATTACAATGAAGAGCAAGTAAAACATTTGTGGGATCGTATTTCTACCGGGCACATGGGCATGCATTTGCCCATTCGACACGCATGTATACAAATAGTCATTTCTCAGTGGTTCAACGTTAATAAATCATTACATTGTGTTAACCTCGATTTCTTTCGTCAGTTTTCGCATTGCTTTTAGAGCCGAACATACTCCATTGCAATATCCTCGCAAGCAAATAGTTTCACCTCGGCCCTAATAAATAAAATTAATAATAGTAATAAAGATCAGCTGGCGAGACTAATTTCAATTTTTATGTTTTCAAAACAGTTACATCCTACCGTACTGCGATTGCCATCTATTCCAGACCCCGGCTGACAGATTCTTCAATCGCCAGTTGCAGCTTCTTGTTAACAACTGCACTACCTTGACTATCTTATGGGACGATCGCCAAGGGCCCATTTATCTTACGCAGTACTAGCGGCTAGAAGCAACATATCAACCTTTACGGTGGCCTAGTGCCTAGTTGATGGAACAGCCTTGCGATTCACCGTGCGACCAAAGTGCTTCTTTTAACGAAAACCAACACCCTGTGTACCATAAAGGAACAGCGCGTGACTCACGATAAACTTTAGCGGATTTGCGGATAGAGAGCAAAGAAAAAAAATTCCATTCTGATTTAATATGCCAATTGCTGAATATTCTCTAAATATTTAATGCCAAATAAATGTACTTTACCAAATGTACAATCTTGCTAAGTACAGTTTCATATTCCGAATTGTGGCGCGCTGTATTGTGAGTTGATCTGTGTTGGTTTCCGGGTTCTGTGTGAAGTCGTGTAGAAGACGACTGGGTGCGTTTGCCTACGCAGCACAGTAACGTCACGGAGAGAGGCGGGGAATATGAATGTTTTGATAATGTCAGGCTCAGGGCCGGGGGATATGATGTAGTGCCGCAAAAGCAGGTCAGCCAGGGCGATGCGGCAAGTGATAGGATTATCACAAAATGGCAGCGCCATACTGCCTGTTTTCGCGTGTGTTTAATGGACGAAAACTCGGATAAGGTCCATAGGAAATTTTTCTAATATCAACCGACTTAGGCTTCAAAACACATGGCTGACCCATAGGGACAATAAACATTTCTGACCGAACCATTCCTTTAATGTACTTGTTCAAAATTGCTCTGGCTATCATAACGAAAATTGCCAGAAATTGAGGAAATATGTACAAGTGTGTGAACTGTGTCCTGTATTCTGCAGCATGACTCATCAAATGACTCTGAAAATTCAATCACATCACCCTGCCCCTCAGCAAACCTCACTGACTCCCTCGGCAAGCCTGTATCCTCTTCAAATCCTGCTGCAGCATATACACGGCTGTCACCCTGAAGTCACCAGAAACTTAGCATCTCCGGAGGCCCACGATCCACCCAAATTAAGGACATGCAGAGACCTCAACTCCACAGGTACAGGAAGAAAAGAACCACAATGCAGGCCTTCTCTGTCTATGTCCCAAGACTCTGAAACCTCCTCCCAGTCCACATCAGACGTCTTCCCATGCTTCTACAGAATTGGAAGGAACTCAAGACCCTCCTCTTCAAGGAATGGCTCCCCCCTAACACCTACGTCCACACACCCTCAACTCCCCAGCCTGATTCATTTTCATGTTTTCGACATACGTCACAAAATGCGACAAATACATAAACTACAGTTCATACATAATTCATCACACCTTATATTGTCCCAATAAATATCCTAAAAAGTCCTTCGAAGCTGCCATAATATTGTTAGGTGCACATCATCATTGTTTTCAGCATTAATATTATGTTACTGTTCGAGTTAGGGGTTTAAGTAATTGTTGTGTAATTCAGATACAATTTCCCATGCAAAGCCATGCCCTGTATATGTATGTTGCCACATTGATGTATATTGTTGCATGCATTTGGCCTAATTGTGTAGGGCAGCCACATTTTGCATTTGGCCTGGTTGTGTAAGGTGGCCACATTTTGCATTTGACCTGGTTGTGTGAGGCGGCCACATTTTGCATTTGGCCTAGTTGTGTGAGGTGGCCAAATTTTGCATTTGGCCTGGTTGTGTGAGGTGGCCACATTTTGCATTTGGCCTGGTTTTGTAAGGTGACTACATTTTGCATTTGACCTGATTGTGTGAGGTGGCCACATTGTGCATTTGGCCTAATTGTGTAAGGTAGCCACATTTAGCATTTAGCCTAATTGTGCACATATTAACTGTATTTTGCATTTAGCCTTACTGTGCACGGTAGCCATACAGAGCATTTATCCCATCTGCTGGTGTGAGAAATGCGTGGCACTAAGAGGGATCGGTTGGTGGCAGAAACCGTGCTACACTAGGATTGAATGCTGGGACAGGGAATGTTTATCACCTGGAAGAAGTGCTGGCGGCGGGGGGTGGTAAATCCATTGCACTAGAATGAACGATTGGGGGTAGGAAATGTGTCGCATGGGAATAGAATTTTGGATGTAGGAAAAGTATTGCCACTAACCAGCCGTGCTAAAAACTCACCTCTCTGCATAAGCACCCTGAAACTCTGAACTAAACACAACCATACCTCTACCACACCACAAACTTCACACACTTCATAACACCTGACCCAACATGAAAACAAACCACACGTCAATCAGACCTCAAACCACGTGACCGCTACCAACTGCAAACACACCAATGTTCAGTGACCGGTTTTTGTGAATTGAAGCTGCCAACAGAACATCAAAGCTCTCTTGCTCTTCTCCCTCTCAATCCCACTGACAAACTCTGCAACCCCCCTTCCATTGCAGATCCCAAGAGACGACGCAAGTGGCGACAGTACGCGCTACAAGGCACATCACCAGAACGTAACATCGTCTGGAAGGATAGCTCAAGGGCAACGCGTTTGCGCATAGCAACACAGGTTCGAATGCCGGCCTTGCGCTTAGAAACTGGTCACTGAATATCTTCATACTTACCATCTTAAAAGCTAATATAAAGCAGGGTGCCCCTACGGTGTACGCAGCTTTTATCGACCTCTCTCAGGCTTTCGATAAAGTGGACCGGACAAGATTGTGGAGAAAGTTGGAAAACTGGAAGTGCCCAGCCCCTGTATTGCAGCCAATAATTGCCCTGCACACCAATACCTCACTTAATGTCCGACTGAACAAACAAGGGGCTCTGTCCAGAAATATCCAAACGTATAGAGGTGTTAAACAAGGCTGTCCTCTGGCTCCGGCACTCTTTGTGGCTTTTTTGGGGGACTACAAAGACTCATAAGTTATGGTCCGCAGCTTTCCGCCGAAGTTCGGCAATTCTCCTTTGTCCCGCCTTCTGTACGCCGACGATATGATTCTGTTTGACCAAACTCCGATTGATCTTCAAAGGCAGCTGGACAATTTGACAACCTACATGACCTCCAACAACCTTCAAATAAATCGGACTAAAACCAAAATAATGGTCCTGTCCGCCTCTCGACACCCTCCGAAAACTATCCGGCCTTGGTCACTGTGCAAAACTCGAATCAAAGTGGTCCAACAATTTAAATATCTAGGCGTGCTCATAGATGGGTCGTCCAAAGAACTCAAAATGCAGGAACATCTTTGGGCTAAAACGAAACAACTGACCGCCCAACTACGAGCACTTGACAGGAAGTTCGGCAAATTCTCATTATTGCAGGCCATTAATTTTTATAAGGGAAAAATGGTGCCCACATTGACCTACGGCATGGATGCCATGTTCAGCGTACCCCTCCAACTATGGCGCAAACTAGGGGCCTATATATGGAAGTCCCTTTTAGGCCTTCCAAATGCGATTCCTATTGAAGTGATCAGACGAGAGTTGGGTCTTCTGTCGCTAAGCGCCACTGTCAGTGGGGCCGCACTCGCCCTATTCAGGAAAACCTTAATTAAGGACAGCTTGCCAATCTTTCAAACTATTGGGCAGGAATTAAAATCAACTAACACCAAGACGGTCCTAAAATGGGTTCACTGTCAAAAAGCCAAATTGGAAGACCTGCAATGCTCACTCAACGACTTGATAACTAACCCACAAAGAGTAAGTGAAAAATTAAAACTGCAGGATTGGATCACTACTATTGACAAAGCAGCTTCCTTCAAGTGTTTAAACCATCTCCCTCCAACCTATAATAAATTAAAACTTCCTATGGCATACTGTCTAAGATTTCCAGATAAAAAATTGCGCTCAATATTTTTAAGGGCTCGTTTAAATCTGCTCCACACTCGAGAAATCTTAGGGAGAAGACGGCTGGTCAGCTTAACCACATGCAGACTGTGTAATGACCCTGATTCCGTGGAGAACATCCGACACCTTCTCCTAAACTGCCCGACTTTGAATGAAATCCGGGCCCCATTTTTGACACCGCTCTGGCTTGATTCGGTCCAGATCGATGAGTATACGTGGTGGTGCCGTCTGATATCTGGCGAAAAGTCCCGATGGGCGGTAGCCACGGCTAAAATATTGGAAGCAGCCTTCCTCAAACTTGGTGGCGTAACTTAAAGCGACCGGCCGGTCCTGGATGTTCAATGGCCATTCTTTTTGTGAACATCTTTGAACTTGATACTTTGAGACTTTTCCCTGTGTACTCTCCTTTTTGATGTACATTAACTGCTATTAACAACTTCTTGTAAAAATCATTTTAATATTGATTATACACAAGTAAATAAAAAAATAATAATAATAATAATTACCATTATAACATTGTTGTTTTGCATAATAACAGGGCTTCCTTAATCGTTCGGACACCATGCCTAACGAGGATGGGATTTACATATATTGTTCTCAAATGTCGATATTTTGGACACAGAAACCTACACTGCTGCACCGTTTCTGCGGGTCCAGGACAGGGTAAGCAAATAACTGGGTGATTCGGATTCCAACACTCTTTTAATGATCCAACTGGCAAGGTTCCCGTCCTAAATATAACATGTAATGATCTTACATATTGCGGTTGGAGAACATCCAAATAGCGCTCGTACCCGATCTGCGGTTTTGTCGCCCAAGACATTTGCGCAGGCGCAGAGCGATGACCCCGCATCTTCATTCATTAGGTTGGAAATATGGCTTCTGTACGGGTTTTTCACCTTCGCTGTATTGTTCACACACGTGGGATCTTCCCACGGGACACTGAGATCTAAGAGATGTGTAAACAGCACTAAAGGGATGCTCCACCCTCTTGCACGAGGACATTGGTGAGTGCCTCGCTCAGTTTCACAAGCGCTGGTGACGCCCAAACTCGCAAACAATACAGAGCTGGTCTACTTACACTTTGACAAAAGATGTCCATTCTAGTAGGGACAGTAGGCAAACACAGCAATGCTCTAAGGAACGCATGTCCAGTTATTCCCAATGTATCCATGTTTGTGAGTCCCAGAGCAGTACATTGCAGCTGCCTTCGCTTTGAGGTTCACCTACCAGCCCCACTGCCATGTACCTGTGCTTTGCTTGGTGTAGCTTTGCAGACTCCCCCTAAGGTTTGCTCGGGGTTTGCACTGAGTTCAGCCCATCGCACTGGCTATCACACCTGACTCCCAGATAATGCTGCGCATTTACCTGCTCAAGAAGGGTGTCATCCCCTGAGATGGCAGGTCCGCAAGCCTTGGCTCTCGGAGAAAGGAAAACCGTAGTGTTGAGTATATTGCTGGGTGGCTGGGACATTAAAATCGCAGCATCAGCAAATACGAACAAACAGAAGAGTGCTGGGGTGCAGGACACAGCTAGCTCTGTCTCACCCCCTTCTGCACTGGAAGCATCTCACACATGCTTTATGTTCACTGTATAAAGCAATGATATGTATTAGCCCTGAGGGGGGCAAACCTATTGATAATAATTTCTCCCATCATTTAATCTGGGCACACCGTCAAATGCACACTCTTTAAATCAACAAATAAGACACAACAATTTGTCTTTTTAGTGTGTGACGTATTTATTGATGAGGAGAAAAAGTCAAAATAATTGGGCAATGGTAGAAACCCCACATTGGAAACCTGCTCGTGGTCCTGCTCTGATGAGTCCAGTTAGACGCTCCAAGAGGACTTTGGGGTAGATTTTGCCCGCAGAGTCCAGTAGCGAAATGGGCCTATAATTGGGAGGGTCATCTCTGTCCCCCTTCATATATATCAGTATAATTTCGTTGGAAGAAATGTAGAACTGGACAGATAAGAGGGCGGCGTGGAGGGAAGGTGGTGTGTCCTCGCAGGGACACCGTACACCGAAGGGAGGTCCAGAGAAGGATGGGGGAAGTGACAACAGAGGGAGAAAGGGGTCAGTAGATGGTACAGGAATAAAGAAGAAGGTTGTCCCCTTGTGACGAATCAACTTCCGGGGCACCAGTGGTCCTGGGATGAATATCGGTTTCTAAACCATCAATCAACCCCACACCTCCAGTACACCAGAAGGGATCCAAACAGATTGGAAACACAAACAAATTATAAACCTCCTTTCCGAATTTTGGTAACGTGGATGGAACAGCAGGCTTATAATTGGAAGGTCGTGGATCGTTAGTTAATTGCAACACAGCGAAAATAGAATAATTACCCAATGATAAAAGGGACTGTCCAGTCAAGGTTGTTTACAAATGTCTACTTTATTATTACTACAACAGACAGTTCTAGCACACTACAAAATACAACCCAGCCTGTAAAGGAACACAGAGGACAGTTTCACGAAGGAAAGGGATGCACTCTGTATACTGATAGGAGGGTAGTTGGTAAAGTAATCAGTTTTAATGTTTAAGGTTATTTGGCTTCAGCACCAAGAGGCACATGGTCGTAACTGTCTCTAGGGACCTTCAGAGAAGGACCATTGAGGGCAGAAGAAGTTTAAGAAGTTCTTGATGCTCAACAGGGTGGAGGATGTCTGCAGGCTGGCCTACACAACGACTCTGGGCCAAGCGTAGTTGTCTCTGTGCTGGCTGGCAGATCGATAACACTGGTCGAGGTGTCTCGGACGGCTCTCGTGACTGTGACAACAGTCAGCAGTGCAGTCGGTTGCGGTTCGAGGACTCGACTGTCTCGAAAATGTGCTTAAAAGATGGACGCTTGTTCATGCTTGTATGGCATCCTCCTAGCTACTTCGCAGTGCTTGTGTCATCTTTTCAAGGTGGATGGCCCAAAGCTTAGCAGAGTGTTTGCAGGCAACAGCCTTGTCCTTTGTCCAGAGACTCTCTGGCACTTCCCACCTAAGAAGCTTGCTGGCAGAACATAGCAGGGCATGCTGAGTGCTGGCTGGGTACCAGTCCTGGAGCTGCTGGATGGGTCCTCTGAGCCTTGTATCTCCTTCTGTTCCTTGGGAGATGTTTAGGGGAGGGATCTTACTTCCCTCTTGGAACTCCTGGCCTTGCTTCACTGGCGCAAGATGTAAGGTAGCCTTTTCCTTCAGCTCAGGTCCAAATGAGTCCTTCTTCTTACTCTTTTTGAAGTCATAAAATGATCTGCTAAGTGAGGGGTACAGCCCTTTTTTATAGCCAAATGGGCCACAGTGATTGGTGCAGGCTAAGCCTACCTTACTGAACCAATCCTGGGTCCCCACCAGCAATCTTCTGTTATGCAGGAGGTCAGGACCAGAGTGCTCTGCAACAGGAAAGGTAAGGGGTGACACCATATACCTATGTCCCACCCATTTTTCAGTCTGTTGTAGATCAAAGTGTCTCTCTGGTTAACTGAGCTCTCTGTGACTCTTGATTAAAGTGCAGGTCTCCCTTGAAGATTGTGCCGAGAGCAGACTTTCTGTCTCCCTGAAATCACATACTTTTCCCCTCTGAAAGGGTTCCGCTCTGCAGTGGTACCTACAGTAACTGATGGACCCAGACATGCCATTCCCTGTCTTTCATACAGAGGGGTGGGAACTAGCTTCAAGTTGGCACATTGCATACCAAAGGGGTGTTAGCCTGCTTTCCTGTTTTCTGTCCAGCAACCAAGCCCCTTCCAGGTTTGCCTAAATTATCTCTCATTAGTATGCACTGCCACCAGCCGGACTAAACAATAGGAAAGCAGATCCATGGAGCTTTTTATATTTTAATTAGGCTGCCCATGGCCAAAGGAAGGTGTACCTTCCCCCCTTCTTGAGATGCTTTGATGTACCTGTGGCTGTCATATTCCAGCTGAACATGACAGGGGAACACAGCGCCTGTAGGCTATGTCCTCCCAGAGTACACGTGACTATGTGTTTTGTGCTCTGAGCAGAGAAAATGTGTGTGGAATGGACTCACACATTTCTCAAAGGTTGATCTCCCATCATTCATCTTAATTTTCAAAAAAATCCCAAAATCCCAGGAGACGGCACACTCCCCGTGCGGAGGGTTGAATTCCTCACACCCCTACTTGCGTGTCCCGTGTGTTTTTGATTCACCATGGCCTGCCGCCCGAGGGAGACACACCAAGGATGACAGTGCAAGTCTGAGCCTCTTGAAAAAAACAAGATGGACATCATGCATCAAAAAAGAGGGCGTAGTCTCCTTTCTATGTTGATGGCCGCTACTACTGTGGACTGGCGAGGGACTGAAGCAGATTGAAGCAGTGGAACGGCAGGTGCGTGGGCGAGGGGGAAATTGAGATAGACAATGGATGTGGAAGGGTGCAAAGATGGGGGAAGAGGGGACAGCCCTGCAAAAACACAAAAATGGTAGCACGTAGAAGTGGCGCAAGAAGCTAGAAATTCACAAAGGCTTATGTTGTGAAGGCAAGCCTGAATTCCTAGCCCCCTGATGGGCTGACGACATCCCCCCCCCCCCCCCCCCCCCGGTGCTAATTAGCATTGATATTGACTAGACAGAAATTGGTATGGGTTTCAGAGGGCTGAGAAAAGAATGGTAAACGTGTCTCAAATATGATGCTCCTTATGGTTGAAGCTGGGCAGTTGGGCCACCTGACAGCCTCTACTTACCACACTAGAACTGTTCCCTGTCTTGTAGTAGCTTTCAGCTTATGTTAAACGTCCACTTGTTCTGCAGTGGGTTTAAGACACTCACAGATGTCACAGGGTCGTTTGTTTTGTCACCAAGGTCTGTGGTCCTTTAACTTCCCGCAAGGCGAAGGGTTCAGATATAAATGCTTAATCTGAAATTTGATTTCAAGAAATGTACTGACTTCTTACATACATGTTTTTGTGTTCACAGGTGGTTCAACACCGCCAACAATCACAGAAACAACCCCAGATGAACCCCTAAGTGAACCTGGTATGTATTGTTTACCGTCTGCACCGTCTTACCGATCTGTGTTGTGTTTGCTTTTGCGTCTGTATGTACAGAGAGTCCTTGCACCCTTTCTAAGCTGGAGTTCATCCGAAGTCTTTGAGGGTCAAATCTAAATGGGGAGTGGGGAGGGAGAGGCCTCAACGTGTTTTCTGGGCATACGACATGCTGAAGCCAGCATACGGTTTTAATGTGGTATGCATAAAGACGGCACAAAACGTGCCCTTTAAAAAAATAAGCATTGGCAATGCCAATAGTTTGAGCTTTTCTGTAGGCATGGGATGGCAGCTGTAGTGGTATTAACTGGCCATCGATGGTAGCAGGTGGTGCAGGCACCTGGGCAGCAAATGCCCATCTAATACCTATATACGAGCCAACATTGTTGGCTTTGCTCATGCTTGTTGACCTCAGTGCAGGGGGCAGCCTACTGCTTATACATCACGGGGCTGAAGGCAGACATGTTTTACACCTGTGACTCATTTGCAAGTGCGCGTAAGCCATTCGAACATCTGGAATAAGGGTCCGACCCGAACGTGATGCATTATCCTACAGTGCCGGCCACATTGAAACCAGGGGGAAGTTTAGGGTCTTTGTTAATGCAGAGCTGTTCTATCAGGGCTGCTCTCATGTCCCCAGGCGCACACATCAATGCACCCGGCAGCTCTGACCTCAGGAGAACCCGGGGGGCCCGACCTTGGAACATAGGGCGCTGGGTCCTCAAGTGTGTAGCACTGCATATATGGGAAAACGTGGCTGAACAGAAATCATAAGTAACAGAGCTGAGGTCCCCGGATCCAGGGACGAAGTGCCTGCCTGCAAGCCCCTTCTATACCCACTGTTGCTCGACACTACTCTCAGGACACAGCTAGCGAGAAATCACCCATAATGCCAAGCCACTTCCACTGCCACTACACGTTCGGTTGCTTGCCCGGCGCCCGCCCTCAGGGTGGGAAACACGGAAACTCGCCCATGTACTTGCAGAACCTACAATAGAACCTCTTCTGCCCTGACACTGCGGCAATGCTGGAAATGAGACTTCACTTCCTGGAATACTGCATTATGTTTTATTTTTTTTATTTTTGTTTAATTGTATTACAATTTTTACAAAAAAGGTTTTAATCAGTTCCATACATTCCATTTGTTTTTTCCATCTTTAAGCTTATTTATTCACATATATTCGTTGTTCATCAGGTTGATCTAACATCAGGGAACGGAAAAAAGAGCTACCCCTATTGCCCATCTTGTGTTCGACCCACTTGCCAATGTGTTCCACCATGTCTCTGCGTTGTAAGAGTCTCTGCTTGGCAACATTTTTGACAGGTGTTGTTCTCTTTGTAAGTTGGTACCTGGGCAAGCCAATAGCAGATGGCGAGAAGTTTCGATTATGGCATTTCCTGCACAAAACCGGCAGTCATTTGTACCTGCTTGGTTCCTTCTTGCTTTTACTTCGTTTGACAGAATTTGATTTAATCTGAACCTCAGGAATAGTCTGATTAGTTTTTATCTGGGAATTTGGCCAAAAGGTTTCTTACTGTGTTCACTTTTGCAGGAATTGTTGGAATGTCTCTTGTAGTCTTGTTCTTCTCTGCCAGATCCAGGGTCGAAATCCAGTCCATTTCCAGCAATTTCTTAGTGGCTGTATTAGGGTTTGTAGACAGTTCTTCGGATGAAATGTTTATGTCTATCAGCATCTGCTTATTTTTCATTGCCCATTTAGTCATAATGACGTTTTTTTCCGCTCTCCATTTCTGCATTGATAATTTGCATTATCTTTGTGTTTTGGGTTCGGTGAGCGTTTTCCTGAAGAGCATCAGCCTGTTTCTCGCCGCCGTTGTCGTTAATGATGATAAACACAGTTCTCTCCGGATTAACGTTATAGATGTCGTTTTTGACAGGCCAAGAATCTTCCTCCAAAAATAGCTCTCTCGTTTAGCCCAAATGTGTTCTGGGAGTTGAGATATGGCATCGGTTCCATATGGTAAGCTTGTTGTTACTTTCGATTTATAGAAATCAAGCACTGGGATAAGAGAGAATCTGCCATATTTGTTATCAATAGCTTTTGCCTGGGATGTTAGCATTTGTACTTTTGCAAAGAGGACTTCCTGCATTGGTTGTTCCAGGGCTGTGGGACTTAGAGTCACGCCTAGGTATTTAAACACTTAAACTTTTTCTACAGCTGTACCATTCGTAGTCCATCTGTACTTTGTTCCTTGTCTCTTGTTTTCACCAAAGGCCAAGATTTTGGTTTTTGTTTTATTTATTTCTAGATTATTTCTCTCCAAGTAGTTTGTCAAGTTGTTTATCTGCCTTTGGAGGCCCACCGGTGTCATGTCGAGCAAAATAATATCATCAGTATAGATGATTCTGGAGACCCTTACACCGCCTACTGTTGGAGGAAAGATTCTCAGCCCTTTCTCAGTGTCTGCAAAGTCTGCAATATAAGCGTTATATAAGGCAGGGGCCAACCGGCAACCCTGCTTCACGGCCCTGGCCGTTTCTATCTCTTCCGATAAATCCCCTGCTTTGTTCAGTCTTACTTGCATTGTGGTGTTATGATACAGCGCTTGTATTGGGCCTGTGATTGCTTCTTGGCAGTTGTTCTTTTCAAGTTTTTTCCATAGCCTTTCTCTGCTTACTCGGTCAAATGCTTGCACCAGGTCTATTAGTGCTAAATAGACTCTCGTCCCTTTCTGGAGTGTTTTTGCTTTTATGGCACTCACCAGCAAAATATTTGTTGTAGTCCCCGCGTTTTTTGTAAAGCCTGATTGAAATGGATCGGCCAAATCAGCAGCTTTTAGCCAAGGCTGATAAGCGTCAAGAGCCAGAGACCCTAACACCTTGCCAATTACATCCAATAATGCGATCGGCTGATATTGGGCTGGTCGTCCCTTGCACCTCTTTGGAAGAAAGGAATTACCGTAGCTTCTCTCCAAGAGGCTGGAATTTCTAAATTTTCCCAAGCTTCCGGATTTTTCTTCAGTTCTAAATTAGTTAACCCGTCGGGGCCAGGTGCTCTCGCGTTCGACAGTTTCTTGATTTTTAGTAGAATTATTTCGAAATCCTCAGAGATCCCCCACTTTGCCTTGCTGCTTGTCGGAGTTTCCTCTAGACGCTAGAGTTTTGTATAGGCTGATGAAATGTGCGACCCATTTTGCTTTCCCGACAGTATTCATCAATACATCGTCCGTTGAGCCATTGGTGTTTCTAATAAGCGACCAGAACGCTTTTGCATTTTTTCTGTTTATTGCCATGAGCATTTCCTCAGCATCTTCTTGATAGAGAGCGTGTTTTCGATGGGTCAGCCAGTGTCTATACTGTATCTTGGCCTGCTTCAGCCTTGCTTGATTTTCCAGCGTCAAAGGTTTTTTATTAATTCTGGTTAATCGCCGCAGAATTTTTCTTTTCTCTACCAGCTGTATATCATACCTATGACGATGATGCTTCCTTCTTTCAGGATGGCTTCCTCTTTTTATCGTATAGATTTGAAGGAGGGCAGTGTAGTCAATGGCTTTGTTTACTTCGTTATTGCTCTTGGTTGTGCTTGCCGAATTTTCTAGATACTTGCTTGTTATAGACTGAATTGCTCTCTCAGAAAGCTTCACTCTATGCCTTGATGTGCCGGTTCTATTTCATGTTGCATTTTTATTTTCCGGTCTCTTAAGGTTCTCCAACTTGTTTTCAGGATATTATGATCGCTATTGGAATTTCTTATAACTATGGCATTTTCTATAAGCCCCAAGATTTCTGTAGACACGTAGGTATGGTCTATTGTGCTGATTTGCATGTTACGTTCCCACGTAGGCGTATTGATGTTCGATCTATGACGAGTCCAATGAAGATCATGAAGATATTTTCCAGCCATTCATTGTTCTAGCAATTTGCCTCTTTCCAAGATTGGAGTGGTTCTTACAAGGTGCTTTTTTTGGTCTCCCATATCTGCACAAATTGCGTTAAAATCCCCAGTGACAATAATATGATCCAAATGAAAGTTCACAGACTCTTCATCTAGGGTATCAGTTAATGAGGTTAGGTATTCTTTGTCTTCAATGGCCTCCGGGTTCCAATATGTGTTTATTAGGACGATATTTTCCTTGGCCATAGGTTCTTCCATATTCCTTCTGCTATTCCATGACAGCACTGCAGCTTAAATAAATGGCGAGAGTGATATCTGAGTGCAAATTTCAAGGCCTGATCCTGAACGAACTGCGGTTATAAGACCTGCTGTTTGACGGCCCGTCAGGCCTTTTTTTGCTGGTGTAAAAATAATGGCATAGCCATCCATAAGGGGCTTTGTCATGAGCCACGTTTCCTGTAAACAAATAATGTCGTTTGAGCCCAAATCTGCATCATTCGGGGTTGTCAGATGGCTAAATCCTCTTGTATTTCAAGATGTCATTTGGATGACTGCGGGGATTCACGGTTCATGCGGGCTTACTGCGCCCTCCGCCAGGGTCTCGCTGTCATTTTCTGACATGTCCATTTTTTTGGATCAATCTTTTTTGAGAGGGGTCTGTTTTCCCTTTCCCCTTCTACCTCACTTTCCTTATGTTTCCTTGTTTGTAAGCCTCCTTTTTCATGTCTTGAAGGCCCTAGTGGGGCTCGCCTTTGTTCTTTTCTTTCTTTGCTCCTTAAACTCTCGTGTGGTATTTCTGAGCGGTTTCCACTGTGCCTTCTTATATTATTTCTATTTTGTTTTCCTGTAGGCTCTTGTTTTTCTTCCGTCATCTCATATCCCAAGATGTGCAACCTCTGTTCTTCCTCTTTTTAATTGATTTTGTATTATTTTTGATTTAATGTGGAGATAGGAGCAGTCACTTCTGCCTGTCTGACATGGTTCGACTATCCAAATATACTTGTTTTTCAGTTGCCAAAGATTTGGTACTTGTTGGAATAAGCCCAGAATAATCTTTCTATTCAGGGTCAACTTGTCATCCGATTTTTTTGTTCGTTGTATCTTAAAGATGCAGTTACTCTGTATTTTCCTCGACGTTTCGGCTTTTGGTTGATGGCTCCTTTCTTGCCAATCACTTTGTGTTTTAGGTGAAATGCTTCTTTCTTTAGTAGTTGGCCATTTACTTCTTGCGTTCTCGTCACGAGTGCAGTCGCCTGGGGATCTAATTTATGATTTTCTTGTCTTCCTTATCTGTCTTTTTCTAGCTGGCGAAAGTTTTCTATCTCTGGTTGTATCTTTACCTCTGACTATTTTTTTAATTTCTTTTGGCATCTTGGTAATGGAGCCGCCACCTTCCGCGAACTCCATCTAAACTCTTGCGTGCTCTTCGCTTTATTTGGCTGGTCTGCTTCTTTTTCTGAAGGGACTGGTTCAATAATGAACACTTTCTTTTCTGGTTCTTCGTATGCATGAGTTTCTCCATTAGGGTTTGCTTTCCTTTTCTGTTCCGAGATTTGATTTTTTTCGAATTCGACCTCTGAGACTGTGTACGGACTTAGATTCAACAAGTCTGTTCTGGATGAGGAAGAATCATCCACCAGGACTGCTGACTGATTTTCATCATCATCTTTGCCTTCCAGATGTTTTGGTTCAGACCCCCTGATTTGTGATTATTTTTTTTAATTGTCGGCTCTTTTTTTCTGTGTCCTTGGTCTCGTGATGTTTTTTTCAATTGTGCCCGCTCCTTTGGCCATTTCGTTCGACTGAAGATACCGTAGGAAAATGGATTCTGCGTGCTTGGTACTTTATTTTTTTTCTGAACTTCTGAAGTTCCTCCCCTCGAGATACATCCATTTCCTTTCCCTGATTTTGTAATAATATTATTTTTAGTCCCCACCTTGGGGGGGCATTTTTGCTGGTTTTTGCGTGCTCGCTATTAGAGAAGCTGGCTTATTCTCGTTTGTTCCCGAGCTTTCCGGTATCCCACTCGAATTGGGTGGCGGATCTTGTGGGCTCATCAGATTTGTTTGCGTTGCAACTTCGTTATAATCCTTAGTTGCCTTTCCTGACACATTCTGCAGGATATTCGGTGGCATTTTATCATTGCCAAGTTGAATTTGATTTTGGTTTAATATTTCAGTGGTGCCCCATCCTTTTGCCATGATGTAACCTTCAAGGAAGTGCATCTTGGTATGCATCAAAGCAATCATCGTTGGTTGGTCTTTTAATGTATCGTTGATGCTTTCATACAATTTACTGAATGGCACCAATGCAATTGTAACTGTAGCCATTATGTTTACAAGAAGATTTGTTTTTTTTTCCTGTGGTGTCTTTTAATTGAGAGGACTCACTTTGTCCCCGCTGTTTCCTTTGAGGCGAGTAGGGATCTTCTTGTCTATGCAAGACTTGTTGCATGTTTCTCCCTGATAGTTTTTGACTTAGAGGTGCGGTTTGAGGCACGCCTGGTATTTCCTCTTTGGATCCAAGCCCTTTGCCCTTAACTCCACTTGGGGTCCTCTTTCCCAGTTATTATTGCCGTGCCTTTGGCACCGCCATGACCATTTATTCCCACAGTGTCCAGCAATTCTTGCACTGACGTTTGATTACGAGGTCTTTCTAGTTGATCATTTTGCGGCACATGGTCACCTGCCCTGTTCCCTGTTGTTCATTTAAATGTGTTCATGATTCCGTTCGATTTGTAGAATTCGGATGGACCGAGTGCTTTGGATTTTGTCCAAAGTGCCATTTTATCGGTGTCGAGGTAGAGTGCAATTGGTAATCCTTTCGTGGTTCGACTGCTGATTTTATGGCTGAGATGTCCTGCGAGTTCTGATTAATTTCGTCTGATAAGACTTGCTGGTATGGTGCATTAACGCTCTCCAGCATATCACTATCCGAAATATCATTGGGCATTTTGTTTAACTCAGAAACTTTCTTCTTGAAGAATTTCTCCAACATATCATGGTTTGATGGTTTTGATATAATATTTTTTCTTGTGCCGTTTTGCTTTCTAGAGTTCCTGTTATTTGGCAAAAATGTCCGGGCCATCTCCACCTTCTTTATTGTGTCAATGTGTTTTCCCAGATCTTTCCTTGACTTGGTACGGGACTGGGTTTCATTCCATTTCTTTTTTAATGGCGAGGTCCATTAATCTTCGCTTTCCAAAATTGTGGTTCTGTGTGAGTCCTCACTGTGTTTTGCTTTTTCAGTTGCTTGAAGCTGGGTTTCTTTCACCATTCTCTCTTTATTCGCCGGTGGGCTAGTTATATCTGATGGTAGTATGGTCCTTGCCTCTAAGTTGTAGTTACTTTTCACTTGGAGGTGCTTTTTGTATGTTAGTGATTGGTCTGTCACTTCCTGCTCCTCAATACTTTGGTTCATGTTGTCTGTATAGTGCAGGTCATTTGGGGACAGCCTGTCAGATTTATCTGTCGGGGGGGTCCTAAGATCTTCCACTTCATTATGTGGGTGTACATCATTCTGCGCATTTTTGGTTTGGAGGGGGCTTTTCCGGGCTTTATGGCAATCCGGGGGAGGGGGGGAATTGATTCTAGAGTCTCTTGGTCACTGTCTATAGGGATGCTGGTGTCTAGCATGGGAAGATCACTTCCCGCTGCGACAGTTCCACTGGATTTGCATTCCCCTAGAAAAGGAGTGCCCCCCGCTTTCTCCTTGGCCTGGGCATGAACTGTCCCATATTTGAGTCCTTGTCTTTCTCCCTCCTCTCCCTTTTCCTCTCCCGTTGCCCCGCCCCCACGGCACTCTTCCCGTGTTCTCTCGAGTTCTGATGATTTCTCGCTCAACAGTTTTAGAGGAACATCGTTGACCCTGGCCGTGGCAGCAGATAGGGAGTTTTCTGCTAACCCTTGCCCCTCAGCATTCACTGCTGGGTTGGGGCTGCCTTTCTTGCCGGCTGACTACTTCCTCCCTTTCTGGCTGATCGATTCCTGCGATTGACTAATTGAGGCGGACATAATCTCGCCGTCTACAAAATGGGATGCAGGTAACTCGGGGGACTTAAGCAGTTTGTTTGAGTTTCCCGGTACAAGCAGTGGCACATTAAATTTTGGGTTAGGGCTTTGACCACCTGTGATTAGTTCAGAATTTGAATAACACTGTGTCTGAACAATGTCAGCGCTATCAATACTATCAGAATTGTCAATGTTTTCAGCCCTGTCCATACTGTATATTGATAACGTACCTGATTGCTCAGCTTGAGCCTGCATTTGCATACAGGTTGGTGCAGATGTCAGCCGCTTCGCTCGGGACGACGGCTTAAGGGGGCTGCGCAGTTCCATCCCCCAATCTTCCCGTGATGGACGCCCACTCCGTAGCCATGTTTCAGACATTTCCGGGTGGTCGCACCGTCAGTGCACCGCACCCTCAACGTGATCTTGTCTTGTCTTGCACCCGGCGTCCCCACAGCGCTAAGTTCTGCGGTCTGTGTCGTCAAATCGGGTGTATTCTGGATGGCTGGACTGGCACTCTTTATACCTAGAAGCCCTTTTCCCAAGCGGGCTTCAATTACCGTAACGGTGGGGAGATGTGAGTCTTCTGGAAGTGGGGGAATTAATGCGGAGCACCCAGCACCCAGCAAAGCAGCAAACAGTGAAACAGTGCCACAGACGCGCCCTTCACTAGCACGGGCTTAACTACTGCATTTAGTTTAGAAACGTCTGATGTTTGTCCATACGTTTCTTCAACCAGCTGTGTGGTCTGGTTAGTCAATAGGACAACCTATGGCCAATAAGTACGAACTACCTCAGCAACATGTGACTGGCACCATAACATGCAGGCATGGATCAGATTGCAGTAGCACACAAAGCTTCTCCTTCTTTCATTCACCTGTTTGTGGAATGACTGCAACACGCGCCCAACCAGCCGAGCAGCCACGCTTGCTTCTGTAAACAAAACATCTTACCTTTTTAAAATAGAGACGGGCCAAGTTCTTAAGTGCTACCCAACTTAAGTAACATAGTGCAATAGGGAATATTTCCTAACCTAGTGGTTGGTTTGTCATTTTTCTTAGACGGAACTGAAGGCATACTTCCGGCCACGTCACATTGCGAGGAAACAGTAACTTATTAGAGCATGGCATGGGGAGACGAGGACCCTGTGTGATAGGAAGGGGACAGAGGGAAGATGCCTGCTCTGACAGGAGGGCCCTGACGCAGGCACATAATGACAGCTTCACACAACACCAAAAGCCAGGAAACAAGTGCTGTCCTTAAACACTGCTCTGTTCTTTAGTTCCAACTTCAGTTCAGATCCGCCCAGGCACTGAAAAGCAACCCTCTCTTCCTTTTGCAAGGAAATGTTAAAGCCCCAAACACCGACCAAAGAGACGCGCAAAGGCCTGATTAACAAACAGAGTGCCACCATATGCGCCAAAACCGAAAAGGACAAGCACACAAGTGACTGTTTCTCTCCAGTGCTGCCCGCATTGGAGCAGGTGTGGAAATGGATGAGAGATGGGTGCAAGGCAAGAAGCCTTGGGGTCATCATTGACTCCACTCTCTCCTTCTCCTCTCACATCTCGGACATCTAAAAAAAAGTCTAACTATCAGCTACACCTCCTCAGAGATGCTCTACCTTTTCTGGCTTTCCCCCAGAGGCTCACTGTCTCCAGAGCCCTGGTAACTCTCGAGTCTGGGCTACTGCAACATCCTCTTCCTCAACCTCCCTTCCTCCGCCCTCTGCAACTCATCCAGAACAGAACCGCAAGACTTATCCTTGGCCTCAAGCCCAGGGACTGCATCTCTCTGGCACTCAAATCCCTTCACTGGCTCCCCGTGGCTGCAAGGATCAAGTTCACGACCCTCTGCATTGTCCACAAGGCTTTCTGGGGCCTGGGACCTACCTACCTGCAATGCTGCCTACCTAAATACTGTCCCTCTCGAGCCCTCCTCTCATCTGCCTCCAACCTTCTGCGAGTGAGCCAGATCTCCAAGCAGAGATTTGGAGGGAGATCCTTATCCTCAGCAGGGGCCTCCCTCTGGAATAGCCTCCCTGCCACCCTCCGTCTTGAGCCTGATCTCCTTAAAGTCCGGACACTCCTCAAAATCTTCCTCATCGCCTCTTCCTTCTGTCTTCTTGCAAATCCACTCTCTGCTTTTTTCCTCTCTCCTTCCTCCTCCTTACAGCTTGCTGACAGTCCAACTGGAATACCTCAGAGTCTCACAGGTGCCCGGGACCCCTGCCAGTCCTCTCTCGTATTTGCCTACACCCCACCCACACTACACCCCACCCACACTCACTGCACTTGAAAAATAACCCAAGAGAGTGGCTCTCCCTGCACTTACCCCAGTCTCAACCGACCGCGTGCACTTGATCTTCACCCTCCCTGTGACCTTCTGTGCACTTGCATGATCTATATGCACTGCGCCTGAAGGTCGTCTGTCTGTTCTCCCTTGTCTGCACCCCTTAATTGCACTTTGAATAACTACAGAATCGCTGTCAAGCCTATTTGCTGTATCCCAAAAGGTTCCATTTATTTTGTACGCACTTATTCTGCCTGTGCGGACTATTATCGTCTCTGAAATTCAAGGGATCTGAATGACTGTTGTTTTTCTCCATGTTCCCGCCCTCCTTGACTGCTTTAAAACACCTTTCTGTGTAAAGGCGCTATATAAATAAACAATACCATACCAGGTGTCTGAAATGTAATGTGACGACCTTAGAGCTGCCTCAGCTGCCCCATAATCCCAGCTGCATACCTGCTCCTCCTGCCCTTTGATGTGAATCTGACTTGACCATAAAGGCTCAAATTGCGGGTTGGCTAGGAACCCTACTCCCCTGCGGTTTGACTCATGCAAAGCCTGTTTCGCATAAAAAATAAATAAATAAATAAATAAATAAATAAAAAATAAAATATATATATATATATATATATATATATTAACTCTCTGGGTGCTGGTTGGGGCGCTAATAGTGTTAACCCCTGGGTTTAACAGTGGTCGCAGCCAGTAACGGTCACAAGCCCTCTCCCACACCCTCATTTCACTTGAATTATTACCGGCCGTGTCCGCCTCGAACCTGGAGGTTAAATCTATGTTAATATCTATCACTCACAATGCCTGTCATTTAAGACCTTCATTTTGTTTAAAAAGGCAAAATAGGATGATTGACGTTAAAATGTTGATAAGTGTCATTGGCTCAATGGACTCTTCAGTTGGGTCTCATCGGACCTTCTGGCACTCTAGCCAAGCCCAGCTCCAGAGGATTAAATAATGCAGCACCAGAATCCAGAAACCCTTAGTTTGGAATTGGGTGGGAAGGTCAACAAAGACCGGTCTCAAGTCCATCAGGATTCCGCTTTGGGGAATCAACATGTATACGGCAGACTCGTGCCTCCATAATTCTGTGCTTTCTTCAAATAAATCTAGAATCCAGCTTTAGACATTGAAGAACGAGAAACTATGCCCTCCACTTCCCTGCTTTCATACCATCTTGGGACCAAATAAACAGCGCCCCTTACCTAGGGAACACAAACACAATAGCGCAGTCTAGAAGTCCCCACAAAGAGGACACAGCCCAGAGTCGCTCACACCGTCACATCTGTGGACTCTTCTTCCTGTTCACTCGCGTCTCTGGGTCCCCAGATCCTACTCTGGGCGGGCAGACCTAATGAATGAATCTTTTATAAGATGTGTAATACCAGAGACCAGACACTAATTGTGGGACCTGGATTCAAACCTGCATTGCTCTACTTTGTCTTGCTTCCAAGACAAATGCATTGCCCCTGAGCTATCCTCCCAGTCGTGCTTGTGGGTTAGTTACTCGTCGGCAGATCTGGATCCACACCTGTGTTTTCTCCACCACAACAGAAGGTTTGTTGTTTAGGGGCATAGTGCACCCCTTCAGGTATTTAAAAACAGACTGAACGGATTTTATCACGACCAAGTGAAAATTGTGAGTGGGATCTGACGCCAGCCTCTCTTGCTCGTTTGGTGTCCATCTGTCCATTGGTTTTTACGGCAAGGAGGATAGCAGGGAGGATAGCTCAGGGGCAACGCCTTGGAAGCAGGAGAGTGCTGAGCAACACCGGTTCAATCCTTGCGTCTGCGCTTAGAAACCCCTGGGTATTAAGCAAGTTATAAATAACCAATCAGAATCCGGTGAGAGCAAAACTTGCATATGGAGCTTGCATGGAAAAACAACTTTGAGATTTGACCCCGCCCTCCTTTTCAGAATGTTTGAAAAATGAGAGTTGTGTCTATATTTCTGGCAGGATTTATAGAGTGTAGTTGTATAGGGCCAGGTTATGCCGCTCTGGAAAAGTGCTCTTCCTTTGTGGAGACAAACTTAATTATATAACTGCAGAATTATTATCGCTGATTCTTTAATGTTGAAGGTGCTTAGCGCTGACATTAGTCCTTTATTGTAACAACACTGTTGTGTGGCTGAAAATATTATGAGAACTCACCTTTGGCACAATTGTGTAGGATTACTATCGACAATATGGTGCCACTAGTTTTGATTGTGGATAACTGGCTATGCTAAAAACAAACCCTCGAC
The DNA here is from genome assembly GCF_040938575.1 of Ambystoma mexicanum. Taxonomy (NCBI): domain Eukaryota; kingdom Metazoa; phylum Chordata; class Amphibia; order Caudata; family Ambystomatidae; genus Ambystoma; species Ambystoma mexicanum. Next base: position 1,686,551,806 of record NC_090929.1, read on the forward strand.
TAAGTGTAACAAAGACTGGACTATGCATGCTCTGAGTTGGCTTGGATGATGAGGTGCTCCAATTCGGGGGCAGCCAGCTTCAACAACCTAAGCGCTGACTGTGGCACATGTGGCAGGAGTGGCGCCTCCAGAGATGAGCTGCTGCTGTTGCCTGCTGCCAGCATGGGAAGTTCTGGCAGAGAGTGGAGCATTGATTTGGAACTGTAGAACTGGGGTAGTTGTGCTCCTTGTGGGGGTCCTGAGCTTCAGTAGAGTTCCATTTAAGCACCTCAGTTACAGGCACACATACCTTATAACTGCGTAGGCACCACAGAGCACATTAGCAGTGCACATTTCATAAATAAACATCTTTATCTCTCTCTTCCAATGCTGAAAGAAAATGGCTGCCTTGGGGAAACACACACAGACTGGCGAGCCAATCACATCAAATGACAACACTAGCTGCACATCCAATCAGGTACTGCTTACATCACAAGACACTGGAGCAACACCGACAAATCAGTAAATGGACATTTTCAGAGACATTTCACAACAAAACATATCTATAACAGTAACTTGTTTATGCCGTTGCCCCCCGCCCCAGTGCCAAGGCCTTTTTTGGTGATTGTGGTATATCGCCATACAATGCCTTCCAACGTTTTCTCTTGCATTAACCGCTTAAGTGGCAAGGACGAGGTATATAGTCCTTAGCAACAGGGAGATAATCCCAAGGACGAGATACCTCGTCCTTGGCACTTAAGGGGTTAATACACACACTATTTGAATATATTACATAACTTAAAGGCTGTAGTAAATATGTTTTAAAGCATGAAACAAGTCAAATAACTTTTAATTAATATTAACACATGGCGGCTGCCAGCCATTTTGGAAGTAAAAGTGGCTGGCAAATTCAGCACACATTACAATTGCAGGGAAAGAGTGCAGAAGGGGTCTGGTTTTGGATGGGGATGGGAGGGAATGGGTGAACATCATATAGATTTGACATAGAGCTAGGCGTGAAATGGGTGCGACACATAGCCAAACAACACAAATCCATCCTCATATGTCATCTGCATTGAAACGCATTGGAGACCCTCATTCAAAGCCCCTATTTGAAGTTCTTGTGTTAAAGCTCTTATTTTAATTACAATAGTTTTGGCTTACAGGTGGCGCTTTCAGTGCCTCATAGTAGCCACAACTAGCAATGGCATTTCCTGTTGTGAAGTGGGCTTTAAATGCTTGCACAGCAGGAGTGTGAAGAGTGCGCTCATAACTAAAGCATGCACCTAGATGGACACATCTGCGAATGCTAGCATTCACTCGTGGTACTCTCAGCATTCATGTTCTGTTCCACTAGATGTCCTGGTGCAAGGCCTATGAGCCAAAAGATAATGTACAGGAGGATTATTATTGACACTTCTGTTCATAGCCCAATAAAGGAGAAGAGAGTGCGGGCGTCTGAAAGCCCTATGTGTGTCCTGTCAGTTGCAGGGAAGAGGCACCACATCCCTTCACTTATGGAAAAATGCTTTCAAACATGCTTTGTGATATTACACAGCTGCCAATTGGGTGGATTTAAACTATGTATTTTTACAAGGTGGAACTTAACCTCAAAGTCATGAGGTATTTACCACATGTGGTATTCCTGGACTAGCGCATACAGTAAACGCCTCACAGAATGACTCCTTATGACTCTGGTGGTAATGTGAAAACCAGGCCTTATCTGAAATATTGCTGCTGCCAGTCAGCTTGTCTCTTTTGTGTGCAGGGCCCTTGCGAGCTGTGGTGACCTGTCCACAATGCCAGTGCTATGTTAACACCCCCGTTTCTTGCTTCCTCAGGCGTGTACCCTGTGGTGAGGCTGGTGAACGGCTGGAGCCCCTGTGCTGGGCAAGTTCAGTGGTACTTCCAGGGTTCCTGGCAGAACGTGTGCCTTGACCAGTGGAGCATGGATCAAGCAAGCGCGGCATGCCGGGAGCTTGGCTGTGGACAAGCTCTTTCTATCCCAAACGCCAACTGCATTGGTTCATCGCCATATATGTCGCAGTGTGCTGGCAACGGTTGGCAGAATAGTAATGACAGCAGCCAGTGTGAAGAAGCTGGCACCATCTGCTCAGGTAGGTGTCCATCAGAGCTGTCACATGGCATTGGGTAATGTGTGATATTTTCCAGATAAGAGAAGCATACATTCACTGAGTGTTTTATTTTTTTTTCTATGGGCCTACAAGTTCCAGCATATTATGTGATGTGTCCTAAATAGACCTGGCTGGACCCAGGTGTTGCTCTTGGCATGGAGCCACTTGGCAGCTATGGGAGTCTCTCAAAGACTGGGTGGTCAGGTGAGATTCAGTTATGTGTCAGGATCACATGTGCTGCCTAGTGCTTCAAGGCTGAGAACCTCACATGTACTACCTGGTGCTTCAAGGCTGAGAACATCACACGTGCTGCCTAGTGCATCAAGGCTGAGAACCTCACATGTACTGCCTGGCGCTTCAAGGCTGAGAACCTCACATGTACGGCCTGGCGCTTCAAGGCTGAGAACATCACATGTGCTGCCTGGCGCTTCAAGGCTGAGAACATCACATGTGCTGCCTAGTGCTTCAAGGCTGAGAACATCACATGTACTGCCTGGCGCTTCAAGGCTGAGAACCTCACATGTACGGCCTGGCGCTTCAAGGCTGAGAACATCACATGTGCTGCCTGGCGCTTCAAGGCTGAGAACATCACATGTGCTGCCTGGTGCTTCAAGGCTGAGAACCTCACATGTGCTGCCTAGTGCTTCAAGGCTGAGAACCTCACATGTACTGCCTGGCGCTTCAAGGCTGAGAACATCACATGTGCTGCCTGGCGCTTCAAGGCTGAGAACATCACATGTGCTGCCTAGTGCTTCAAGGCTGAGAACCTCACATGTACTGCCTGGCGCTTCAAGGCTGAGAACCTCACATGTACGGCCTGGCGCTTCAAGGCTGAGAACATCACATGTGCTGCCTGGCGCTTCAAGGCTGAGAACATCACATGTGCTGCCTAGTGCTTCAAGGCTGAGAACATCACATGTACTGCCTGGCGCTTCAAGGCTGAGAACCTCACATGTACGGCCTGGCGCTTCAAGGCTGAGAACATCACATGTGCTGCCTGGCGCTTCAAGGCTGAGAACATCACATGTGCTGCCTGGCGCTTCAAGGCTGAGAACCTCACATGTGCTGCCTAGCGCTTCAAGGCTGAGAACCTCACATGTACTGCCTAGTGCTTCAAGGCTGAGAACTTCACATGTACTGCCTGGCGCTTCAAGGCTGAGAACCTCTCATGTACGGCCTAGTGCTTCAAGGCTGAGAACCTTTCCTAATCTCAGTGGTTCAAGATTGAAGTGACTTCTGCAGAACTAGTAATTACACAGTTCCAATTATTTGACTCACCTTTGCTGGAAGCCTTGCATTCTACTGTAAATAAGCATGATCTATTATTTAGATAAGTACTTTCTTTGGGGTTTGTGGATCAAGGCTTGGATCTCCCTTGGCTCAAGGCAGTTGCGGCCAAACACAGGAATCTTAACCATCCACTAATATGAGACACCACCCACAATCCTCAGCTTTTCTCTTCTGACTACTCTTAAGATTGCTCTGCCACTGTCACTCTAGGAAGGAAGCTGCCTCCCATTCATTGCCACTTAATAACATTCAGAGTCATGTGTACCATATCCTCCCACCCCACCCTGTGCATAGGATGTTGCTTGGTGGTAAAAAGGCCTCCAAGGTATATGGTTTGATATACGTCATAGGGTTTTAAACATATTGAAGGTTCCTGGCTCGCTGATGATTCTTTTCCTTTCTAACGGATATGGTTCCACCGAACTCTAAAATCGTCTTGACTTACCAACCCTTCATGTCCAGGTGGTGGCGTTGCCATTATTTTGCACAATATTCTGAAATTGCATCTAGTGCCGCTCCATTCCTTCAGATCCTTTCTGATTCTGCAAACCCTAACCCTTCCTTTTCATCCTCCGGAAGTCTTATTTGTCTCTCAATGTAACGACTTGCTCAACGTCTTGGGGAGTTCCTGATCCCCCAACATCTCTACTTTGTCTGAGTATGAGTGTACTTTTCGTGCATGGGGGCTTGGCCAGAAGTATTCTTCCTCCTCCCTATTTACCCGTATGGTGCATTACAGCCTTTCAGTGCATTGACACAGGAGGTTGTTCGCAATATGAATACGAATTGTCGACCAACTGGCTCTCCACTTTATTTATGTCTGGATAAAATACGTAAAGCAATTATGGAAATCATCACTTCTGATCTTACTATGCTGGACACCTGCTCTGGCAAAATACCCCTTTATCTCAAAAGAGCAGTTGTGCCGTTGCTGAAAGAAACACAACTTGAATTATTTGGATTTGCGAAACTACTGCCACATATCAAAGAAGGAATTGGAACGAGTGGTGCCTGATTATCTCCGAAATCATGTGGAGTCTTTGCTTTGATTACAATATAACACGGCTGGCTTCCCTACCTAGTACGGGTACTGAGCTAATCTTGGTTACTGTTCTTGAAAGGTAAAGACAGGCTGCTGACGCCAGCGGTGTGACAGCATTGATGCTATTGGGCCTAACAGCCACATTTCTCTCTGTCATTCATCAGCTGCTCATTTCTTGTGGGTCTTCCCTTGCAGATCTGGCCCCGGGGTGGACCTGTTCTTCTCCTGGTGACCACTTTCAGCCTGTATCTTTCCCCCTTTTCCTACTTATAGAATTCCTTTATCTTGTGGTGTACCCCAGGGTTCTGCTCTGACCCTGTTACTTTTTAATATGTGTTTCCTCTTTAGCAATCATGGACTCTGTTGGCGTTCATTTCTTCATGCATGCTGTGGCATCCTGATTATTCTTTGGATCTCAAAATGGGATATCAAAAATGATAAACTCTGTTTAACACCAGTGAATGTCTTGATGTGTCATCCGAAACTCAAATTGAATGGGTTCAAAAAACAGATGACATGGCCTTATGTTAGACCTGATACTTAAACCTCTATCATCTGGCCTGACTCTTAAGGCTTATGCCCAGTGCCTTTTTTGAAGTCTGAAGAATCTTGGACTAAAAATCGATTCCAATTTAACTTTGCTCCCGCACATTTCTGGAGAGGTTTAGTCTTGCCTTTATCAACTCCACCTACTTAAAAAGAATCTTCAGGTCTTTACTTTTCAAACTCAAGTTACAATAGTCAATAGCTTTACCTCCAGCAGGCTAGACTATTGGTGGACTATTGCAACACTATATGCATGAGTCTTCTTTTGACGTCATTGCCTGTCGCCAGATCAATCAGAACTCTTCAACCAGGCTCTTAATCGGCATTCAACGTAATTCTCATATAACTGCAGCCATTTCTGCTCTTCTCCAATGGCTCCCTGAACACGTTGTCTTGTTTTCAAAGCATTTCATGCCAAGTGTCCATTGTTCTTGGCCTCTATGTTAAGACGTTATGTACCCATTCGGTCAAGTCCTTCATCTGATGTCAACTTTCTGCTGGTTCCCTCTTTCGACCACTCATGTATTGCTGTTGAAGGTTTCCCAGTTCATTCCACCCAGTTGTGGAGTTCTCTCCAAGCACATCTCAGAAAAACTTTAAATTACTTATCATATCACATGATATCATAAATCTGCTCTACACACGTCGTTGTGTATCTGCATTTAAAAAAACAATGTTTTATTAAGTGTCTATGGCCAAAACACCTTTACACCAAAAACAACACTTCAGATAAGAAACTTTACAATTATCATTAATTAACAAATCATCAAAGTTAGATAAAACACAAAAGAAAGACAATTCGTTTAAAATACATCAGAATGTATTAATCGTTATTACAACAGTTAAGGATAGCATCCATTAACTTAATAAAACAAAACAAATTGTTTACAGATACAAATTCAAGTGATTTTCCTCAGGACCATCATTCCAAATGCTATGCCTTATATATTGCGGAATACATTTTTTGGGGGGTTATACAAAGAGGGAGGGTCTCACGCGGTACCCAGAGATTTTTCCACTTTTTGCCAATTGTGAAATGCGGCGGTGGTTGTTACCATGGATCTTGCACCATAGGTGGTGCTCCAGAACTGATTGGATGTATGATCCCTTCATTCTGGATATCCCTTTTCGTACAAGAGATGGAGCCCGATACAATGTGTGAGCAGGTGCCGTGCTGATTCCACCGCTACCCTCCAGAGGCGACATAAACGCTCCTTTGCTGCCAGGCCAAGCCAGGTCCCAGTATTCTCCTAGACAGGAAGCGTAGCTAAGCGTAGGGACAGAATGCAGGGAACCATGAGGGGAAATAGGTGTTGACCAAATAATCACAAGTAGTGTTTAAATTCAATCCCTGGGTGGAATATAGAAGGTATTTGCTCTTACTTGCAAGGTGATCAAAGGACTGAGAGAGGTCACAGCCCCTGGATTTTCTGTCAAGGTCCTTAGCATGGATTTCTCCCAGTGAACCAGGCAAGGCGTTCATGCCTATATTCCTACAGTGCTTTAAACACGTTTTTGCATCTTTAGGAAAAGCAGATGCTGCTCCCACAATGACATAAGTGAGCATTAGCACGATGTAAGAGTCTACCATTTGCGCTGAAGCTGATGGTACCTCACAATTTACAGACAGACATCATACAGAGTACGTGCAAAGAAGGCAGTCCCAGTTCTAAACGCAGGCCTTCAACTGGCACAGAGTTGGGAAGGCCAAGCAATGATCTCAGCAGCTTGGCCTCCAATTTCTTAAGCCAGGTTACGGATCCCAGTGGCAACGTTTCCAAAGCGTACATGATACTAGGAACTAAGGATAGCCTGTATGCAGACAGCTTTGCCTCCATAGATCACCCTCGCTGTCTGTTTATCAAATTGTTCAGAGTTAACCATTCTTCATGGCAGGAGCCATTCAAATTGTGTGAGACGTGCATACCAAGATATGTGTAGGTCTAGACTTGTTCCAAGCGCAACCTCCCAATTGCCAAGTAACCTCTTCCCCCGATAGGCACCCTTACCAATGGTCAGTTTTACCTATGTTAACACAGAGGCCGTTAAGATCGGCGTATTCCGCCAGCGTGTTCAATGAACGCTGAAGGCCCAAATGGTGCGGTCAAATATAATGGTATCATCCACGTATGTCAGAGAGCGTAACTTCTTTCCCCGTAACTAGGAGGAAAACTTCATGCAGTCTCTAGGGATGAAAGAAAGTCAGCCACATAAAGATTGTATAGAGATGGGGCCAGAAGACAACCCTGTTTGAGGACAACAGTTGTAGAAAGGGGTCTTGTAAACTCACCATCCTGTGTCAGCCTCACCCTCACAGTAGTATCCTCATGCAACAGCCTAATAAAATATAGGAGCAAAGGATCTATGCCCCATGCAAAAGAAAATGTCCACAATGTACCCCTATCTACCGTATCAAACACGGAACTGTAGTCCACGAAGCACAAATAAAGATTGGTTCTGGATCACAAAGGGTGTCATAGATGAGCATAAGGCGTACCCATACGGCGTGGCTTGTGCCATGCCCTTTCCTAAAACCCATCTGCGTGCAGTTTAAAAAGGACTTTGCTTGAGACCACGTGGAGAGAAGCTCCAACAGAATTCTGGAGAATATCTTAGAACTACTGTCCAACATGGCCAGTAACCACTAGTCACGGGGGTCTATTCAGGGCCCTTTCTCATGAACAGGAATCAATATCGATTCTAGCCAGGTTAGAGGATGGACGCCAGTCTCACATACCCATAAACACAAGACCCGCTAGAGACCAGCCCAAAAGCAGGGATCATTCTTAAGGACAGTGTTACATAGGCCACCTGGACCCAGGGCCCTAGATTGATTTTAACTTCACGAGTGATGTTACAATGTCTGCCTCATTGACGTAGTGGCAAACCTTTGTGCCAGTCGTGGTAGTTCTTACCCCAGCATGTTTAAGCACAGGGTTCGAGTGACAGTTTCTAGTAATATGGGTGGTCCAAGCCTTTTCGGTAATGCAACACACCAAATGGTCTGAGTTGACAGAGCTACGGTTTCTTAATAGGAACCAACATTTTTTGGTGTCATGGATCTTAAGTATCCGATCAATAGATCTCCACTTGTGAGCATTTTCGTTGTACTGATATTCTCGTAACCAATTTTTATAGGGGGCTCCAGCTGTGTTTTTTCTCGCTAATAGGAATGAGGCCTTTTTTTACTATATCGCGAAGGGTGGCGTTCAATAGTTTCTTCCTTTTATCTATTGCCACGTCCAAACAATGTCCAGCCCTTCTTACTTGTTTGCGCCCAGTGCCAAGTTTCCTAGCGTGTAAATTGTACCTGTCAAGCAAACATTTCAGGTCCCAGTCATGACACCTAAGGAGCTATTCTTGAGTCTTCCTACAGGATCTGAGATTAGCATTGAAGTGACTGATGTTGATGGTAGGCCAGCAAAGTCTATTACCCCTAGAGTTAACCGTAGGATTTACGCTCAGGGATTTACTCTGCTTCTTAACTGCTGCCTGACATTCAATGCTAGGAACTGCATGATCAGTTAGGTCATAGGAACCGCTCGCAAGGTTGGAGAGAACTAACGAATTACAGAGTTCGCAAATATAAAGTCAATGCAAGTTATATATGTCCCATTTGACCAGGTCACCACTGGAACCCCTGAACCATCAACAACTATTTCCAGGTCGATTTCCAAAAAAGCAAAACGCCAATCTGTATCTGTACTTTTTCAGATCCCTGTAAAGCGCTCCGTTGTGTATCTCTATTGGTGTATCCCTCTGTAAAGCGCTCCGTTGTGTATCTCTATTGGTGTATCCCTCTGTAAAGCGCTCCGTTGTGTATCTCTATTGGTGTATCCCTCTGTAAAGCGCTCCGTTGTGTATCTCTATTGGTGTATCCCTCTGTAAAGCGCTCCGTTGTGTATCTCTATTGGTGTATCCCTCTGTATAGCGCTCCGTTGTGTATCTCTATTGGTGTATCCCTCTGTAAAGCGCTCCGTTGTGTATCTCTATTGGCGTATCCCTCTGTAAAGCGCTCCGTTGTGTATCTCTATTGGCGTATCCCTCTGTAAAGCGCTCCGTTGTGTATCTCTATTGGCGTATCCCTCTGTAAAGCGCTCCGTTGTGTATCTCTATTGGCGTATCCCTCTGTAAAGCGCTCCGTTGTGTATCTCTATTGGCGTATCCCTCTGTAAAGCGCAACGTTGTGTATCTCTATTGGCGTATCCCTCTGTAAAGCGCAACGTTGTGTATCTCTATTGGCGTATCCCTCTGTAAAGCGCTCCGTTGTGTATCTCTATTGGCGTATCCCTCTGTAAAGCGCTCCGTTGTGTATCTCTATTGGCGTATCCCTCTGTAAAGCGCTCCGTTGTGTATCTCTATTGGCGTATCCCTCTGTAAAGCGCTCCCTTGTGTATCTCTATTGGCGTATCCCTCTGTAAAGCGCTCCGTTGTGTATCTCTATTGGTGTATCCCTCTGTAAAGCGCAACGTTGTGTATCTCTATTGGTGTATCCCTCTGTAAAGCGCTCCGTTGTGTATCTCTATTGGTGTATCCCTCTGTAAAGCGCTCCGTTGTGTATCTCTATTGGTGTATCCCTCTGTAAAGCGCTCCGTTGTGTATCTCTATTGGTGTATCCCTCTGTAAAGCGCTCCGTTGTGTATCTCTATTGGTGTATCCCTCTGTAAAGCGCTCCGTTGTGTATCTCTATTGGCGTATCCCTCTGTAAAGCGCTCCGTTGTGTATCTCTATTGGCGTATCCCTCTGTAAAGCGCTCCGTTGTGTATCTCTATTGGCGTATCCCTCTGTAAAGCGCTCTGTTGTGTATCTCTATTGGCGTATCCCTCTGTAAAGCGCTCCGTTGTGTATCTCTATTGGCGTATCCCTCTGTAAAGCGCTCCGTTGTGTATCTCTATTGGCGTATCCCTCTGTAAAGCGCTCCGTTGTGTATCTCTATTGGCGTATCCCTCTGTAAAGCGCTCCGTTGTGTATCTCTATTGGCGTATCCCTCTGTAAAGCGCAACGTTGTGTATCTCTATTGGCGTATCCCTCTGTAAAGCGCTCCGTTGTGTATCTCTATTGGTGTATCCCTCTGTAAAGCGCAACGTTGTGTATCTCTATTGTTGTATCCCTCTGTAAAGCGCTCCGTTGTGTATCTCTATTGGTGTATCCCTCTGTAAAGCGCTCCGTTGTGTATCTCTATTGGTGTATCCCTCTGTAAAGCGCTCCGTTGTGTATCTCTATTGGTGTATCCCTCTGTAAAGCGCTCCGTTGTGTATCTCTATTGGTGTATCCCTCTGTAAAGCGCTCCGTTGTGTATCTCTATTGGCGTATCCCTCTGTAAAGCGCTCCGTTGTGTATCTCTATTGGCGTATCCCTCTGTAAAGCGCTCCGTTGTGTATCTCTATTGGCGTATCCCTCTGTAAAGCGCTCCGTTGTGTATCTCTATTGGCGTATCCCTCTGTAAAGCGCTCCGTTGTGTATCTCTATTGGCGTATCCCTCTGTAAAGCGCAACGTTGTGTATCTCTATTGGCGTATCCTTCTGTAAAGCGCTCCGTTGTGTATCTCTATTGGCGTATCCCTCTGTAAAGCGCTCCGTTGTGTATCTCTATTGGCGTATCCCTCTGTAAAGCGCTCCGTTGTGTATCTCTATTGGCGTATCCCTCTGTAAAGCGCTCCGTTGTGTATCTCTATTGGTGTATCCCTCTGTAAAGCGCTCCGTTGTGTATCTCTATTGGTGTATCCCTCTGTAAAGTGCAACGTTGTGTATCTCTATTGGTGTATCCCTCGGTAAAGCGCTCCGTTGTGTATCCTTCTGTAAAGCGCTCCGTTGTGTATCTCTATTGGCGTATCCCTCTGTAAAGCGCTCCGTTGTGTATCTCTATTGGCGTATCCCTCTGTAAAGCGCTCCGTTGTGTATCTCTATTGGCGTATCCCTCTGTAAAGCGCTCCGTTGTGTATCTCTATTGGCGTATCCCTCTGTAAAGCGCAACGTTGTGTATCTCTATTGGCGTATCCTTCTGTAAAGCGCTCCGTTGTGTATCTCTATTGGCGTATCCCTCTGTAAAGCGCTCCGTTGTGTATCTCTATTGGCGTATCCCTCTGTAAAGCGCTCCGTTGTGTATCTCTATTGGCGTATCCCTCTGTAAAGCGCTCCGTTGTGTATCTCTATTGGTGTATCCCTCTGTAAAGCGCTCCGTTGTGTATCTCTATTGGTGTATCCCTCTGTAAAGTGCAACGTTGTGTATCTCTATTGGTGTATCCCTCGGTAAAGCGCTCCGTTGTGTATCCTTCTGTAAAGCGCTCCGTTGTGTATCTCTATTGTTGTATCCCTCTGTAAAGCGCTCCGTTGCATCTCGAAGCTGGGTCCGCGTTAAATTCAATAATAATAATAATAATAATAGGTTCTTTCAGAAGTATTTAAAATCATAGTTATTCGATCAACGGTATAGGCTTCTTTTCCAACCATGACTGCTGTGACGCATCTGTTTTATGTGCAGCACCAGCTGTTAGTAGCGGTGATAGTGGGCTTTACACATGCTAATGGAGACACAAACCGTCGTAGCAGGCAGGGAAAGGCCCCTCAGTCTCAGTGAGAAGGACATGCCTTGTCTGCGATGCTTTCAGCTGTCCCAGTATTGCACATTGCATGCTGGGACTGTATGTCCATACGTCCATATTTTTAATGGGGAGAACATAATTCCAAGTCTTAGCATGTCACGTGCAAACTCTGGAATGGCCAAAAGTGGCGTCAGGTAATAATATCCCCATAAATACTGTTGCCAAACATATAGTCTCCGGGAAACAGCACAGGTGACATTTATGGGGACAATATATGGGTAAACGAGAGCACGGGTTGCAGGGGTGCCCCCTGCTCCCTTTATAAAAATATGGGGGTTGCATGGGTGTCCCCCGCAAGTTCCATGTGGTAATATCGCTGCAAAAAATTGGCGACATTCTTGTATGGCGACATTATTGCGGGGATATTATCACATGGAACCCCCAAAGTGCAACACATACTATGTGGCCTCTCGGCAGATAAGACATGGTTGTTTCGTCTCAGGGAGCAGGCCATGAACTTTCAATCTCAGGGGCTGGCCATGGCCTCTCAGTCTCAGGGGCAGGGCATGGACTTTCAATCTCAGGGGCTGGCCATGGCCTCTCAGTCTCAAGGGCAGGCCATGGACTTTCAATCTCAGGGGCTGGCCATGGCCTCTCAGTCTCAGGGGCAGGCCATGGACTTTCAATCGCAGGGGCCGGCCATGGCCTCTCAGTCTCAGGGTCAGGCCATGGACTTTCAATCTCAGGGGCTGGCCATGGCCTCTCAGTCTCAGGGACAGGCCATGCACTTTCAATCTCTGGGGCAGGGCCTGGCCTCTCAGTCTCAGGGGGCATGACATGGCCTCGCATTATCTGTGGCATGGTCACATGGTCACTCAGTCTCAGAGGTCAGAGTATGGCCCCTCAGTTTGAGAGGCAAGGTATGGCCTCGCAGACATCTGGGTATTTGATCTGATTCACGACATGGCTTCTAATTCTTCTGGGGCCAGACATTGCCTCTTATTTAAAGGGCCTCTTACTCTCAGTATTCTCTCTAAGGGGAGGGACAGAGCCTCTCACTTAAGCAGCAATATTTGGCCACTCAGGAGGCAGTTCATCATCTTACAGTCTCTGGGGCAGAACATATAGTATTTTCTCAGTGTCAGGGGCCAGGACATGACCACTAAGTCTTAGAGAGAAGGGCCTGTATTTCAATCTCAGGGGGTGTGGCCTTGCTGCTCAATATCCGTGGCAGAATATGGTTTCCCAGTGTCAGGGGGGATGGTATGGCCTCTTGGTTCGAGGGGCATGGTGTGGCTTCTTGGTTTGAGGGGCATGGTATGGCCTCTTGGTTTGAGGGGCATAGTATGACCTCTTGGTTTGAGGGACATGGTGTGGCCCCCTTGGTTTGAAGGGCATTGTATGGCCTCTTGGTTTGAGGGGCATGGTGTGGCCTTTTGGTTTGAGGGGCATGGTATGGCCTCTTTGTTTGAGTGGCATGGCAAGGCCTCTCGATCTCAGGCCTTTAAGTTTAGTCAATCAGGCATCTGAGCAGCTGCTTTGATTCACTAGGGGGCACTATATGGCTTGTCAGTCTAAAAGGGCAGCATGTTTGCTGTCATTTACTAGGGGTAGGATGGTGTCCTTACTCTCAATATGGCTCTGGATCACTAAGGGGTGGGACATGGCCTCTCAGTCTCAACAATGATCTGACTCACTAAGGGGTGGGACATGGCCTCTCAATCTCAAAAGAGATCCGACTCACACATAGCCTCTCTGTCTCAACAACAATCCAAAACACTAAGCAGTGGAACAGGGGCTCTCACTCTCAACATTGCTCCAGCTCACTAAGCGGTGGAACCAGGGCTCTCACGCTCAATATTGCTCCGACACACTAAGCAGTGGACAGGGGCCCTAACTCTCAACATTGCTCTGGCTCAATAAGCAGTGGGTCAGGGGCTCTCACTCTCAACATTGATCTGACTCACTAAACGGTGGGACATGGGCTCTCACTCTGAATATTGCTCCAACTCACTAACCAGTAGCACAGGGGCTCTCAATCTCAACATTGATCCAACTCACTAAGCGGTGGACCAGGGGCTCTCACTCTGAATATTGCTCGGGCTCACCAAACGATGGCACATGGAATCTCACTCCCAACATTGATCTGACTCACTAAGCTGTGGGTTAAGGGCTCTCACTCTCAACATTGCTCTGGCTCAATAAGCGGTGGGTCAGGGGCTCTCACTCTCAATATTGCTCCGACTCACTAAGCAGTGGGTCAAGGGCTCTCACTCTCAACATTATGATATGATATGATATTTTATTTCCATTGCGCTCATACACAAGTGTTTCAACATTGCTCCGGCTCACCAAACGGTGGCACAGGGGCTCTCACTCTCAACATTGCTCTGGCTTCCTAAGCAGTGGCACATGGCTCTCACTCTGAACATTGCTCTGACTCACTAAGTGGTGGCACAGGTGATCTCACAATCAACATTGCTCCGGAGCACTAAGCGGTGGAACAGGGGCTCTCACTCTCAACATTGCACTGGCTCAATAAGCCTTGGGCAGGGGCTCTCACTCTCAACATTGATCCGACTCACTAAGTGATGGGTCACGGGCTCTCACTCCCAATATTGCTCCGACTCACTAAGTCGTGGCACAGGGCCTCTCACTCTCAACATTGCACTGGCTCAATAAGCTTTGGGCAAGGGCTCTCACTCTCAAGCAGCAGGACATGGCCTCCATGATAGAAGGATGGACATGGTCTCCAAGGTCAGGGGCGGAACCTGAAGCCTCCATAAAGAGATAGTGAAGTATGAAATGTCTCCAGTCTCAGAGGACCGTGTCTTCCTTTCTCAGGCCGCAAGAAATGGCCTGAATCTCGAGGAGAAGAGAACAGCCTCCTGGACAAAGATATCACAACAGAGCTCTCAATCGGCCAATTTCAGGAACCGCACAGGCCTCTCAGACTCAGGGCCTCATTCTGAGTTTGGCAGAGCAGTAAAAGAGTGGCGGTAATGGGATTACTGGCCTTTTTACTGAGCCCCAAAATTAGAATTCCTGAATGAACCTCTGAAATTCCACCTGCTTTTTTTCTCCACACAAAACCATTACCGCATTCGGAAATGACCACATTGGTTAATTACCAATCCCCATTGAGTCCTCTGGGTCTCAAAATAGGGGAATAACGACAGGCTCCCCTTGGTTCTGAATCAGGCAGACCATTTCCATTAGCGCACCTGGTAACACTAATTGAGTTTGGCGGTATTTCTGAATCAGGCAGACCCTTTCCATTAGCACATCTCTAACAGTAATTGAGTTTGGCGGTATTACTGAATCAGGCATACCCTTTCCATTAGCGCACCTGGTAACAGTAATTGAGTTTGGAGGTATTACTGAATCAGGCATACCCTTAACATTAGCGCTGGTAACAGTAATTGAGTTCGGTGGTATTTCTGAATCAGGCAGATCCTTTCCATTAGCGCACCTGGTAACAGTAATTGAGTTTGGTGGTATTTCTGAATCAGGCAGACCCTTTCGCTTAGCGCACCTGGTATTAGTAATTGAGTTTGGCGGTATTCCTGAATCAGGCAGGACCTTTCGCTTAGCGCACCTGGTAACAGTAATTGAGTTTGGCGGCATTTCTGAATCAGGCAGACCCTTTCGCTTAGCGCACCTGGTAACAGTAATTGAGTTTGGCGGTGTTCCTGAATCAGGCAGACCCTTTCGCTTAGCGCACCTGGTAACAGTAATTGAGTTTGGCGGTATTCCTGAATTGGGCATACCCCTTCCATTAGCGCTGGTAACAGTAATTGAGTTTGGCGGTATTTCTGAATCAGGCATATCTCTTCCATTAGCGCTGGTAACAGTAATTGAGTTTGGCTGTATTTCTGAATCAGGCATACCCTTTCCATTAGCGCACCCAGTAACAGTACCTGGTAACAGTAATTGAGTTTGGCAGTATTTCTGAATCAGGCAGACCCTTTCGCTTAGCGCACCTGGTAACAGTAATTGAGTTTGGCAGTATTTCTGAATCAGGCAGACCCTTTCGCTTAGCGCACCTCGTAACAGTAATTACCCTTTCCATTAGCGCATCTGGTAACAGTAATTGAGTTTGGCGGTATTTCTGAATCAGGCAGACCCTTTCCATTAGCGCACCTGGTAACAGTAATTGAGTTTGGTGGTATTACTGAATCAGGCAGACCCTTTCCATTAGCGCACCTGGTAACAGTAATTTACCCTTTCCATTAGCGCACCTGGTAACACTAATTGAGTTTGGCGGAATTTCTGAATCAGGCAGAATCAGGCAGACCCTTTCCATTAGCGCACCTGGTAACAGTAATTGAGTTTGGCGGTATTTCTGAATCAGGCAGACCCTTTCCATTAGCGCACCTGGTAACAGTAATTGAGTTTGGCGGTATTTCTGAATCAGGCAGACCCTTTCCATTAGCGCACCTGGTAACAGTAATTGAGTTTGGCGATATTACTGAATCAGGCAGACCCTTGAGTTTGGCAGTATTACTGAATCAGGCAGACCCCTTCCATTAGCGCACCTGGTAACAGTAATTGAGTTTGGCGGTATTACTGAATCAGGCAGACCCTTTCCATTAGCGCACCTGGTAACAGTAATTGAGTTTGGCAGTATTACTGAATCAGGCAGACCCTTTCCATTAGCGCACCTGGTAACAGTAATTGAGTTTGGTGGTATTCCTGAATCAGGCCCCTGGTTGTGAGTACAGATGTGGACATGGCCCCTTGGATAACAGCGCGTAGGGGGTGGGCTGGTCACAACAGGCGGGCTGCATCTGCAGCAAAGAGGCATTCACGCTGAGAGTGGGTTATGTTATGTTATGTATATTGATTTATACCGCGCACCGCTACCACGCGAGGGCAGTCTCCAGCCGCTGGGGTTCGGTGGGAGCTCAAATCATGGCTGGAAATAACCGGGAGTTGGGAAAATAAATGGATTTGCGTTTCATTGAAAAGTCTACACAACTGGTTGCCAGTCAATTCGTCGAAAAAAATTGGTCGACCAGACAAATGGTCGAATCAAATTGGTCGAAAACCATTTCGTCGAATTTTTTTTTTTTTTTTTTTCTATTTTAACCCTTTTTTTTTTTTTTTTTTGGGGGGGTCCCCCCCAACCCCCTTTTTTTCTCTAAAAACCCATTTTTTAACAAAACGAAAACCCAAAAAATAAATATATAAATAAAAAAATTTTTTCGACGAAATGGTTTTCGACCAAATTGCGTCGACCAAATTGCAGTCGACCAGTTTTTTTTCGACGAGTTGACTGGACACCTACACAACTCTCTTTTCTTCTATTTCTTTGCAGACGGCGTGCCCTCAACAATGGTCCCCGGAAACCAAAGTAGGTGAAATCGCTCTCTTGTCCTCACCACTGACACACAATGTGGTCCGTATGCTGTACTTGTGTATCTGGAAGGCAACTCAGTTGTCTAATGCAAACGCGCCACGCCTTTTTTGTTTCTTGGTTTCCTCATCTTGTTTGATCCACCCCTATTTGCCTCCCTACACCGCTCCCTCTTGTCTCACATCTGGTGCTCATGTACGCATGTAGCATGTTGCAAATCTCCAAGTAAATCAATGCACAATACCTGCATGTGCATTGCCCTCGGGTGTGCATGACACCCACTCATTCAGGAAACGAAGGCAGGTCGTACCTCTGATGAACAGGCAACAGGGCCTGCATTACAGCAGCAGGACGGTCCTCATTCCCATCCCCCATGCACTTCATGTGGTTGGTATGTTTACTTCCGGGTCTCCACCCTTGTCCCTTCCTGTTGATTGGGTTTTATTTAGAGCGGGTATGGGTCAATGTGTGTGTCATATTCTGTGCTTCGTGTGCTTCCTCGGATATTTCCTTTGTGAGCTTTGCAGTTTTTATAAGGTAGAAGATGTTCCACTTCCTGTCCTTACCCTCAGGGCGGCGGGCTGCTGCTTGAAGATGTCACGCCTCCAGTGTGTATGTTTTATGGAATAAGAGCAGGCAGGATGTTTGAAGGTTGTGCACCTGGAATGTACACCCTGATCAGCTGAGGTGTGGGTGGGATGGTCAATGCCTTCATGGTGTATCATGAACTCATCGCCTACTTCCCTGTACTTGGAATCAGTGGAGCCTCATATTCTAGCGAGACGAAGAACAAGGGGGAGCAGCGACCCCCATGTGCTCTGCTCAAACCTTTACCACAACTTAGTTCAAAGATGTTTCAGACTTTCAGGGTACACGGGTAAAAGTAGGTAGCATAGCACTTCACCTCTATTTTACCCGCATTGTCCATGGTTTTGATATACTCAGCTGTTTACAGCCAAGCTTCCAAACTACAGCAGTGGGGTAAATACCAAAAGAAAAGTAATGTTCAAGCAAGTGTGACATAGTCCTTTGCCTAAAACAGTTGTTGTTGGCCCTGGAGTTAATATGGGGAGTATCCCCCGTTCACGTTGCCCTGACCCTTCCTATATTGCAAGGGACAGTCACATTGTCTTGTCACATGCCAGTCTCAGGGTTTGAGTCCATTCCTATCTCATTGGCACAACCAGTCCTAAAGACATAAACCCAAAACCAGAATGTTATAACACTGAGTCAGATAAGGCAATGGCTCTCTCTTCCAAATGGGCAGAGTGTCAAACTTTCCCTAGCAATTCCCAAATCTCCAATAGCGAAAAGGAAGTCTTTCCCTTTAATGCAAACTCGTTCTGTAGTATCAACAAATGTAGCGTAATATTGCTACTGCTACCAGGTCACCTGGCACATCTAAAGAATTGTGTGTACAAATTCACAGGCTCTGTGACAGATTCTGCAAACAATAGGTTTCAAGTCTGAACACGGAGAAACCGATAAGGCGAGCAATCTTCCAATTTCATTGTTCACCTGTGCGTGATTCTCCCACATGCGAATCATTTTTATAATGTTACCCACTCGAGAAATTGAAAAGCTTACACTGAGGACTTACAGTTTGTAAACCTCACACCAACGCTTTCACTTCAATGCAAGCAGCCTCACACAGAATCTCAAATACAAGAGTATAGACTTGATCCAATCCCCCAAGCCGAAATCAGCTCCAGGTGAGTTCAAGGAAGATAGCCAGTCCCAAACCCCACTCAATTACCACTCATAGGGGTATACGCTAAGTGAAAATATCACCCAGGGGAAGGGGAACCCATTAGAAAAGCAACCAGCCCAAGTTGCTGAATTTGGATTGTTGGAGTCGTTTTGACAGGTGGTTGGAGGAATTTGGAGCATGAAACAAGGATTGTGTAGGAATTGGGGCTGTTGGGCGTGAGGGGGGAAGGAACCAGGAGGAGGAGGTGGTGAGAGTATATAGGATGTGTACATTAGAGGGAGGTTGGAAAGATCTGCAGCAGGTGGTCTTACTAGAAGGAGATGGGTGATAAAAGTATGAAGGATGGTAACATCAAGAGGAGGTGGAGAAGACCTGACAAATGTGGTGATACTGGGAGGAGGTATTGAGAGCATAAAGGAGGTGGTATGCTCAAGAGAAGGAGCTGTTCTAGCCCGGGAGGAGGGTATAAGACCTGGAGGAGACAAGTAGGCCAAGAGGGGAGAGGAGGAACAAGAAGCAGATGGAGAAACAGGAGGAGTTGAGATGAAGAGAGAAGAAAGGAGGTTCAAAGGTGCAACCTAGAAGAGAGGGAGGACATGTTGGTAGAGTTGTACCTTGTGCCTTGTGCAGCTGTTCGGTGTACAGCATTATGCCTCAACAAGGACCTTCAGTAGACGCACCTGGACCGGGATCTCTGGATGAGACTAAAATACCCATGAATGCAGAACCCAGGAAAGCCTGTGACTTTTTGTTGACCATTGTTGCTTATAAAATAGAAGACTAACCACCAGCTTCAGTGTCCACTCGTTTCTGCATCTCGATTGGCTTGTTTGACAGCAGGATTCAATACAATGTAGACTTTACTAAAAAAAAACACAACGATGAACACAACTAAAAATCTACTCTTGAAAAGGAACACACTCATGCAGAAGGTTCTGGGAATTGTAGTGCAAGAGGGAAAACAGCTCAACAGCGTATAGCTACTGCTGTGATGTTCCCAAGGGGGTGTGGCTCGACAGGAGGCGCAAATGAAGAGTCAGTGAAAGGATTGGTCCAGATGTCCCAAAATGGCACTGGGTGCTTGAGCCCAGTGTAGATGGCCTCAAAGCAGGATGGATCAACTGGCTTTCTCATGCAGCTCAACAGCCATGGCAATAGCTTAAAATACAGGCAGCAGTCAGGTGCATTCATTGATCTGACAGGCCTTTGCAGTTTAACGTGGTTTGATGGCACAAACAGCCTTAAAGTGCTTTGTTGGATTACTGAGCAAGAGCATGTGCCAGAGGAAACACATCTAGACATCAGGGCTCTACGGTGCAGGGCTTCTCCTCCAGAGAATCCAACAGAGATGGAGCACCATTCTATGCCTAGGCGCCTCCATGCTACTGACTCCCTCTGGGTGCCACCGTCTCCCACTGGATGCCACTGTCTCCCTCTGGATGCCATTGTCCCCCTCTGGGTACTTTGATGCCTTGGTCGCTTCTTCCTAAATCACAGCCTTGCAGGCCACCCCCAACATTATTCCTGAGGGAAGAGAGAGGATCAGATGATGTTGGCTCAGAAGTCTTCATCCAACAGCTCCAACATTCAACCAGCAAAGTGGTGTTTCAGACTCCATTGAAGGTCACATCCTAGTTGCGGCTTCTTCATGTCCTGCACTCCAGAGAATGAAACCCCCTGGACCTCACTCACTAGCACCTTTCCTTATCACTCCCTGTTGCCTAGGCACCAATGGTCTATTGTGGGTCCTGCTTGGATGTCGCCTTTCACATGAGGATGAGCTGTGGCGTCCGGGCTGGGCACGTGATATGATTCCAGCACGTCCCGTGACAAAGTCACGTGCATTCAGACGAGGCAGGCGGGCCTCGTGCTCCAAAGGGCACACACGCCTGAGTCTGGCTGCACCCTACTGATGCTGCTCTTCCGGGGCACCCGGGATTGGCTGTGTGCCTGGTGTGCTTGGCCTGGTCACAGTGTGTGAGTAAGCAGCCCTCACTCACACTCGACAATTAACCAGAAGGAAGACTCCAGCAGGGACCCGTAGACTGAATGCATTAGCACATGAGATCTATTCACAAGGCAATGACGTGTGGCATCTCTGCCCCTCCCATAGAGGCACAGGTGTGTATCTGTTTCTCCCCTCTACCTACAACATAGCCCATTGCAAATCTGCAGAGAGTTGCTGCGCAGTCCCCCGTTGGGGGATGACCCAGTGCAGGAAAGTGTGACCTGTTGAAAAGGCACACTTTCCACTGATGCTCTAGGGCTGAACAGTGGAGTCAGTGATTACATCGGAGCCCACTTCCGGCTCTGTGATTATGACATATGATCACTGCCATTCATACAGTGCATACATTGCACTTCTGCTGTGCACGGTGTACAGACATACAGTCCATACATTGCACTTCTGCTGTGCACGGTGTACAGACATACAGTGCATACATTGCACTTCTGCTGTGCACGGTGTAGAGACATACAGTGCATACATTGCACTTCTGCTGTGCACGGTGTAGAGGCATACAGTGCATACATTGCACTTGAGCTGTGCACGGTGTACAGACATACAGTGCATACATTGCACTTCTGCTGTGCACGGTGTAGAGACATACAGTGCATACATTGCACTTCTGCTGTGCACGGTGTACAGACATACAGTGCATACATTGCACTTCAGCTGTGCACGGTGTACAGACATACAGTCCATGCATTGCCCTTCAGCTGTGCACGGTGTACAGACATACAGTGCATGCATTGCACTTCTGCTGTGCACGGTGTACAGACATACAGTGCATACATTGCACTTCTGCTGTGCACGGTGTACAGACATGCAGTGCATACATTGCACTTCTGCTGTGCACGGTGTACAGACATGCAGTGCATACATTGCACTTCTGCTGTGCACGGTGTACAGACATACAGTGCATACATTGCACTTCTGCTGTGCACGGTGTACAGACATACAGTGCATATATTGCACTTCTGCTGTGCACGGTGTACAGACATACAGTGCATACATTGCACTTCAGCTGTGCACGGTGTAGAGACATACAGTGCATACATTGCACTTCTGCTGTGCACGGTGTACAGACATACAGTGCATACATTGCACTTCAGCTGTGCACAGTGTACAGACATACAGTGCATACATTGCACTTCTGCTGTGCACGGTGTACAGACATACAGTGCATACATTGCACTTCAGCTGTGCACGGTGTAGAGACATACAGTGCATACATTGCACTTCTGCTGTGCACGGTGTACAGACATACAGTGCATACATTGCACTTCTGCTGAGTACAGTGTACAGACATACAGTGCATACATTGCACTTCAGCTGTGCACAGTGTACAGACATATAGTGCATACATTGCACTTCTGCTGTGCACGGTGTAGAGACATATAGTGCATACATTGCACTTCTGCTGAGTACAGTGTACAGACACACCAGCAAGTGAAAGGTGAAATGACCACAATTCAGAGAGCAAAGTTACATTGAACTTCAATTGTCCACATGGAAACCTTTGCATCATGAGTTCACTTTTCCTTCCCGTCTAAAAAGTTAGTTCTAAAAGGCTAGTGTGTCGTCTTATTCTTACACCCCCCCACTCCAACACCCCTGCCCCAGCCAGTGGCTTTGCCCAGAGCAATTCTATCTCCTTTTGCTTCTTTCCCTGTCTGGGAATCCTTCAACTTCTTCAATCTTCCTCAGCCTTCCTTATCATGTGTCCAAAGCAGAGGGGTGTCTGCGGCCTTCCATAGCACATGGCCTAATATGACTACATTATCAACCATGACACTATGGCTACATGACACATATTCTGCTCAGGGCTAATAATACACGGTAAAGCACACTTACATATAATCTTGCTCTTTCACTCCTCTCCTCACAGCTAGGCAGGACTGGTTTTCTTAGCATTTGGCACTGCTTCCGTCATCTCACAGTCTACCGCTCTGGATCTAGCCGTGTCCTCTTCTATCAGGACCCTCCTGGTCTAGTTGGCCCTAGGAGGAGGTGCTTGGCACGGTGGTTCCTCAATGAATGTTCTCCACCGGTGCCAAACCCTAACGCAGACTCTTCATGGGCCTTCTTCCACAATCTGGTGCCCCCACGATTTGCCTGGACTCTTTCCTCTAAGAACCCCTCAGCTTTTGGGCCAAGCTTCATTGAATTGAGTCAGTTCCCAGCTGCCTTAGGTCTTATCTTGGCATCTCTTACCACAATGAGCCTGACATTTGAGAAAACATGTTAGCTCCTAACTCGTCTCTCAGTTCTGCTTCTAGCCCTTCACTCAGAGTAGCAGCATCCCACTTCTGGCACCATATATGTCAGTAGGAGCAAGGCCCGGCACTGGGTCTCCAGGGGCTACGTCGCGCCTGCCACTCAGAACTCATCGGGGGTGAGCTACCTGATTGCTGACCCCTTCTTGCTTTGAGCAGACCTTCATTCACACCTGTAATCGTGTCATGTTCATGCCTGGTCATCCATTCTTATTTACTTATTTATTGTGCATTTATAATGCGCCCATACCCGCAAATGGTGTTTCAAGGCGCAAAGGCGACATCTTTCCATCCTGAAGTAGCGCTGCAACTAAGATTCACTCAACAAAGAAGAAAAGAATCAGCATGACGTCCAGACCCCAAACAATGTTCCCTGCTGTTCAGACGCATCCCCAGCATTTACAGGACGCCATTCAACATGTACCCTTTTCTCATATTCACTTCCCATAAGCTCTAGGCCTTGTCCAGCCTTACATTTCAGTCAATCCCATGGCTGTTCCTCTTTAGAAGTCCATCAACCATCATCTGATAATAAACGTCCAGTTTCTGCCCACATCCTAACAAAGCCTTCTCTTCTCAAGCAGTGGCGACAATTGAGTACGGGATAAGAGGAGAGGACCAATCACAGCACGGCTCCCCAGATCCTGTCAGCAACACCCCCTCCCACCACTTAGATCAGAATTGCTTTCAGCATCGCTGCTGACCCCAACCCTCACATTCTGTGCAGCCCTTCTCTGGATGCAAGCCAACCGCTCAAAAAACAGGATTTTCCCGCCCATTCGAACACACAGAAGGATACTCTCAGATCAGGCATCAGTGATCCAGCACAGCCGGGGAGGGGGGGGAGGGGGGATCACAGTAAGAGGTAGCCGATGACAGGATGGGTTTCATTTACCACTGCCTGCCTCTGTCTTACTCCACATCATTAATAAGATTCGAACTCAGACACTGGCCTTTCTCTTGTTTCCGGGGGTACAGCAATCATGAGTCATAGTTCTGCAAGCCAGCAAAAGTTTGGGGGTGTGAGGTGGGGGCAGAAACCCTCCAATCTTCAAATTGAAGCAGGTGTACAAACACAGCGCCAGGCTTGCTTGCTGACGGTCTATTTTCATGCAAATGCAGTTATAGGAGAAGCAACACTTTTCCTTATACTGCGTTCTCGATTACCACACACCATACCATATATTAGGGGAAACTGAATCCGTGATGCTTAAGTTCTTTCTCAGATATTGGACAGAACAGGCACCGTTAACACTATCCCTTTGACCTGATGACACATCTATTAACCCGAAGCTCTTTCTGTAAAGTACACTATGTCAGCATATGTACCTGGTAGCAGAGTACCCGCACCCTACAATCAGATGCTGAGTCAGTCTAAATATAAAGCAAGGGTCTGACGAATGAGACTCTTATGGTCTGGAGATGCAGTCAATGAATTTGAAGCCATTTTGACAGAAATAAATATTCTAATGCTTGCCTTGTGCCCCAATGGTTCTCTAGATGAAAGCAGAACTTGCGGGCAAACTTGCCCGCATTCTGGACTGATAGCAGAGGGCTTCTGTCCCACCCAGGAAATCCGTCGGGGGTCTCAAATTAGACTTTCACGCCTCATGTACGCGTAGCGAGGCTGGGTTCTATGGATGGGTGGTAACTGTAGCAACATTTCTGAAGCCAGCCTGGCAGCGGGTGATGGCCCTCTGATGCCAGGAAGCAGGGCATGGGCAGAGCGAGGGCATCCGGAGATCCCTGACTTGGGAACTGTTGCTTTGCATCATTTTGATGAGGCTTCAGTCGGCCCCACAGAGACCCCACAGGGAGCTGAGACCTCTGAGGGATACTGCAAAGCAGTGTGGCACTTCCCTGGGGCGCAGCCCCTCTCTGCGTCCGAGGAGTGGGACCAGAAGGCACCGACCCTCTGCTATGAATTCCCTGCACTCGCAGAGTGGGTCCCATACTCTGATCCCAGTAGGAGAACCCAAGCGCGCTTCCTTGGGCGTGAAGGCATTGGTACCCGGAAGCAGTCGCCATCATGCGTGCACGGCATGGCAAGTACAGAAGAGACTGGGTCTATGAAGGGCTCTCCTTATACACCCCCAGCACTCTGTGAAGGTCATGGGCCCTGCCTGTGCCACCGCTCGCTCTCAGCATTTCACCAGGAAGTATGTAAAGCCATTCTACAGTGTACAACATACATGTTTAAAATGGCCCTGAGGTTGAGGGGTTCACTTGTCTTCTGCATGTGACTGGTTCAAATCCCAGCATGGCCAGCTCAGACTTTCATCCTTCCGACGTCTTTACATTAGCCTCAACTTTAGGCGGGCAATCCTTGTATATACAATTGCTCTATGTGCAGTGTTTTGGAGAAGCTGCTACATACATAACAGTACTGCTCTGTTTTCCTTGCAGGGGGCAGTCTTCTGTGTTTTTGATTGCTGTGTGCATTTCAGTGTATTGTTATAGAACACTGCTTGGACATTACTTTTATTTTAGCATTGAGTGAAGTGTTGGTGTTTGGACGCTTCTGCCCTTGATCCACAGATCTGGAGAGTACAGACTGAGCTCAGTCTGTGCTACAATACAGAGACGGAGGAGGGATACATTCATTCATTCATTGTGTCAATTGTATAGCGCCTTCCACCATAATGATGGGGTCAGCGCGCTTTCATTTACAACTCAGTTTCAGCCTCTTTTAGCTTCATGACTGAACCACTGGGCCAAGTTGAGGTTCAAGTCTGGGCACAGCGCACAGAGGTCTTTGCTCTCCCTTTGACTCCTTCACGGCATTATTGGATTTCATCAAAGCATGCGACCTGTACCTTAGATAGTCTTATGGATTATGTAAAGTGTTGCTTTAAGGGTAGATTTTAAATACTTGTGGGGTCGATCTCTGAATAGGAAGAGTGAACGCATGAACATCCATGGCACGGACAATAGCTCTTTTCCAGTTCAAGCTTGGAATGGTTCCTGTTTTGGTACATCTCCCCAGACCCTATCCGCCTTATTGGGACTTCATGTGGCTGGAGTGGTAGGAGCTGAGGCTTTATTGGGACTTCAGGTGGCTCTATTGGTCGGAGTTGAAACTTTATTGGGATTGCATGTGGCTGGAGTGGTAGGAATTGAGGCGGCTTTATTGGGATTGAATGTGGCTGGAGTGGTAGGTATCGAGGCAGCTTTATTGGGACTGCATGTGTCAGAGTGGTAGGAGTTGAGGCTTTATTGGGGCTGCTTGTGGCTGGAGTGATAGGGGTTGAGGCTTTACTGGGGCTGCTTGTGGCTAGAGTGGTGGGAGTTGATGCTTTTCTGGGACTGCATATGGCTCTGGTGGTAGGAATTGAGGCTTTATTGGTGCTGCTTGGGGCTGCAGTGGTAGGAGCTGAGGCTTTATTGGGACTGTATATGGCTGCAATGGTAGGAGTGTGGGCTTTATTGGGACTGTTTATGGCTGGAGTGGTAGGAGCTGAGGCTTTATTGGGACTGCATATGGCTGTGGTGGAAGGAGTTGAGGCTTTATTGGGGCTGCTTGTGGCTGGAGTGGTAGGAGCTGAGGCTTTATTGGGACTTCAGGTGGCACTATTGGTAGGAGTTGAAACTATTGGGATTGCATGTGGCTGGAGTGGTAGGAATTGAGGTGGCTTTATTGGGACTGCATGTGGCTGGAGTGGTATGAGTTGAGGCTTTATTGGGACGTCACGTGGGTCTATTGGTAGGAGTTGAGGTTTTATGGGGACTCTGTGTGGCTCTATTGGTAGGAATTGAGGCTGTATTGGTACTGCATGTGGCTGGAGTGGCAGGAGTTGAGACATGTTTGGGACAGCATGTGGCTGGAGTGGTAGGCGTTGAGGTTTTATTGGGACTCCATGTGGCTGGAGTGGTATGAATTGAGGCTTTATTGGGACGTCATGTGGGTCTATTGGTAGGAGTTGAGGTTTTATGGGGACTCTGTGTGGCTCTATTGGTAGGAATTGAGGCTGTATTGGTACTGCATGTGGCTGGAGTGGCAGGAGTTGAGACATGTTTGGGACAGCATGTGGCTGGAGTGGTAGGTGTTGAGGCTTTATTGGGACTGCATGTGGCTGCAATGGTAGGAGTGTGGGCTTTATTGGGACTGCATGTGGCTGGAGTGGTAGGAGCTGAGGCTTTATTGGGACTGCATGTAGCTGGATTGGTAGGAGTTGAGGCTTTTCTGGGACGACATGTGGCTGGAGTGGTAGGAGCTGAAGCTTTATTGGGACTGCATATGGCTGTGGTGGTAGGAGTTGAGTATTGGGGCTGCCTGCGGCTGGAGTGGTAGGAGCTGAGGCTTTATTGGGACTTCATGTGGCACTATTGGTAGGAGTTGAAACTTTATTGGGACTGCATGTGGCTGGAGTGGTAGGTATTGAGGCAGCTTTATTGGGACTGCATGTGTCCGAGCGGTCGGAGTTGAGGCTTTATTGGGACTTTGTGTGGCTCTATTGGTAGAACTTTAGGCTGTATTGGTACTGCATGTGGCTGGAGTGGCAGGAGTTGAGACATGTTTGGGACAGCATGTGGCTGGAGTGGTAGGCGTTGAGGTTTTATTGGGACTGCATGTGGCTGGAGTGGTAGGAGTAGAGGCTTTATTGGGACTGCATGTGGCTGCAGTGTAGGAGTTGAAACTTAGTTGGGACTCCATGTGGCTGGAGTGGTAGGAGTTGTGGCTTCATTGGGACTGCATGTGGCTGGAGTGGTAGGAGTTCGGGCTTTATTGGGACTGCATCTGGCTGCAATGGTAGGAGTGTGGGCTTTATTGGGACTGCATCTGGCTGGAGTGGTAGGAGCCGAGGCTTTATTGGGACTGCATGTAGCTGGATTGGTAGGAGTTGAGGCTTTTCTGGGACGACATGTGGCTGGAGTGGTAGGAGTTGAGGCTTTATTGGGACTGCATATGACTGTGGTGGTAGGAGTTGAGTCTTTATTGGAGCTGCTTGTGGCTGGAGTGGTAGGAGCTGAGGCTTTATTGGGACTTCATGTGGCACTATTGGTAGGAGTTGAAACTTTATTGGGACTGCATGTGGCTGGAGTGGTAGGTATTGAGGCAGCTTTATTGGGACTGCATGTGTCCGAATGGTAGGAGTTGAGGCTTTATTGGGACGTCATGTGGGTCTATTGGTGGGAGTTGAGGCTTTATTGGGACTTTGTGTGGCTCTATTGGTAGAAATTGAGGCTGTATTGGTACTGCATGTGGCTGGAGTTGCAGGATTTGAGACATGTTTGGGACAGCATGTGGCTGGAGTAGTAGGAGTTGAGGTTTTATTGGGACTGCATGTGGCTGGAGTGGTAGGAGTTGAGGCTTTATTGGGACTGCATGTGGCTGCAGTGTAGGAGTTGAACCATTATTGGGACTGCATGGGGCTGGAGTGGTAGGAGTTGAGGCTGTATTGGGACTGCATGTGGCTGGAGTTGTAGGAGTTGAGGCTTTATTGGGAGTGAATATGGCTGCAATGGTAGGAGTGTGCACTTTATTGGGATTGCATGTGGCTGGAGTGGTAGGAGCTGAGGCTTTATTGGGACTGCATGTGGCTGGAGTGGTAAGAGTTGAGGCTTTATTGGGATTGCATGTGGCCGGAGTGGTAGGAGCTGAGGCTTTATTGGGACTGCATGTGGCTGGAGTGGTAGGAGTTGAGTCTTTTTTGGGACTGCATGTGGCTGCAATGGTAGGAGTGTGGGCTTTATTGGGAATACATGTGGCTGGAGTGGTAGGAGCTGAGTCTTTATTGGGACTGCATGTGGCTAGAGTGGTAGGAGTTGAGGCTTTTCTAGGACTGCATGTGGCTGGAGTGGTGTGACTGCACGCAACCTTTATCAGAAGTCCAAGTCACTGGGGCTGGGAGGAAAACCACTGTAAATAACTCCTACTTACGTTAATTATATTCAGATGCATTTTGGATGGATATCTTGAAAACATGGAATGGATTTGACACTTAAGGACTGGATTTGGATATCCTTGATTTGCACTCTTACAGCCAGGAAGGTAGCTCAGTGAATTAAGCACTCGCCTCACACATGTGGCCAGACAGCGGTTCGCAAGTGCTAATCCCAGTATCGCTCACTAAACCTTCCACCTTTCCAATGTCAATAAACATTACATTGGATAATTGTAACGACTTAGAAGTGGAAGGAATCCGCCATGGAGCACTATATAAAAATTCAAAATTATTTTTATTGGTAGTAGTATACATGTTTATAGTGATAGCAGAAAATTGTCCCCAAGCCTTCAGTAAAGTGCTAACAGGATCTCAGCCGCCATCTCTGTCTCTGAAATACACTGCCATGGTTGAGCTCCCCGTTACCAATGTGGGGTGGAAGTGGAGCCTAGACAGCTGAAGGGATAGCCCTAAGAGCCATCTCATTTCCTCCAAACCTGGGAGATGTCCTCCCTGGCAGGGGGCAGAGCCAGAACACATTGCGCAGTAGCTTTGATTGACAGCATCCAGGGTGCAGAAATGCAGACTACCCCTCCCCAAGGAGCCACCTCCTTATGGCTGTCCTCTGCTCACGAGAAATTCCTTGTGACATAATTTTTCATTTCAAAGTCCGTTTTTTGTTGGCCCCTCCCTTGATCAGATGGCGTAAGGGTTGGTGTTTCGCTGTTGCGCGCTTCTTCAGGTTCCTACTCTCACGATTTGTATCGGGGCGACTGGGGACCGACCATTACTGATCCTCTGCGTTTTCAGGAGTCTGTTTCACTTCAGGTGCTTCTGTTACGAAGGGTACACGTGGATGTTCATTGTGGCGTCGCTGGCACTACATGCCTTCGATTCATAACGTTACTCCCAAGATGGCGCCGTACGCACAGGGTGTTGGTCCAGGGTTCCCGCAGTTACCTGAGGATACTCCGCCCACATATCGGGACACAGTACATCAGCAACCTGAACGGAAGCCGCAATGCGTTTCTACTGCCTTTAGTGGTTATGCTCCGTAAGTTATCGTCTAGGAAACCCTCAATCCAGTTATTTCGATATCTTGCTCTCTACACGATTACTATACTAACCCTCTCTTCCAATCCCTATTTTCCTTCCAGACAAACACCACCCGCCCAATTCCGTGTGAGCCAAATGGAAACTGCTACACCGGCAGACTTGGCAAGCCTTAGCATTTACGACATAGTAGGTCTTGTTCCTTTCTGTCTTCTTTTCAATTGCTTCACACAATAGGGCTATAGTGTCTTAACCTCTCCTCACTTTCTTCAATACCATTCAGATAACCGCCTGCACTCGGACTTCAATTCCCAGCATACACTTCCACTCTTCTAATTTGAGTAGTACCATATCGCAACTCGGTAGGTGGGGAACAAAACAGTCCGCTCTTCCAACAGTCACATCCATAATATCTACATACACTTACCTTCTTTCTTTATTTGTCTTTAAAGCTCCCGCGACCCGCTGAGCTCTCCCTGTTCTCATCTCCGGATTCCCGATACAACTTCTTCCGCTATCCGGAAGTGCTACTACAGCGAAACGACGGCAATATCAGCTCTTACGACAGAGACTCCCGATCCACGCTCACAAGCCACACAGGGTTTTTTTCCCTTACGAGGGTTTCCCTGCGACATTCCTCTGTTTGCTGTGTCGGAGGCAAGGAGAGGGTGAAGTAGGTAAAGTCTCTATCTCTGCACGCCATTTCCGAAGACCAGGTAGGACTCTACTTTGTTTCGTTGTTATTGTGGGGTAAACACTGAGTGGTAAACCAGTTCTCTGAGACTCTTGTGATAACGTGACAGATAGCAAAGCCCGTATTCCAGCTGTCTCCGACGCCCACTCAGTGCTTCCCTGTGGATAATTGAACAAAGGATATTTTCATATGGAGCAACAGGTTCAACAGTTAGTAGCTGCGATGCAAGCACTCTCTGTTGAGGTCCAACAACTCAAGCAGGAGAATGCGAATTTACGACAACAAGTCGGTCACTCTGCACAAAGCTCAGAGGTTCCACCCGGTCCGCTACCTTGTGGAAGGTTTGATGGAAATCCACATACAGTTAAGGAATATTTAGAATCATGCACTGTGCAATTCAAATTCAAGGAAGCATTTTTCCCAACCGACCGTGACAAGGTCGGGCACATGATATCCCATATGACTGGAGCCGCATTAGCCTGGGCCACCCCATTAGTTACCAATAACAACCTGATACTAGATTCCAATCCCGCATTCTGCAATAGTGTTAAGAGCATGTTTGGGAGACAGGAAGTTACTATTGCTTCCCAAGAATGGTTGTTGGACCTAAAACAGGGAAGTCAAGACATTTTGTCTTATATCACTAAATTTAAACAAATGTCAGCGGATACCTTCTGGGCTGACGATGCACTCATAACCATTTTTAGGCGAGGGCTGTCAGAGGAACTAAAAGACAAAGTCTCTCGAGTCCCTCGTCTACAAAATCATTCAGAATTCATTGCATCAATAATGCAATTGGACTATCGTCTTCAGGAAAGACACCGTGAAAAGAGGAAGGGTCGTCCCCAGAGGTCATATCCTGAAGGAACCCCTCCACTAAACAAGACTATACCCACTGAGGAACCCATGCAATTAGGGATCACCCGAGGCCCTCTTTCACCAGAAGAAAAATCCAGACGAAAGACTCAAGGGTTGTGCATGTATTGCGATGGCCAGCACACATACAGTGAAGGAGTGTCCCCTTACTCTTCCTAGGAAGGCGAGAAACGCCAGCGCCCGACCGTGAAGGGAACGTCTGTACAGGGCATGAGTACGATTACAGGTTCCCTACACATGGCTCTCTCCAATCCAGTTCATACTCCAGAAGACTCCATGATTATGCTTGAGGTATCCTTGTCCTGGGATAACGTCCAGTTACAAAAGGTATCCGCATTAATAGACAGTGGGGCTGCAGGAAACTTTATAGATGATACCTGGGCCCAACAGCACGGCATCCCCAGAAGAGCAAAATCCATAGTCATCCCTGTTGAAAGTGTGGATGGAAGTCCATTAACCTCGGGACCCATCAAGGATCATAGTTGTCCAATAACAATGACTGTTTCAACCCATCAGGAGCCTCTTTTACTGGACATTATTAGGACAACGCATTACCCAGTCATTCTGGGGTTACCTTGGTTAAGAAGACATAATCCGTACATTAACTGGTCTGCAGGCACTCTTTTTTTAGGTTCGGAACATTGCGTACAACACTGTTTAGGAACACAAGACTCTTTACCAGATCAGTTTAATGGCAGCAGGGGAGTACATCAGATTTCTACTCTACCCCCCGTATATCAACACTTCCATGAAGTCTTTTCCCAGACAGAATATTCATCACTTCCATCACACCGTAGGGACGATTGTGCAATTGAATTAATACCTGATAGTCCGCTACCCTTTGGAAGAATGTATATCCTGTCTGCTAAGGAGAAAGAGGTTCTTAAAGAATACTTGCATACACATCTACAGAACGGGTTGATCACAGAGTCCAACTCACCGGCCGCAGCCTCTTTGTTCTTCGTCCGTGTATTTACTTTAGGGGCCTAAATAAAATCACAGTACCGGACAGATACCCTATGCCTCTCATACCGGACATCTTAGAGGCTGTCAAAGGCGCTCAAGTATACACCAAACTTGATTTAAGAGGAGCCTATCATTTAATACGCATAAAAGCTGGAGACGAATGGAAAACCGCATTCCGTACTCCTTTTGGCCACTTTCAATATCGGGTTATGCCCTTTGGTCTCACCAACATCCCAGCCGTTTTCCAACGGTTCATGGATCATATATTTGCAGACATCTCGTTACACTATGTCATAGTCTACTTAGACGACATCTTGATTTTTTCACCCTCTTTAGCTACCCAAATTCAACATGTCAGTACTGTCCTTGCTCGTCTCCAGGAAAACCCTTTACTCGTAATATAGAGAAGTGTGAATTCCATAAAACTTCAGTCATGTAGCTAGGTTACATCCTGTCCCCACAAGGCATCTCTATGGATCCCGCTAAAGTGTCTGCCATAATTGACTGGCCGGCACCCCGATCAGTCAAGGACATACAGAGATTTTTGGGTTTCGCCAATTTTTATAGGCGCTTTATTCCGCGTTTCTCCTCTTTGACTCAACCTTTAACACCTCCTCAAAAAGGGGATTCCTTTCATATGGGGTCCTGAGACACAAGACTCTTTCGAAGCTTTGAAGGCTCTCTTCACTAAAGCCCCCATTTTGGCAGTTCCAGATCAGAATCTGCCATTTATAGTGGAGCGGATGCCTCTCAATACGCTATTGGTGCAGTACTTCTACAGTCGGATGCAAGAAACAGGGAGCGGCCCATAGCCTACTTGTCCAAAACCTTGACCCCGGCAGAAATCAATTATACAGTCCTGGAAAAGGAGCTTCTTGCCATAAAATGCGCCTTTGAGGAATGGCGACATCTCCTTTTAGGAGCTCGACACCCCATTCAGGTGAGGACAGACCATCAGAACCTGCGCACCCTTCAGTACGCACAAACGTGCAATAGTCGCCAAGCAAGTTGGGTGCATTTTTTTCACCTTTCCGCATCACTTTCACTTTTATCCCAGGTCGAGTAAATTTGAGAGCAGACGTACTGTCTCGTAGGGAACTCAGAAACAGTAATGTGTTCAAACCAGAACTTATGTTCCCCAAAGCAATTTTTGTTCCAGTCATTCATCATTTTTTTTTTACATAAAATTGAAGAACAAACACGGAGGATGTTGTCTATCAACCCACACCTTCCGCTGCAGCATGACTGGACATACAGTGAAAGACTCCTTTTTAGGGGAAACAGAATATTCATACCAAATGAAAAGCTGCGTATCGAAGAATTGCGATTATGTCATGACTCTCGAGCTGCAGGACATAGGGGTTTTACTAACACCCTAGATCTAATACTCCGACATTTCTGGTGGTCTACAGTGCGGAAGGACGTACAGGATTACTTTGCGTCTTGTGCTGTTTGTCTTCAGAATAAATCTCCTCGAAAACCACCCTTGGGAGAACATGTAAAGACTCGGATACCCACCAGACCCTGGCAAATCATATCAACTGATTTCATAGTGGAACTTCCTCCCTCAGGCCACTGTAATACCATTATGGTCACGATCGACTCTTTAACCAAGATGGCGCATTTAATTCCTATTCCGACAGTACCCTCTGCGGTGCACATGGCACATGTCTTTTTGGATCGTGTCTTTACCTTACATGGCCTTCCGGAAACCATAATATCTGACCGTGGACCGCAATTTACTTCATGTTTCTGGAAACATTTATGCAACACTCTTGGTATCTCCCAAGCCTTGAGCTCCAGCTTTCATCCACAAACAAATGAGCAGACAGAGCGTCTCAATCAGACCTTGGAGGGGTATCTCAGATGCTACATTTCAGCGGCACGAGATAACTGGAAGGATTTACTGCCACTCGCGAAATTCGCCTATAACAATGCTACTCATTCAGCCATTCGAACCAGCCCATACTACTGTACTTATGGATTTCACCCCTCTGTCTTTCCTACCTCCATGCCACACACATCACCCTTTCCCACTTTGGAGAAGCTGGTGGTTACCATTCAACAAGGTCACCAAAAGGCAATTGATGCTCTTCACATGGCCCAAGACAGGAGCAAGAAACAGGCAGATAAACACTGATCTCCGGCCCCCATCATTCACATAGGGGATCGTGTATGGCTATCAAGTAAGTTTCTGCCCAGGCGACTTGTTCCCTCCAAATTGTCTCCTAAGTTCTATGGTCCTTTTAAGGTATTGGAACAGATAGGCTCAGCTGCCTTTAAATCGGAACTTCCAAGAACCTGGAGTCGGATTCACCCCACCTTTCATGTATCCCAACTAAAGCCAGATGTTCGCAACCAGTTTCATCGGAATCCCACAGGTTCCCCTCCACCTGTGCTTACGGGTACAGGTCCAGAATACGAGGTATCCGGCATATGTGATGCTCGTTATCATAGAGGTGTGTTGCAATTCCTGGTTGATTGGAAGGGCTATACACAGGCAGAACGGTCCTGGGAACCAGCGTCGGCGGTTCACGCCCCACGCTTGGTTTGCGCATTTTATCGCTGTCACCCAGGTAAACCGGGCTTCACCTCCCTTGAGAGGGGGCATACTGTTACGAAGGGTACACGTGGATGGTCATTGTGGCGCCGCTGGCGCTACATGCCTTCGATTCATAACGTTACTCCCAAGATGGCGCCGTACACACAGGGTGTCGGTCCAGGGTTCCCGCAGTTACCTGAGGATACTCCGCCCACATATCGGGACACAGTACATGAGCAACCTGAACGGAAGCCGCAGTGCGTTGCTACTGCCTTTAGTGGTTACGCTCCGTAAGTTATCGTCTAGGAAACCCTCAATCCAGTTATTTCGATATCTTGCTCTCTACACGATTACTATACTAACCCTCTCTTCCAATCCCTATTTTCCTTCCAGACAAACACCACCCGCCCAATTCCGTGTGAGCCGAATGGAAACTGCTACACCGGCAGACTCGGTAAGCCTTAGCATTTACGACATAGTAGGTCTTGTTCCTTTCTGTCTTCTTTTCAATCGCTTCACACAATAGGGCCATAGTGTCTTAACCTCTCCTCACTTTCTTCAATACAATTCAGATAACCGCCTGCACTCAGACTTCAATTCCCAGCATACACTTCCACTCTAATTTGAGTAGTACCATATTGTAACTCAGTAGGTGGAGAACAAAACAGTCCGCTCTTCCAACAGTCACATCCGTAATATCTAAATACACTTACCTTCTTTCTTTATTTGTCTTTAAAGCTCCCGCGACCCGCTGAGCTCTCCCGGTTCTCATCTCCGGATTCCCGATACAACTTATTCCGCTATCCGGAAGTGCTACTAGAGTGAAACAACGGCAATATCAGCTCTTACGACAGAGACTCCCGATCCACGCTCACAAGCCACACAGGGTTTTTTCCCCTTACGAGGGTTTCCCTGCGACATCCTCTGTTTGCCGTGTCAGAGGCAAGGAGAGGGTGAAGTAGGTAAAGTCTCTATCTCTGCACGCCATTTCCGAAGACCAAGTAGGACTCTACTTTGTTTCGTTGTTATTGTGGGGTAAACACTGAGTGGTAAACCAGTTCTCTGAGAATCTTGTGATAACGTGACAGCTACGGTCTAGAATCTGGAGGCGAGAGGATGTGATCAGCGACCTGAAAATGTGCGGCATAGAAAAGCAACAGTCAACAAAAGAGATGTTCTGGCCTCTACAAAATCTCAAAAGCCAAAGGTTGAAACATGCACTCAATCAGGGATTGAGAGCTTCTGGTGTAATGGGCCAAGTTAGTGCAAATATCAGATTTTAAGCAAGCATGCATGTGTGAGGTACTGTTTCCCTTTGCCATATAGTATTTGTATTACCCCAATTGTGGGGGCTTACATTTAGGAAAGACAAGGGAGATAATGTTGAATTTCTTAGGCCCAGTCGCCGTTTTCGATATACTAATGCCAACCGACTGGCATTAAATATTCCAACCTTCAAAAAAACCAGACAATTCTCTTATCTTCTGTGAAAATCTCGAAATCTCTGATTGGGTCATGCATGGCAGAATTCTTCTCCACGGACACATTGATGTTTTATCAATTTATTTGGGTTGTATGAAGAACTGAAGGCGCTGTCGCGCCTAGAAACACTTGTGTACAGGCGCGTTATAAATGACTTATCATATCATAACTGCATACTGTCATGTGGCGGCCTCAGAGCCCCAGGTTGGTACACAGAAGAGAGTGGCTGACTTTTGGGCATGCAAAGCCCACATTTGGGGTAACTGCTTCAGCCGTTGGTCACCCCTGAATAAGTAGGCAGAATACTGTGTAAAGAACTGCTAAATCACTGAATTAGTGCAAGGTCTCGCTGGTCCCTGAA
Source organism: Ambystoma mexicanum (assembly GCF_040938575.1). Lineage (NCBI taxonomy): Eukaryota > Metazoa > Chordata > Amphibia > Caudata > Ambystomatidae > Ambystoma > Ambystoma mexicanum. The sequence goes on from NC_090929.1 coordinate 1,686,588,546, forward strand.
GGATATCAGAGACTGTGCTTGTGCAAAGCCTGAGAAAGTGTAGACTGGCTGGCTGAGAGTGAACGGTCTGCGCAAAGGGCAATAGTGTGTGGGTAGTAGTGTTCCGCTGACACTAAGCATAGGTAAGTTAAAGGAGGGAGACACACATGTTGGAGACAGGCAATTTGATCACATGATGCAATTTTCCAAATGGACTCTGGTGGGGCAGCTCCTGCCGGAGTGTGGAGATTACATTAGTGGCGCGTTGAATGGCTCCTGCCTAGGGTGTGGTCCAATAAGGAACAGAAACACTGTGATTTGCCAATGGAGTGGCTGCACAGTGAGGGACTTACCACTACTGCCTGTTTGGAAGAGGAGGCTCTCCAAGCCTTTGTGGAATTTGCTGCCCAGGCAGGCTTTGTGTGCAGGTGTGTTAGGAGGGTGTTCCAGAGGGGTGAGCCAGGATTGGGAGGACTTCGACCACAACATATTTTGTCCCTGCTTGGAGGAATAATTATCAGGTTCAGGTTTGCTAATCTACAGCCTGCTTAGGGTTTGTTTTTTATAAGAGCCTGGAACGGCAGCCGGGAGGATGGCCAAAGTGGGGTTTGAACACAAGCCACATGGTCTTAAATTCAATTCCTTCTGTTCTCATCAGCCAGCGTAAGGACGTTAGTGTTGGCATTAGTGGTCTCGGTGAAGGAGGTCTGAGGTGAGAATGGGTACAGTGGTTTCAGACACTTTGGTGTTTGGCTAGTGGCTTTTCAGGAAGTGTGATGCAGATGATTTTGCCATCACCAAAATTAGAGGACAAGGATCGCTGCTCGGACTAATGCAGTCGCTGCTCGGACTAATGCAGTCACTGCTCGGACTAATGCAGTCACTGCTCGGACTAATGCAGTCGCTGCTCGGGCTAATGCAGTCGCTGCTCAGACTAATGCAGTCGCTGCTCGGCCTAATACAGTCGCTGCTCGGCCTAATGCAGTCGCTGCTCGGCCTAATGCAGTCGCTGCTCGGCCTAATGCAGGCGCTGCTCGGCCTAATGCAGTCGCTGCTCGGACTAATGCAGTCACTTCTCGGCCTAATGCTGTCGCTGCACAGCCTAATGCAGTCACTGCTCGGACTAATGCAGTCGCTGCTCGGACTAATGCAGTCGCTGCTCAGACTAATGCAGTCGCTGCTCGGCCTAATACAGTCGCTGCTCGGACTAATGCAGTCACTTCTCGGCCTAATGCTGTTGCTGCTCGGCCTTATGCAGTCGCTGCTCGGCCTAATGCAGTCGCTGCTCGGCCTAATGCAGTCACTGCTCGCACTAATGCAGTCACTGCTCGGACTAATGCAGTCGCTGCTCGGCCTAATGCAGTCGCTGCTCGGCCTAATGCAGTCGCTGCTCGGACTAATGCAGTCACTTCTCGGCCTAATGCTGTTGCTGCACGGCCTAATGCAGTCGCTGCTCGGACTAATGCAGTCACTGCTCGGCCTAATGCAGTCACTGCTTGGCCTAATGCTTTCGCTGCTCGGCCTAATGCAGTCGCTGCTCGGCCTAATGCAGTATATGGTTTACCGTGTTGCTCGATATGGACATTAATGGGACTGATTTGCCCCATAGATTACTTGTGATCTGTAATCCCTCTTATATTCCACCTGGACTCCATATCACATCAAATGTTGGAAGGAAATGCTACTGTGATAATCATACTGAGTAGTACAGACTGCCACCTGTGCCATCATCCAGCAAATGATACCCTTTCTGGGCTACCAGCCAAGTGTCTTGATTCCAGATAACAGCATCTTTCTGCAAACAAGTGCAGTGAATATCAGAAGCTCTTGGTGATCCCTCCCTCTAGAGTTGAATTTAGGGGTAATGGGAGATCTCAGTGCTTGGGCCCTCTCTCTGGAATACGTTGCCCTTTTATTTGCATACATTACACACTCTGTTCCTTTCGCAGACACCTAACAATCTATCTATTTTGCTAGGAACTACCATGCCTTTTTCATATTATTTATCTGTTCTCAGATTGCTTTGTTCCACTTGCGCCTAGAAGTGGTTTTACTACCCAGTGCGCTATATAAACACCCCAAGTCAATTCAAATAAAATCAAATCAAGTGCTCCTGGTATGGTGTAATCGCTTAAAATGAATGATCTGTGTGAGCGAAGTTATGAATTCTTGAGCCGCATTGCAAGAGAGAAGCGGAAAGGTATAAGGTAGACTGCTTTTGGGGGCACTGAAGAACCCCTGGTGGCCCTTAGCCATCGTTAGGGATGACACCCCGGGAGCAGTCTGCGTAATAAGGGCTACCAGTTACATAAAGCTCTTTTGCAAGCAGTGTGCCTAACATGTCCTTCTTGAGCTAGTGCTGAGTGCTTTTCCTCAATGTAAAGTCTTCTGTCTGCTCTTTTCCCTCAGCTACTCTGCCTCAGAGCACCATGGAAGTGCTTACGACCATCACGACCCCAGGTAAGTGTGTCATGTTACATGTTTCACCTGCTTGCAATGTGAGAAGGGGTACAAGGTAGGAGGGTCCAAGGGGCGCCCTGCAAGAGAACACACTGCACACAAAGCGCGGCCAGGGGTGCTGAGTTGTAAAATCGAATTGTAATAAGCTATAAAATGTTTCTAATTGTTTTAAAATGTGAAACAATCGAGCTTAATGTGACAGAAAGGACCACCACCTACTGTCTACACTAGTGCTGCTGCCCCTAGCGGTGCTGCCCCTAGCGGTGCTGCCCCTAGCGCGGCTGCCCCTAGCGCTGCTGCCCCTAGCAGCGCTGCCCCTAGCGCGGCTGCCCCCAGCGCTGCTGTCCCCAGCGCGGCGGCCCCTAGAGCGGCGGCCCCCAGCGCGGCGGCCCCTAGCGCTGCTGCCCCTTGCGCGGCTGCCCCTAGCACGGCTGCCCCTAGCGCGGCGGCCCCTATCGCGGCTGCCCCTAGCGAGGCTGCCACTAGCAAGGCTGCCCCTAGTGCTGCTGCCCCTAACGCTGCTGCCCCTAGCGCTGCTGCCCCTAGTGCTGCTGCCCCTAACGCTGCTGCCCCTAGCGCTGCTGCCCCTAGTGCTGCTGCCCCTAGCACGGCAGCCCCTAGCGCTGCTGCCCCTAGCGCTGCTGTCCCCAGCGCGGCGGCCCCTAGCGCTGCTGCCCCTTGCGCGGCTGCCCCTAGCACGGCTGCCCCTAGCGCGGCGGCCCCTATCGCGGCTGCCCCTAGCGAGGCTGCCACTAGCAAGGCTGCCCCTAGTGCTGCTGCCCCTAACGCTGCTGCCCCTAGCGCTGCTGCCCCTAGTGCTGCTGCCCCTAACGCTGCTGCCCCTAGTGCTGCTGCCCCTAGTGCTGCTGCCCCTAGCACGGCAGCCCCTAGCGCTGCTGCCCCTAGCGCGGCTGCCCCTAACGCTGCTGCCCCTAGCGCTGCTGCCCCTAGTGCTGCTGCCCCTAGCACGGCAGCCCCTAGCGCTGCTGCCCCTAGCACGGCAGCCCCTAGCGCTGCTGCCCCTAGCGCGGCTGCCCCTAGTGCTGCTGCCCCTAGTGCTGCTAGGGGTAGAAAGTATTGTTTTTTTAGCATTCCACCGATCTTTCCACGGGCCTGTCACTGTGAAATGCGCTGCCAGCCCCCAGGTTTGTGCCGACACTAATGAGTGCAAGAGAGATCGCCTCGCATCGTTTGTGCTGTATCTCAGACTCCTGGAAAGGCACAGGTCACCTTTGTGCATAGTAAGCCAAGGTGTGGGAGCAGAGGCGTTTCTAGGGGGGCTTAGGAGACTATAGCCCCGAATCTTTTTGTTGTAGCCCCGGATAGAAGTTCAGGAGCTACAACTAAAAGGCTATAGCTAGCCCCGAGTATCGACAGTCCCGACATTAGTGTAGCCCCTGTTCTTTTCCAGACCTAGCAACACCCCTGTGTGGGAGCCCCTTTACTGAGAAGGAACACAGGCAGATAACCTGTTCTATGGGAAGGTGTCCACTCCCAAGGGTCTACAGCCACGTGTGAGCTCACTGCACCCTTCACAGAGGAGAAATAGCCATTTGCATATCAGTCTTTGTGCCACCCACCTCGGCAGTGCTATGGCAATTCTCTTCTGAAGAAGAGTGTGATATCATATTACATTTTTTAAAACATTTTTTATTTGGTTGGTTGATAAAATAAACCTTTCAAATAATACAATTAATTTGATACAAAACAATATTTTTCACATAGTGGTTTCACATCTTAAAACAATTAGAAACATTTCGTAGCTTTTTACAATTCGATTTTACCACTCAGTAAAATAACCCGAAACCCATACATCAATGCATAAGAAGTGCGAAGTATGAAATATCCAAACTTCTGTCACAACATAATCTCCGAATAATACTTCGAACACTTGCATATCCCAGTAGCTGTGACTGGACCACTGATCTTTATAAGCTATCTTTCTATGATATTGCGTTTCTCGGTGCCATCGGTAACCCCAGACACGTGTTTCGGCCTAGTTGGGCCTCATCAGTGGGGAGAAGCTGAGCCTCTCTAAGAACAGTGAGCAAGGGGTCCACATCTCAATTACTCTGGGTAACTTAGGGTATTACACAATTATCAAAGGTTTATGAGTCCCTCTTCTCAGAATGAACACAGCCAAGTAGCCTGTTCTATGGGCAGGTTCCCACTCCGGAGGGAACCCCCTCTCTGGATAAGGTGACGTACACACTTCTCAAATTAACGCAAATGAAAAAATGGGCTCCTGCCTGCTTCTTTCATTTGCTTCACCGTTTGAGAATCTACCACACAGCGCATAACGGTGTGCTTTTTTCGTTTGCTTCACCGTTTGAGAATCTACCACACAGCGCATAACGGTGTGCTTTTTTCGTTTGCTTTAGCTTGTGTTAATATATCACGCAGTGCATAACGGTGTTCTTTTTTCATTTGCTTCAGCATTTGAGAATCTACCACGCAGCGAATAAATGTGTGGTTTTTTAATTTTCTTTAGTGTTTGAGAATCTACCAGGCAGCGCATAACTGTGTGCTTTTTTCATTTGCTTCAGCTTTTGCAAATCTACCACGCAACGCATAACTGCGTGCTTTTTTCATTTGCTTCAGTGTTTCAGAATCTACCACGCAGTGCATAGCGGTGTGCTTTTTTCATTTGCTTTAGCGTTTGAGAATCTACTGCACAGAGCATTTACAGTGTGCTTTTTTCATTTGGTTTTGTGTTTACGAATCTACCACGCAGCGCATAATGGTGTGCTTTTCTCATTTGCTTTTGATTGTGTTAATCTACCACGCAACGCATAACTGTGTGCTTTTTTCATTTGCTTTTGATTGTGTTAATCTACCATGCAGTGCATAACGGTGTGCTTCTTTCATTTGCTTCAGCCTTTGGGAATCTACCACACAGCGCATAACGGTGTGCTTCTTTCATTTGCTTCAGCGTTTGTGAATCTACCACGCAGCGCATAGTGGTCAAGCAGTTGCAGTATATGTGGTACACACAGAAATGTGAGAAACATTGACAAGACCATTCATTGGATAAAGTAAATAGCTGAAAAGGAAGACCCATGTGGGAGTAGACTGCTCCCCACTTCCACCCAACATTGGGGGGGCACTCAGCTTTAGAATGCCATCCTCAACATATGGAAAGAAGATGGTTCACAGTGGATGGTTCTCCCCAAAAGCAATGCCAAGGTTTCCTCAGTATAGGCTACGTCAGGCCACACACCCGAAAGGGGCCCGCTGTTAGGCTGCACCCCTTCTTTTGGTAGCTCCCTGCTTTAGAAAAAGGAGGTCTCGCACAGCGTCAAAGGGGGTCTTCCTGATGGCACTCTGCCATAGGTGGCATACATCTTCCACCGACTGGCTCACACCCAGTGCCTCTGTTGTTCGTTTTATAATAATATTCTATGGCACACTGCTTTCCTTTATCAACTTATTCTGTTATTCTTTTGACTTTGTCAATTATTCTCAGCTATGATTGCACATGTCTGTGACACCTGCACCCCCCTTGAATGACTCCCTCCGCCTGCTTCTTTCTCCCCACTGCGTCTTCAGCCCGCTGCCAGCTGTGCTTCTTCCTGCCTACCTTTCCCTCAGAGTGGGCACCCATCCTGAGAACGACCAAAAACTCAGGAACTTGCCCCTCACCCCTGCTTCTACCACTCCTCCTCCTTCCACTTTTCACGTTCCCTAGGGATCTGTCCAGCCAGTTTGAAGATCACAACTGTTCCAGCAATCCTTAAGACGCCCGCGGCTGCTCCCAGTTATCCTGCCAACTATGTACCTGTATCCTTCCTCACTCGTGCAGCTAAAATCCTTACCAATGTTTCATTAACAGGATCTCCTCCTGCCCAGACTCTAGATCCTCCTTGCCCTCTCCAAGTCCAGAGTGTATTGTACAGTCTCCATTTTACAGAAACAGCCCTCACCGACATGTACATCTTTCTGACCTCTGCTCACCACTGTAATGTTGCCTCTTTCCTAATCCTCCTGAACCTCTTGCATGCCTTTGACCTGGACAACCACTCCTCTCTTCTTCTGACCCTTGTTGACCTTGGAATTCAGGACAACACCTGTGGTTGAGTTACCTCCCACATCTCCAGTTAGTCCTTCTCGCACTCTCGCGGAGCACGGCCATCCCTGACGCTACCTCCCTGCCCGTTATCGTCCCCCAAGGCTCCATCATTGGCCCCAAACCTTTCAGCCTCTATACCTGCTCCCTCAGTTGGTTGATCTGCTCGTTGCTGCTCTTTGGGAAGGGCACGCGAATCTCTTTCCCCTACCCAACTCTTTCTCCTCCTCTCTCGGGACACATTCCTGCTGACCTCTCTGCAATCCACCATTGGGTGACTCTTCATTGTCTGATGCTTAACTTTTCCAAGACTGAAGTAATCCACCTCCCTGCCTAAAATACGCCTCATCTCCTTCTATCGTCCATCTCTTCCTAAACCCAGAAGGAGGTCTCTCCACATTATCCCCGATTACTTCCCAGACTACTCGCCAACTAACTCCATTGTAAATACTCCCCTTTATAGAGGAATTCCCCTCCAATGTTTTACTGTTCTGTGTTAGTCCAGGACCCAGTTTCTGCCCACTGTGTTCCTTATCATCTTGCGGTCTGTTTCTCACTAATTATCCCACTAATGTAGGACACCTTACTGAGTACTGCCTCGTTTACTCTTTATGTATTAATTTCAGTTAACATATTTTATTAAGTTTCAAGTTCAGAATTCCTAACAGTGTCATAACAGAGTTCAGTGGAACAATACATTTGTGATTCGGGAACCGTGTTCTATTACACTGTCTGCAGAAATAATCAAATCCAAAAATACCTAATGAGAAATTATCAAATTTATTTGCTCGATTTTGTTAGGTATTTTTGTTCATTTTTAATAATATATAGATGTGTGGTGGGGTAAGAGTATAGGTGAAGGTAGAGTGATTTGGGGGTAGAGGTGGGCAGGCGGTCTCCTACTGCATTATTAAAGAATACATTTGACCAAAATATATGGTGTGAAAGATTGTGTTACAGCTGACACAACCAGTAGTGTTCCAGGTTCAGCAAACCTCAACAATGTATTCAAAATGCAACTAATTGAACAGAAACCAGAAGATCATGGACTCCATGAGTGTCTATTCCTGGGTTAGAGCGGTTCCACATTCTAAGCCATAAGAAGAAGAACTAGAGGAGACAAGGGAAGAGTAGGCAGAGGCCAGCGATGAGAGAAAATAAAGAATAGCGAGGGATGGAGATAGGAGGGTATCGTGGAACAAGGCGCAATGCAACGCACACATTAAGGAACTCTTCAAAGCGTTGCCATGGATCGTCTCTTGGGCTCGGGCATGGCGTTTTCTTGCTTTTGAGGGTGTCCATGCGGTTTGTGTAGACCACTTGATCCCACCTTTGCGCGACTGACAGACAGAAAAGGTTCTTCCAGTTCGATGTTATTGACCTTAAGCGCGATTGCTATAGCCTATCCAGTAGCATGCCTGGCGTCACTACTCCGCTTAAAGAGCGATATGTGCTGCTCAGCAGAACAGATTCGAAGAGAAGGGGATGCAGGTGCAGCAGATGCTCTATATCTTCGGCCATACGGCATCCCAAAAGGACCTTGAGCCGCTGCATAAAAAGAACATTTGCTTTAAGTTACCCCCTTCCTTCCCGCATGCGCACGTCAAGCACAGCGCACCGTCGGAAGCCTTTCTGCCATTGGCTAGTCGGGATGCTGTGAAGAGGGATCTACTATCTACCATAAAGAGGGTTTGTGTGTTTTGAGGCTGCACGCGACCTACACCTAATGTCGTGCAATATCATTGAGCACTTGTTTTCCTGTATGCTGACTCAGCAATCTTCGCTCCAAGCAGCTTTTGTTCTCCTGTTATGGCTCTTATCGGTGTTTTGGTTGAGGGTGCAGTAGTTGGCTAGCATCTTGCTAGGAGGTATTTTTCCGGAGCATGACGTAAGGCTCCGCGAGGGTCCTAGGTTGTATACACATCTGGATGTTTGAATACCTCTCAGGCATTCCCCACCAGGTAAATGGCACACTTCTTGTATCAAGGAGAAGGGGAGTGATCCAGAGGCCGACCTAATCTGATTCATATATAGAGTGCCTTTCTCCTTCCATTTCAGCCAATTTAAGCATTTGACATTTCTTTTGACCTTATTGTTAAATGATAGGTGATGAGTCTCGGGTGAGCGGGGGGGTATATCCAGTCTCCCATACACTCCGTGGCACCCAAGGGTTTGGGTGTACAACAAATGAAATAAATAAATAAATAAATGCCCTCCGGGACCGTAATGCTGCACACGTAAAGGTAATCAGCCCGACCGCCCGCAGGGATGGCTTGGCCATTAGGAAGGGGATGTCCTTCGATTTGAAGGGAGGTGCCATGGACGCTTCCAAATCACGCAAGGCTGGGAGCTGGTTGGGGTCTGCGTCTGAGAACCACCCCCTCCCTTGACTGATCCCAAAGGCGTTCAAACAGTTTTTAGAATTTGGGAACCTCACATCCCCGGGACCCTATTGAATCCTATTCTAGGTTTCTTCCCTCTCCGTAAGCAATCACTCAGAACCCTATAGATGCCAGCAGAGAAGGAAGGGGGCCAATGGAGGGCTATCATTGCCAGACTACACATGACCATGGGGGAGATGCTCATTTTAAACGTTTCCAAGCGCCCCCACTATGTGAGGAGTAAGAGGGACCATTTATTCACTAACAACACACATTTCTACATAACTATTTTGCAATTAATTGCCATAATATCCTTTGTACAATTGGGGAAGGCGTTGCCTAAGTATAAGCTGACCTTTTGTTGCCACTGAAGGCCTTGACCCTTAATGTTTGCACTTAAACAGAGATTTTTAAGGGACACAACTTCGGTTTTCCGTGGATTCAATTTGTATCCGGAGACTCTCGGGTGCTGCTCAGTTTCTGCCAAGAAGGATGGTAGGGACTCCTTCGGTCCTTCAGATACTATGCAGAGCAGATACGCAAGGATATCATGACCGTATGCAGAGCAGATATGCAAGGATATCATGACCGTATGCAGAGCAGATACGCAAGGATATCATGACCGTATGCAGAGCAGATACGCAAGGATATCATGACCGTATGCAGAGCAGATACGCAAGGATATCATGACCGTATGCAGAGCAGATACGCAAGGATATCATGACCGTATGCAGAGCAGATACGCAAGGATATCATGACCGTATGCAGAGACTTTGATGGTGCAGGAATGCGTTCCTACTCCTTTCTTATCCTCATTCACCGGGATCCGCTGAAGCAAGGGTTCGAGGGAAACTACAAAAAGCAGTGGGGAGAGGGGACAGCCCTGTTTTGTTTCTCTGGAATGGGGAAAAATGAGAAAACATCGTGTTACTTTGGGGTGTTTATAGAGTGCCATTTTCAGTGCTATTATTATGGGGCTAAATGCTTGCCACTGCAGGACTTCCTTTAAAAATGCCAAAACACCCTTCCGATGGCCTTCTCTGTGTCCAATGTAGCCGCAACCCAAGGCCTGCTCGCTTCTGTCCCTAACTCCAACACTACACATAGAAATCAGATGTCAGCAGAGGAGAGTGTGCCGATCACAAACCCAGTTTCATCTTCATGAGCTGATCTAGGGAGGATCGGCTCCGGCCTCGTGGCCAGCATCTTCATGAGCTGATCTAGGGAGGATCGGCTCCGGCCTCGTGGCCAGCATCTTCATGAGCTGATCTAGAGAGGATCGGCTCCGGCCTCGTGGCCAGCATCTTCATGAGCTGATCTAGGGAGGATCGGCTCCGGCCTCGTGGCCAGCATCTTCATGAGCTGATCTAGGGAGGATCGGCTCCGGCCTCGTGGCCAGCATCTTCATGAGCTGATCTAGGGAGGATCGGCTCCGGCCTCGTGGCCAGCATCTTCATGAGCTGATCTAGGGAGGATCGGCTCCGGCCTCGTGGCCAGCATCTTCATGAGCTGATCTAGGGAGGATCGGCACCGGCCTCGTGGCCAGCATCTTCATGAGCTGATCTAGGGAGGATCGGCTCCGGCCTCGTGGCCAGCATCTTCATGAGCTGATCTAGAGAGGATCGGCTCCGGCCTCGTGGCCAGCATCTTCATGAGCTGATCTAGGGAGGATCGGCTCCGGCCTCGTGGCCAGCATCTTCATGAGCTGATCAAGGGAGGATAGGGAGGATCGGCTCCGGCCTCGTGGCCAGCATCTTCATGAGCTGATCAAGGGAGGATCGGCTCCAACCTTGTGGCCAGCACTTTGGCGCACATTATCGCTTCCGTACTGATTAGGGAAATTGGCCTTTCATTCTTTGCATCTTTGCTGTCTTTTCTAGGTTTTGCAAGTACGCGGATCATAGCCTCGTAAAATGTTCCACTGGGCGCACTCTCCTCCCCTTACACCTTAAAGAGAGACCATCATTTAAATTTATAGGCGACTTGCAGGCTCCTATAATAGAAGATTATAGGGAGGTCATCTGGCCCTGGGGTCTTACCCTTTTTTTAACTTACACATGGCTTCCCCGATTTCTGCAAGGAGGTATATTTTGCATTCTAATTTTGCTAAATTCTGCCCTTAGGGGTCCCTCGCGATGTGGAAACAAGGCAATAACCAAACACGAAAGGATGCGCCAGACACGAGGTTAAAATTCCCAATGCTAGGGTTTATTGCAAGCAAAATAGTCCCAATTGGGCAACTATGGTCTCACGCCCCGCGACATGTATTCTCTAGACCTCGAGGGATGCAAGAGAGCGAATTACGTACATTAGTTACATATATACAAAATGCATATCATACAATCAGCTATGACATGTTTAACACCCCCCTTTTATTGAGTTTCTTTGAACTCGAGATGATGATGGACATTTCCGACGAGTATGACAATTATGACACTTTCGATGTCTATTCTGGTAACAATGTGCAATTTAGAAAGTGCGGAGGCATCTTCTAGTTGTTGAAGAGAACACGGTGCTTCTGTTCTTGGAAGTATGCTGCACACGGGGGAAGAGTCACATTCCAAGCTTTGCTATCTATGAGGTGCTATTCGTGTCCTGGGAGCCGACACGCTCTAAAAGGTTTTGTGAAGGTGGCCATAAGAAGAGCATAATTCAAGCCGTTAGCTGCTTTATTCTAACATATTCTACCACAGTACGAGACTGGCTGGCAGCTGTGAAATGATTAAATGCCCTGCAGCTCTCCCTCAAGGCTACAGAGAGGGAGCGTGGGCATTCCTTTCTGGGCTGCTCACGAGGAGTTTCAACGAACTCCTCAGTCCCGCGGCCTTGCCCTTTCATATTCAGACAACAATGTTAACAGTTGAGCAGCGTAAGCAGAATTCGCAAGAATTGCAAGCTGCAAAGCAGTTTAGACAGAAAGCAATGAGCAATGGTTAACAAGCAAAATGGCGATTCTTGCTACGTTTAAAATGGCCGCTTGTTGGTCAAGCATGGCAGTCTATATTTCTATAATTCTGTGCATAAGACGGTTGGCCTTCAGCCATCAAGATACGTCTATCATTCAAATTAAGGGTATTCACTTTTCCAGATTGACAAACCCTCCTTTTGGCCGTATGCCAAGCGTCTTATTCATTCATTGTATCCTCCTTCGATGAGGATAAGTCTGGGGTATCTACGTCTGAACCATCTTCATCATTAATGTCTATAGCCATGAATTGTTTTACTGTTTTTGTTTCATCAGTGTCTCTGTTATTTCGGCCATGCGTTTGTTTTCCTCTCGACACCATGTGTATACATCCCTTAGTACATCCCTCAGTTATCTCAGTGCAGACTGTTGGTAGGCATTGTATGCAACAACAACAGGTTATGAATATACCAAGTACTACCATTAGTATCGAAATTAGCTTCCATCCCCAGGAACCCAATAGTCCCCAAAACCAGGATCCTATCCCCCAACCCCCTTCTTCAGTAGAGAGTGTGGAACTAAGGACATGTAGTTTCCTGATGGCTCTGAATATGGTAGGGGAGTAGTCATCTATAAACACACAGCATGCAGTTTTTACGAGTTTGCAAACTCCCCCACGATCAACTAACATTATGTCAAGAGCCATTCTGTTTTGTAGTGCCATTAGTCTTATTCCTTTCTCTTCTAACGTCATATTGAATAAAATATCCGTTATTGAATCTATTGTATTTTTTAATATTCTAGACAGTTTTCTTATATTATAGGAATTTTCTATTTGGGCCAAGAATGGTATAAACGATTTGGCTACATCCATTGCTATCATTCCATCTTCACTACTCCTTCGGGTTATACCGTTTAATCGCCTCACTACTTCTGCAGTTTCCCAGAGGAACACTCCTGGGAATAGTAGACCCAAGTAACACGTACCTCCCAGTTCCTAGGTAACCATGGATATGTTTTTTCCCCACATATAAAGTAAACAGGATACCCTACGTACACGGGTTCTATTTCGTGCTTTAAAACCACTGTGTTCAGGCAGCTGCTAAACGTTCCTACTTTATAGGAACCTTTTTTCTTTAAACATAGGGGAGCAGTTTTGGGGCTGTAATCCACTGTATAGGCAGGGGGCACAGCATCTTTATTCCATTCATCCCTCCTTCGAAATGTCATTACTGATGTTTCTTCTGCTGGCGGGGCCGGTCTATTCTGCCTATGTAATCTATCTAGTCTTGTTGTCTTTCGTGTATTTTTCCTCATGGGATCTGGTGAAAACACGCGAGCTCTGTGGAATATGGAACAACCCACAGGTCTCATGATCACTTCCTCAAATTCATTCATATTGGTCTCATCTAGCTGACCCGTATTACTCTTGTTCCATTTCCCAAAGAACATTGCACTCAACGATACTTCACATGAATAAACCAATGATAACGGTTGTACATACCAGCCTATCCCTTTCCCACTGTGCTGTGGTAAACGGGCACAAACCCAGCAATCTTTTTTCTTAAAAACCGCATGGGTCATGTTCATGATGAGCAACAATGTATTGTTGCCATATCCTTCTCTATGTCTTTCTTCCATTGGGGACAAAATACCAGTGATTACATGAACCGGGCTTTCAGTAGCTGCTTTTGGCAAAAGTGTTTCTAATGGGTGCGTGGACTCCAGGAACCATAGTGTAATAGCTATTATTGTTGGTACTACCATACTTAGAGAACACAGGGCTAATGTCCAAATCAGTACCTTATTCCTTTTACCATGCTTTTTCCCTAAATTTACAGTCTCTAAAACTATCATCTTTTCAGCAGGGGTGCAGGAGGAGGCTGAAACCGGTCTTGATTTGTTCTTCATCGTCCTTCTTCTTGCTGGCAAAGTTCGTCGCAAATGTCTCTCGTTCTTGATGCCAGAAAAGTTCAACGGAAATGTCACAGCTCAATTCTGCCAGCTTTTCCCACAGCCTCAATCACTTATCCACTCCAAGCAAGATTAGTTGTCTTTTCTTCCACTGCTCAAACTATTTCTGAACAGTTCTTTGTTGACAGAGTACTATGTGCATCCAGCTTGTCCCGCTCTGGCTCCTGACACATGTACTCTATCATAAGCGCACCGAGGAGCCGTGTGTCTCGAATTGTCCGATTTGCACAATTCTCACACCTCTCTCCTCTACACCCCTGGTTCCTCCTCCGTCCGTGAGTGGAACCAAAGACAAGAAGTACCAAGAATCAGTGGATCACTTTGCCTTTCGAGGCCTGAGATCGTAACGTTTTACTCCTGGTATTGTGTAATCGGTGAACAGTGCCGATGCACTTCCAGTATCAGGCTCAGTGTCAGCCAGCGGTGCAATGATCGATGTTGCGGAGCACCGCGGCAATGATGCAGATTCTGTTTTTGGCTCTGGTGCGGTTACAAGATCTGATGGGTGCCAAAGGGGCACACACTCTGTATTCGTAGACGTGTGCAATGCTGATTCTGTGTCGTTCAACGATGATGTTGCTTCTGCTGGGCAGCGTTGGGGCCCTGTTCGCCCTTCCCCCTTTTTGGCAGTTTCTCCAGGCTCTGGTTTCTGTTTCACTTCTTGCTCAGGCTTTGTTTCGAGTTTCACTTCTCGCTCAGGCTGGTGCTGTGTCATTCGATTGGCAACAGTTCCTTTCGTTTCCGAGACCGTTTCCTTTCTCTGGTCGTCGGAAGTTGTCAGCAGTTCTGGGAATCTTTTGGCATGTGTCGCATGGATCCATGCCTTGCGACCGTCCACTCGAATGGCCGTCTGTGTCGCCAAAAGTACTTGGTAGGGGCCGCGCCACCTGGGTGCTAATGACGTCTTCCGTTGAAAGTTTGTAATCAGGACCCAGCTTCCAGGCTCCAGCGCGTGCCCCGGTCCGGTGTATCGCACTGGTAATGCCTCCTGCAGCTGCTGATGAATCAAATTCAACTTCTGCATTAAAAGGCCACAGTACGTGCTTAACACAGGATGCTCAACCTTACATAATCTTTTGGGCTGCGGTGCGCACCATACATTTGCCGGTCTCCCCATCATAATTTCATAGGGAGAGAGCCCAGTTTTAGCCTGCACAGACGTACGCATACACAATAGTGCTAGGGGTAATGCATCCACTCAACTCAACTTGCTCCCAGCACAGATTTCTGCTATTTTTGACTTTAATACGCCGTTATGTCTCTCAACAAGTCCGGCGGAACTGGGATGCCTGGAGCTGTGGAATCGCTTGTCAATCTGCAGACCTGCACAGATCTGTAGTACTACTGCGCCCACAAAGTGTGGGCCGTTATCTGACCACAGGACACGGGGCAGCCCGAACCGGGAGAAATACTCCTTCAACATTACTTTTGCCGTTGACATGGCAGTACAGTCTTTTAAAGGATATGCCTCCACCCACTTGCTAAATGCACAAATCACCACTAACACATATTTGTAGTTCTGGCACCTTTCTATTTCTATGAAATCAAAATGGATCACCTCGAATGGCATAGAGGGTGGGCCAAAACTACCTACTGGAGTCACGGTTCCCTTCCCTACATTGTGTTGCAGGCACGTAATAGAATTCTACACTAGCCTTTCTGCATTCTTTTTTATGTGCTCATTTTTCCATACTGTGGATAAATGCTGTACCATCTTCTTCGCACAAATGTGGGTAGGGCTATGCGCCATTGTAACCATTGCGGATACGTAACAATTTGACAACATCCAGTTCTTGGTCTCTTTGTCCACCCAACATCCTTCCAAATCTAACTCAGCAGAGCCCTCAGCCCACCCCTGAATCTCTTCGGTCGTGGCCTCAGCCTGCATTTCTTTGACTGTGGCAACTCCATTGTCTATCATACAAGGTACTTCCTCTGTTTGTACTGTCATCATCTTATTATGTAGGTCAGTGGCAGTTTGTTTTGCAATCCTGTCTGCAAATGTGTTTCCTTCTCCTATTTTGCATGTCACCTTTTTATGCGCTTCGCATTTTACTATTGCCAGGCGCTTTGGAAACGTGAGTGCAGACAACAACCGCACAATCAAAGGGCCATGCTGAATCCTGGCCCCATGTGATGTTAAGAAGCCCCTCTCAGCCCAGAGTCGACCAAAGTTATGGACCACGCCAAAGGCGTACTGGCTATCAGTATAAATATTCACGTTCAAATTCTCACAGAGTTCACAAGCTCTAGTCAAGGCTATAATTTCTGCGGCTTGTGCTGAATTATATGGGATTCTTTTACTTTCCACGACCCTTTCTAGAGTAGTGATAGCATACGCAGCAGTTGACGTGCCATCTGGTAATTTGAAACAAGGGCCGTCACAAAACAACTCCCCATCCGGCTCTTTTTGTGGGGTGTCACTCAGATCAACTCTTCCCTTCGTTTCTTCCTCGGTGACCATTAAACAATCATGGGGTGGTGATTCGTTGTCACCAATTTCTGCTATGGGCAATGGCATTAATTCTGCAGGATTCAATGCGCTACACCTCATAATTTGGATGTGGGGTGCAAACAAGATGAGCTCATATCTTGTTAGTCTGGCAGAAGTGAGGTGTTGCATCTGTGTTCTATTTAATAGAACGTCTAAAGCATGTTGCACCATCAGAATTAAAGTGTGCCCCAATACCATTCCTGCCGTTTGTTTCACTGACGCAGCAGCCGCTGCAACAGATCACAAACATTGTGGTAGTGCGCACGCTACAGGGTCCAGCGCAGAAGAAAAATAGCTGCACGGCCTATTTCTCCCACCTTGTTTCTGTGTCAAAACCGCCAATGCACATCCTTCACTCTCACTCACAAATAGTCTGAAGATCTTTTTATAGTTGGGAGTGCCTAAAACTGGCGCAGCACACAATGCAGCTTTCAATTGCTCAAACGCTTTCTGACATTCCTCATCCCACAGTAAAGGCATCACTGCATCCTTTTTAGTTAACTTTATCATCGGCTTCACAATCAACGCAAAATTACTGATCCACTGCAGACAATAAGAGGCCATGCCTATTACAGCTCTCACTCCTTTTTGAGTTTTTGGAATAGGTATACTAGAAATACTTTCTATGCATTCTGGTGTTAATCTTCTCCCTTCTTTCGAAAGTAGGTAACCCAAATAAGACATCTCCTTTTGATTATACTGGAATTTCTTCAAACTTGCCTTGTGACCATGGGTCGCTAGGTGTGTCAATAGTAATATAGGACTTTCTTTGCAGATATCTTTTGTGTCAGCAGCTAGTAACAAGTCATCTATCTACTGCAAGAGTGTGCAACCTCTTGGTAGTTCTAGCATATCTAGCTGTTCCTTTAGTGCCCTGCTGTAAATGCTCTGGCTTTCTGTGTATCCTTGTGGAATGCGTGTGAATGTGAATGATCGACCTCCTAGAGTGAACGCGAACAGATATCTACTGATTTTATCCACTGGAATGCTAAAGAATGCGTTCTTCAAATCAACTACACTAAAGTATTCTGCAGTGGCCGGTATCATTGTCAGTATTGTTGTGACATCTGGGACCAAAGGGAATTGTGGGTCTACCACTTTGTTCAATGCGCGCAGATCAATTATGAAACGATATGATACTTCATTGCCTCCTTTCTTGTAAACTGGAAGAATCGGCTGTTGCACGTGCTACCTGCAATTTCTTCAACCACCCCCAATCTCACCAGGTCAGTAACAATACTCTTTAATCCCTTCTCACCTTCAAGAGAAATTTTCTACTGGGGAATTCGTGGTAATGTAACACCTTCTTTCAAAGTTGTTTTTGCTGGCTCTATTTTCAAGCATCCTACATCGTTATCATGCATTGCCCATAGACAGGTTGGTGCTCCACTTAGCTCTTCTGGTAACGTTTCTGACATAAATTCCATCACCGGTGCATCGTGAGGCCAAATCGTGAGGAACACCCCATCTGCCGAACAATGTATAACTGCCCCCAATTTTCTCAACAAATTTAATCCTAGCAAGTTCTCCCCACAATTTTCTGTCAGAAGAAATGGACACTGTTCCGTAAATGGTCCTATTGTAATTGGGACAGCTTCGGACACGGGGTTAATTACTGATGTACATGCGAACCCTACAGAAACATTCTTTTGCCCCGACAGTGGGATCTCCGGAACCAAGTGGTGGTCTATCGAGCACTTTTGTGCCCCCGTATCAACAAGGAAACGGTGCTCCTTATTCCCGACTCTCATTTCTACGCAGGGTCCTCTCTGATTCAAGGGAATAGACACTGGTTCCGACCCCTGCCGTGGGCTGTCCTGTTGCGAAAATAACACATTGTCCAATGTGTAGTCACCGCTGCTGCTATAATACGTGTTTGGCTGTGTATCAAAAATATTCCCGTTTCCCACTCGGTGTCCTCCACTCTGGCCATTTCTCTGTTGGCCCTGCCCGCCCTGATTTTGGTTCGGAACACTTTGGTTCAATGCCTGGTTCTGTAGAGCTTGGTTTTGACCATGGGATTGGTTTTGATTACCTCCATTGGTATATCCCTGCTGCTGCTGCATGCTATTTCTGCTTGGGCCACTTGACCCCTGATGTCCTCTATGAGGCCTTCTCTGGCCAAACCCACCTCTATTCTGTAGGTGCGGGCATTGCGCTCGCCAGTGTCATTCCTCTTTACAGTACGCACATTGATTTAATCCCAATTACACCCTGTGCATGTTATTCAAATTTCCCCTGCCTTGTGCATTTCCTCTACCTCTATTGTATCCAATTACCTGCTGCATTAACACCCTCGTTTTTAAATGTCCTATATCCTTCATCTCTCTTTCTTTTGCCACATTTACCCTGTTCTCGTAATAATGTGCTATGTGTAATATCTCACTCACCGGTTTTTGCTGCCCAGGCACTTTCCGACGCCATTAACATATCTTGAATTGGTAATATTAGTCCCCTCACATATTTATCAACAAATAGCCTTTTCCCCGACTCTGTGCTCACATCCTGCCCACTGAAGTCTGTGAATACTCCTTCAAATCTATTGAAATAATCCGTTACTGGCTCATCCTTGCCCTGTACACATTTAAGTTAATTTGTCCCACTGAATCCTTCTTTCTGGAATTATTTCTCTCAATCTCTGCATCATCCGTTCTGGTAGATCTGCCATGCGGGTTCCCGGATTTTCCCCTACTTTTTTATTTTTGTCCTCCAATAGTAACTCCGCCCATGTGGCGCCAAAGGCCCCCACTTCATCTACCGTCCTTATCTGTTTCCATATATCTGCTGGCAAAATGACTGGGAAAATCAAATCTATATCGCTCATAGTAAGCACTGCTGATCTCAGGGTTGACTCTACTTCCTTGTGGAAACCTGCTGGATTCTTTCTTATATCAGGAATCGTCTGTTTTATAGTATTCACCTCTTGCCTGGAAAAGGGGACATGCACATACTGGGCGGTGAAATGGGCTGGTGTTACCTGCGCTTCTACTGTATCCGTCGCAGGGACCTCTACTTTTGGTACAAACGTGGGCGGAACCTCTCTCATTGGAAATGCCCCACTCACGATCCCTCCCCCTTCTCTTAGGTTCAATAGTATTCCTAAGTCCAGTGATAGGCCCGTTTCTCCTGTACTTCGCTCGAATGCTCTCTTGTATACCGCTAGTATTTCGGGTGGGCTAGCCTTATTGTTTTTTTATATCCTTGTCTATTAAATGTTCAGCCATCGATTGCAGTGCCTTTCTTTTCATTGTCATGGAATATTCGTCAAATATGTCATATATGACCATTGTTGGGATACTAGGATTCGACATCCACTTTATCGCTTCCCGTATACATACTTTCAGCTTGTCGCCCCTCTGTACAGATGACATTGAATGTCTCCGCTGTATGTATGGTTCTACCGTCCCTCTCCCATCTCTTCTAATATCCCAACCCCTGTATCCAGGTGCAGCAAACATTTCAGCATAATCATTATCCAACTCATTTTTAAGATCAAAAAGTCCATTCACATGTTCCTTTACTTCTTCATCTTTTATTCTACAACATGCTAATTGGTTCAAATCTAACAATCGTTGTGGCGGTAATTTCCCAAGTAACTTTTTCCATTCTCCCACCAAAAATTCCCCCATGTATTCCAACACTACCTGTCTCTCGTTGCTTCTTCGGTACCCATATAATGAGGCCAATGCTGCCGTTCCATCATTTCCTTCCATGTACATTTCTGCCTCTTGCTGTAATTCAACCTTTCTTTCTTTGCTGATCGCACTGCAAGTTACCCATCCAAATCCTGTTCCTTCAGCCCCACCTCTCGCCTCCCCGGTCTCAATTTTGACTTCGGGAGGGGCGGATGGTGCTGAATCTGTCTCTGGAGCGGGAGGTGCGGATGGGACAAGTGACACAGGTGGCATCTGTGAAGGGCCTTGCTGGGTGCTGGGAAATTGCGCGTGTGCGGTCTGCGCTTGTGGGAGGGCTCGAGCTGTGGGTGGGGCGTGGGTTAATGCTTGCGTGAGGGGAAGTGCTTGGGCTGCGGGAGGGGGTATGAGAGCTACTGGTTGGGCCTGCGCAGTCAATACTGGAGTGTTTGGTTTCGATCCTGGTTTCGGGCCTCGACCCGTATGGGTTAACAAATGTTCCATTCATTCGTCTGCTATGTGTAGTTCCCACTGCGGGTATATTCCTTCTATGTTCATTTGCTCACGGCTCCCTTCCCGTCTTAGAATTGCCGTCCACTCCTCCTCCTCCTTTTCTTCTGCTACCTCAAGCTTCGATTTGTGCCTACGCGCATGCTTCTCTCTACTCCTAAGTCGGAGCATTGCTTCCCTCCTCCAATCTTTGATAGTCTCAAAAGCTGCGGGTCGCGCTTTTTCCCTTATCAACACCCTTTCTAGGTTATCTATCCTCGCAATCTCAAAGCTACCATTAATCGGCCACTGATGGTCCTGTTGCTTTCTAGTTTGCCTATGCCAAATTTCACAAAATTTTATCACAGCCACACCATATTTTGCATACATGTCATAAGCCGGCGTTCCCCCAGGCGGTGCACTTTAGCCATATTCCAAGGACTGTCTACCGCAGCGGAAAAGCCCAGCTAAAGTGGACAGTACTCCAGGCATGTTTTTAACCTTCCTCTTGGTTAACCAACCTTACTCTGGATGTTTGAATTTGCAAAATCAACACTCTACCAATAATCAGGGTTTCGTTTGAATCGGGGAATGACTCACCTGATAAAACAAGTCGCCTGTGTCCTGACGCAACCTCTCCCAACGTCGTGTCTGCGCTTCTCTGGCTTCTGCCTCGTTTCGGGACCCTCGCCTCCTTTGCCCTCTGGCCCGGTACGTCGATCAGGGATCAGATGTGTGCAGATCTGCGAAGGAATCTCTCCTCACTTCTACAGGGCGCCCCGTACACCTCTTGATCCCGGTTCGATCGTCCCGTCCTCGCCGTTCTTCCGCCTCTACTCCGTTACAACGTATACGAAGGGGCAAGTGGGGGAGGGTCCCTATTCAGGCGCCATCTTGAAAGGGGCCCTTAGGGGTCCCTCGCGATATGGAAACAAGGCAATAACCATACACGAAAGGATGCGCCAGACACAAGGTTAAAATTCCCAATGCTAGGGTTTATTGCAAGCAAAATAGTCCCAATTGGGCAACTATGGTCTCACGCCCCGCGACGTGCATTCTCTAGACCTCGAGGGACGCAAGAGAGCGAATTACGTACATCAGTTACATATATACAAAATGCATATCATACAATCAGCTATGACATGTTTAACACCCCCCTTTTATTGAGTTTCTTTGAACTCGGGATGATGATGGACATTTCCGACGAGTATGACAATTATGACACTTTCGATGTCTATTCTAGTAACATTGTGCAATTTAGAAAGTGCAGAGGCATCTTCTAGTTGTTGAACAAACACGGTGCTTCTGTTCTTGGAAGCAAGCTGCACACGGGGGAAGAGTCACAATCCATGCATTGCTATCTATGAGGTGCTATTTGTGTCCTGGGAGCCGACACGCTCTAAAAGGTTTTATGAAGGCGGGCCATAAGAAGAGCATAATTCAAGCCTTTAGCTGCTTTATTCTAACATATTCTACCACAGTACGAGACTGGCTGGCAGATGTGAAATGATTAAATGCCCTGCAGCTCTCCCTCAAGGCTACAGAGAGGGAGCGTGGGCATTCCTTTCTGGGCTGCTCACAAGGAGTTTCAACGAACTCCTCAGTCCCGCGGCCTTGCCCTTTCATATTCAGACAACAATGTTAACAGTTGAGCAGAGTAAGCAGAATTCGCAAGAATTGCAAGCTGCAAAGCAGTTTAGAGAGAAAGCAATGAGCAATGGTTAACAAGCAAAATGGCGATTCTTGCTACGTTTAAAATGGCCGCTTGTTGGTCAAGCATAGCAGTCTGTATTTCTATAATTCTGTGCATAAGACGGTTGGCCTTCGGCCATCAATATACGTCTATCATTCAAATGAAGGGTATTGACTTTTCCAGATTGACAGGCTCCGGCCTCGTGGCCAGCACTTTGCCGCACATTATCGCTTCCGTACTGATTAGGAAAATTGGCCTTTCATTCTTTGCATCTTTGCTGTCTTTTCTAGGTTTTGCAAGTACGCGGATCATAGCCTCGTAAAATGTTCCACTGGGCGCACTCTCCTCCCCTTACACCTTAAAGAGAGACCATCATTTAAATTTATAGGCGACTTGCAGGCTCCTATAATAGAAGATTATAGGGAGGCCATCTGGCCCTGGGGTATTACCCTTTTTTTAACTTACACATGGCTTCCCCGATTTCTGGAAGGAGGTATATTTCGCACTCTAATTTTGCTAAATTCTGCCTGAGGGATTGTTGCCCTGCTAGGATGGGCCAAGTTATCTAGATATGCGTGGAGTGGCTGCTTTCAGGGGTGAATAAGGTTTCGTAACGTTTTGCAAACTCACTTGCAAAGTCCTTACCTTTGAGTATTGTGACTCCCCCTGCTGCCAGGGCCAAGACCCTGTTATTTTGGTTCCCAGCCTTAGGCTATTTGCCAACATGTAGCCGGGCGTATCCACGCCTCCACAAAATGGAGAATAATATTTCAGGAGGGCACCAACTGCCCTGTCCAGGCTCGCTTTATTATATTTGAGTTTAGCCTTAATAAGCTCCTTTAAATTGTGGCCAGTGGGTGCCTGCTGATACTACTGCTCCTATACTTTGATCTCCCTAAGATTTTTATCAACTTCTTGTAGCGCTGCTCCATTTCTCCCTGATACGAGACTTATAATATGTCCCCTGAGGGTGGCTTTGGAAGCCTCCCAAACTATCATGGGCACCAGCGCCCCGTTTTCATTCAGAGGGAAGAACTCTCTAGTAAATTGCATCCCAGAGTTTCTAACTCTCAACTGGCCAAGAGATCCATGATGAGTTGCCACTTGCTGCTCCTGGGCATACTATGTCCCGGATCTATAGTTGCAATCACTGGGGCGTGGTCTGATATTATTATTGTCGACATTTTAGCTCAGTATACACACCTCGCCAGGGCTTTACTCATGAATGTATAGTCAATCTGTCTGTGTGGGCCTGTGTGAGCCTGTGTGAGCCCGTGTGGGCCCGTGTGAGCCCGTGTGGGCCTGTGTGAGCCTGTGGGAGACCGTGTGAGCCCATGTGAGCCTGTGTGGGCCTATGTGAGCCTGTGTGAGACCGTGTGAGCCTGTGTGGGCCTGTGTGAGCCCGTGTGAGCCCGTGTAGGCCCGTGTAAGCCCGTGTAGGCCCGTGTGAGCCCGTGTGAGCCCATGTGAGCCCATGTGAACCCGTGGGAGCCTGTGGGAGACCGTGTGAGCCCATGTGAGCCTGTGTGGGCCTATGTGAGCCTGTGTGAGACCGTGTGAGCCCATGTGAGCCTGTGTGGGCCTATGTGAGCCTGTGTGAGACCGTGTGAGTCTGTGTGGGCCTGTGTGAGCCCGTGTGAGCCCGTGTGGGCCCGTGTGGGCCCGCGTGGGCCTGTGTGAGCCCGTAAGAGACCGTGTGAACCCGTGGGAGCCTGTGTGGGCCGGTGTGAGCCTGTGGGAGACCGTGTGAGCCCATGTGAGCCTGTGTGGGCCTATGTGAGCCTGTGTGAAACCGTGTGAGCCTGTGTGGGCCTGTGTGAGCCCGTGTGAGCCCGTGTAGGCCCGTGTGGGCCTGTGTGAGCCCGTGTGAGACCGTGTGAACCCGTGGGAGCCTGTGTGGGCCTGTGTGAGCCCGTGTGAGCCTGTAGGGGCCCGTGTGGGCCCATGTGAGCCTGTGTGGGTCTGTGTGAGACCGTGTGAGCCCATGTGAGCCTTTGTGGGCCTTTGTGGGCCTGTGTGATCCTGTGTGATCCTGTGTGGGCAGTGCAGTGGAGGGTAGAATGTCTATTCTCGGGGTAGCAAAGTCTCCATTACACTCAATAGAGTCCTGGAATGACCCATGCCTTTTAGAAGGTCTGTACCTGTACAGGGATTTTCTCTCTAGTATGGGGAGTTTAATTTCTGCATCATATGTCGTAGGATAGCTCAGGAGCAACGTGCTCGCCTTGGAAGCAAAAGGACACGAGACACCACAGGTTCGTTCTCCAGGTCTGTGCTTAGAAACCTCTGGGTATTAAGTGTGTTATAAATAACCTATCATATCATATCCCTGAGCACATGTTTCTGGGCAAAATAATATGTTCTCTCAACAAATATGAATGCAAATATGTCACCGCCTTTGTAACTTAGAAAGTCTCCTAATTTATTTATTTTCCATGAGCTACTCCTGAAGTCCCCCCACTAAGCACAACGACTCTAGGTAAGTGTCGCTCTATTGCAGTCGGTATTTACGAACCGTCTCCAGAACTGCAATCCATCCTGATGTTCATGCAGGGCGTGCTTCCCAGTAGAGCTGTGGGACGATGACAGACTCGAACAGGTGTAGCTTGTCCAACATGGTGGAGAGGCGGTGCCCAGCCACCCACTTGCCCTTTATGGAGGGCCCAGGAACCAAAACATGAATGCAATTCACACAGGAGTGGTCTCCCTCCCTGCAGGGACCCTGCCCAATAGGCCATGCCTGGCTGTGACGGTGGTCAGTCAAAATCTCGAAAAAATAATCTCGAATAACCATAAGGTCGAAAGAAAAAGACCGAAAAAAAAAAGTCGAATTTTTTTTTTATTATATATTTATTTTGGGGTCCGGGATTAAAAAAAAAATGGTTAAAAAAACGGGGGGTTAGGGGAGGAACCCCCCCATTTCGAATAAAAAACGTCAGAAAAAAAAATTCGACCTTTTTTTTTCGGCCTTTTTGTTTCGAGATTTATTTTTTCGAGATTTTTAGATTCGGTATTATGACCATAAACCGGTTGTGACATGAAGCTCTCACTGCCAGGAACATGCACCCGCATTCTGGCTTGGTCACTGCATGGTGGGGAGTGCCCCTGTGCCACATCATCAATGGAAGTGTGGGATTTAAGGAGAAATTATGTGTTTTGTTTTGCAATGTTGTCTTTTGTGAAACCAAGTTCTTTCTCTCATATATCTCACAGTGATTCCATTATGTTGTAGCGTCGCATATATAATGGGAACAGGGTTCCTTCGAGTATCCAATGCTTTCAGGAGGAAACTAAAGTGGTGTCTCACAGGCATCTCATCATCCAAGGATCGTATCAACTGTCAGCAAATAATCCTTAGATCGATGGTGTCAGTTTCGAAACATATGGCCCTCAACACATTTTGCTGATATGCCAGCTTCCTCACGAGGAACATTAAACTGTGACCCCCATAACTGTAGGTAGGGTTGTCCTTTTTCCCACACTTTCTTTGCCCTTGGAACACTGAATGTTTACCTTTTCTAAATCCACATCAATGATTGAATTGATGCATGCACTCCTGTCTCTCTATGATCCCTCTGAAGTTGATCTCAAAATAAGAGATTTCCTCCTGAGGCAGCTGGCATATAGGCCTGTAAACAGAAGTGCAGAGGTGTTAAAGTTTCAATTCCCCGGTCATATATCTACATACCCAAGACTCTGAAACTGGCAACTAAAGGATCTGGATATCCAGGAAAGTGGAGAGGGACTGGGATGAGGCACTCTGGTAAATAAAACAGAACATTCTGTGTGTGGGCATCTGTGTGTCTGCCTGTGCCCAGGACAAGGCCAACTTATTGCTGCGGCACCTAAGCAGAGGCATCAGAAAGGCATGTTAAGGTGCCAACATGGCATATATTTTAGGGACAGGCATCATGAAAACATGTTTCATGTGCCAATACTGGAATATGTTGTGAGACTATGCTTCATGCAACAATATTTTATATGGAAATGTGGGCATATATGGTAGGCACAGGTATCATTAAACAGCCTGTAGAGGGCAATGCTGGTATATGGTGTGCGCAGAAGAATGGAAAATGTGCTTTACTGGGCAGTGTTGGACTATATTGCAGATTCATGTATCAGGCCATGTTTAACAGTGGAAATGCTGGCATACGTTGCAGGCACAGACATCCTGGATGTGTTTTAAAGATTCTCTGCTGGCAAAGATTGTGGTCACAGAAATGAAATGTGCTTTATTATTTATGGGCTGGGAGCGCAGCTCAGGGGCAACACATTTATCTTGGAAGAAAGACAACGCAGAGCAACACAGGTTCGAATCCTGCTCTTGTGAGATTGGTCTATAATATTAAGCGCATAATAAAATACACATTAATTCATTCATTAATAACAGAGGCAGACTCTCGAGGGGGTGCCTTTACAAAATGGTGGCAAATGCCCGAGTGAAAAAATCAGTTCATATTGGGGTGGTATGGAAAGACATATAGACTAGGAATTAACACAAGGGACAGACGTAATTGAGATGGACATTTATTGTCTACATTTCTACACCATTATCTGGAGGGGTCATATAGCGGAAGGTGTGCCTTTATTGGCTAGCAACTGGTCTTGTAATAAATTGCTCTGCAGGTGGGCTATGTTTACTGTCAGGGATGGGGCATTCAGTGGACAGGGACAAGAAGAGGAAAGGAGAAGAAGGAGACACAGAGGGTGCAGGAGACACCAAGGTTTGGAGAGAAGAGGAATGCAGTGTTCGAGAGGAAGAGTAGAGTGAGATGCAGTTGGCGAAGTAGAGAGTTACAAGACCACAGACTGATTTGTATATGAAGAGTTGGTTGGGGGATCTCAACAGGTTGTGGATGATGAGGGAAGCAATGTTGGGAACGCATTTAGAGCGAAAGAGTATAGAGAAGACGAAGGAGTAGCTTCACACAGTAGACTAAATTGCTTAGGATAAGGGTATAGATCAGAGTTTTGGCTTAATGTTGGGTGAGGTGGCGGCAGATTTTCCTTATGGTGATTAGGTTATTGATGGTCATATTTAAGAAAAGAAGCTGGAAATGATACGGTTAGGATTAGTCCATAGGTGGGAGGTACACAGGGGATACACATGATACTTTGAAAGAAGAGAAAACTGTAGTTTGAGAAAAGAACAGCATTTATAATGCAATAATTGCTGATAAGTCTCATAATTGATGTCACTGTCACTCATGGTTCAGTCCATGACAGGAGAGAGGATGGGGGCAGGAAGAGGCTTGGTGGGATAGGACAGTTAGGCGGATGATTGGGATAGGCAGGAGTAGAGTGATTTGTGGGGGTTGTAAGAGACTGAGACATGTTTTGATGTATTGTATTTATTTATTTAGACAGGAGGAACATTGCTCTTTTGGTCACAAAAGAACATACAAAAGAGTTGTTAAGAGTTGCTTGGCCATGTTGAAAGGAGGGAGGTGCCTGATTTTCTCAATATTTAGGAGGTTGAGGGGTGAGCTGCCATTCCAGTTTTGGAAATGAAAGTAGAGAAGGTGTGAGAAGGATCGTAGATGACATTGAGGTCTGATCGACAGTGTCAAAGGCAGCAGGCAGGTCAACGATAGAGGATGGGTTGGAGTGCTAAGCAGAGGTGATGAAGTTGAACACATTCATGAGAGCAGTTTCCGTGGAGTCACAGGAGAAAAAACTTGCTTGTAGGGAGTCTCGAAGGTCATGGATGTCTACGAAATTGGTAAAACGGTTATACACAACCCTTTTAAGCACTTTAGAGTAGTGCAGAAGGAGAAACACAGGGCAAAAGTTAACCAGTAGATTTGGGTCAGCCCCTTGCCTTTTTAGGAGAGGGATGGCTGTGGCTGTTTTGAAAACAGAGGGAAAGCAAGCGGAGTCAAAGAACAAGTTGAAGAGTTCAGCTAGGTTAGAGGCCACAAAAGGGACAATAGACTTGACTAGCTGAGGAGCAAGAGGGTCTGATGGGGCACAAGAGGGGTTAGCCTTCATCAGTAGAGATAGCACTTTGTCAGTATTAGTGTAACTAAAGTGGGAGATGGAGGCAGAGGATAATGGTAGAGTAGGCAGAGTGTAAAATGTAGGAGGAGGGAGTGTGAGGAAGGTCAGGAGAGGGTCTCTTATTTTGGAAGTCTTTGCATAGAATCAAGGATTTGCCCAAGATCATCCATGAATGGTCCAGCGGGACCAGGAGATTGATAGATGGAGATGATGTGAACCGAGTAAGGCAGAGCAATGGTATTGATGGTGAATTCATAAGAGGTAGGAGAGGACGTGGCATTGGAGATTTGTGAGGCATTAAGGAGGGAAGAGTAGGTGTCCAACACCTCTACCTCTGCCAGTCAGTCGAGGAGAGTGAATGAAGGATAGTCAGGAGTCTTGTAGGGCTGCCAGATTGGCAGTGTCAGATGGAGAAATACAGGTTTCAGTGATAGCAAGAAGGTCTAGGGGAGCATAGCTGAAAGTAGTCAGTTATAAAGGACGTTTTGTTGCATGCAGATTGAGCATTCCAGAGTGCAATGTTCAGTTGGTGAGGTAAGGAAGAGTAGAGAAGTTGAGTCTCAGAGGAAGGGAGGTGAGGTGGATAGGTTTTAGAGGAGGTATGGTTAGCTTGTCAGCTTTGTAGTAGCGAGAGTTTTGAGTTTTATGATAGGGATAGGAAAGGAGTAAGTTGTAGCGTGATTGGAGAAAGCGTGGGGAGAGGTGAGTAGGAGGAGGAACCGAAATAAATTCATTAAAGGTGAGTAGCAAACTGTTGAGAGACAGTATAGTAATTAAGTAGCTTGGGATATTCACAGGCACAACAGGGAGAAAGGGAGAAAAGCAAAAGCAAAGGCTTATAGGCTGAGAAGCAAAGAGGCAGGTAATTAGCTGGGCCCCGCCCTTCACTGTTCTGTCCTTAACTGCGACACCCCTGGCTGGACTCACTTAGGGAGTTCAGAAAGGATGGCACACGCTCTTGTCACCTGATTGCCTACTCCACCAGATATTGTCCCTGGTGTAGCTGGTTTGAGGCGATTTCTTCCTGGTTGGTGAGAGTGAAATATGGAGGGTGAAATGTGGAGGTAGGTGAAATGTGGAGGGGGAATGGCAGGATTGACGAGAGATGATGTAGGGAAGTTATACGTAACTATTTGTTTAAATGCAGTTAGCCAGCAGTAGCCAATTAAAATTTAAATGCACTAGGCCATTGACCATAAAAAATTATTTCAGCATAAATGCAAAAACTGGCAGCAACCAAAAACATACAATTTAAATGCAATAAGCAGGCAGTGACCAACATAATTCCAGTTTAGATGCAGTAGGTCAGTAGCAAGTGCAACATTACATTTAACTGCAGGAGGTGGAAATAGGAGGAGCAACAATGAGGGTGTCCTGATTTCACCCAAATGAACTCGCTAATAGAGCATTCTGCGGCAAGTCTGGGACTAGGTTCACCATTATTTGGGCTGTTTCTCCGACCCACTCTGGAGCCAGGAGAGCAATGAGGCTAGTGTGCTGATGCTGCACAACCACATCCACAAATACTGCACCCTTATATGCTATTGTTTAAAGCGCAGACCTAGGTCTAGAGAAGCGGAGTGCTGTACAGGGTGTCGGTACCTAGCTAGTGTTTGGGCTGGCATCTTTTAACAGTAGTGCGGAACTGTGAGTTGTGGTCTTGACCATTCTGCAGGACTGCCACTATCCCCACAACTAAGTGTGTGGCTGCTTCGATTGTTACTGCTTTCCACTCAGAATCCTGGGAACAACGGAGGTCTATGGGTAAATGGTGCTATACAAGAAACTAGATAGATAGATAGATAGATAGATAGATAGATAGATAGATAGATAGATAGATAGATAGATAGATAGATAGATAGATAGATAGAACGATGAGCATGTCCTGCTCCCTCTCAAACCTGCCCATTTTAACAGCGCTCTGTCGCAAGCCTGCAGCAAACACTGCACATAGGAGCGCACCTGTTTGGGCTTTTTGCAAGTGGAAGCTATTGAAGGAGCGCACAGCCTTCAGCAGACACCATCAGAGGATGCTGGCAAAGCCTTGATAGGGTCCAGTGGTGGCACAAGACTGAAGGCAGGACTTCAGTCTTGCACCACCACTGCACACATGGAGTTAGAAAAAAAGAAAAATGTTTTCACATTTTTTAAAAAAATGTTTCTTTTTGAATTCACTATGCATTTATAAAGACATTATTTCTGTAACATTTTGAAGTCTGGGGGCTGCCCCCACCCCATCACATGAAGACCCTAGGCTGGAAGTTTATTTTTTAAATCACTCTGCGTTCATAAAGAAATGATTTCCGTTATGGTTCTGTCCTTAACAGAAATAACTTCTTTATGAAGTCAGAGTGACTTCAAAAAGAAACCATTAAAAAAAAAAAAGGTTTTAAAGCTCCCCTCAACCCCATGACGTGTGCGTGTGTGAGTTTATGGTGATAGAGTGCACACAAATGTATGGGTGGCTGGGTATACATGTGTGCGTGTACGGTGAAAGGAGGAACACTTAAATGCAAGGGTGGCTGCCTGGCGGTGCCTGTATGGTGAAAGGGTGCACACTTAAATGTATGGGTGGCTGGGTGTGCGTGGATGTATGTTGAAAGGTTGCACTCTTAAATGTACGGGTGGCTGCCTGGGTGTGCCTTTATGGTGAAAGGGTGCACACTTAAATGTATAGGTGGCTGCCTGTGTGAGTGTATGGTGAAAGGGTGCACACAAATGTATGGATGGCTGGGTGTGCGTGTGTATATATGGTGAATGGTGTGTGTGGTTGTGTTCAGGATTGCAACAAAACCTAAATTTCAGGGGGGCTCACCCTGCAAATGTTGGGAGAGGCGCTAACTTCACGTGGAGTGGGATAGGGAGGACTAAACTTATTTGTGTGGCGGCATGTAACTTCTTTACGCATTTTAATGAGACTATTCTAGTGCAGCTGCAATGTTATAAGCAGTTCACTCTCGCCTTTAAGTCTGAAAGCAGCCACTTATAGACTGCTGTGAGAATAAGCGATCTCCTGTTCCCCCTCTACCCTTCCAATCACTCCCCTGGCATGCAAGTACTAAACCAACATCACAATTTCAGTTACCTAAAAAATGTGGCATTTGAATGCAGATACTAACAGCGAAATGCTGTACATTAGTAATTGCAGGGCCGGGCCCTTGTTAACAGCAAAAACCAGGTGCCGTTTAACATCTGTGTCCTTTTCTGTCCGGCAACTACTCTGTAGGTCAGCCAGGTCAAATCAACATAGCCCACAATTGCAGGGGCGGAGTGCTGAAGCCCAGTCAGCTCAATGGTGTTGCACCACTACTTGTGTGTAATGCCTTGATTACTTATTGGTAATCTTCATTACTCCTAGCCCTATTCTTCCTCATCCCAGTACTTGTGTATGAGGCAGTACTTGTGTATAAGGCACTATGCCCTATGCACTATGCCTCATACACAAGTACTGGGTTGAGATAGCGGTACATGATGGCATTGCCTGATTTAGCTACCTGTAATCTTCATTACTCCTAGTCCCACTCTTCCTCATCCCAGTACTTACCTATGAGGCAAGGAGCCTCATAGGTAAGCACTGGGACAAGGAAGAGGGACGTGGAGGTAATTCTGGGCCAATGAGCTAATTTTGGAGGTTGGGTCAGAGGATGGGAGGGGGGTGGTATTGTGCAATAAATCATAATGGTCTTCCATGTCCATGCTAAGCAGGCAAGATGTGTGGTAATAGTGGTTAGAGAGGCATTTTGGTGCAGCCAGTCTAGTCCTTCCTCAGTTTGGTATGACTTTTTTAAACTGGGAATTTCTGATAAAGCAGTCCTGCTAAGTGTAATTACCTGGCTAGTCAGGCATTTGGGTTCTGCCAGCCTGGCCGTTTCATACTGCGGCACTGTATAATTTTCTGGGCATCTGTGATAAAATTATATGATATGATAAGTCATATATAACGCGCCTGTACACAAGTGTTTTTAGGGAAGAAAAACCGAGGGAGGACAAGACAAATGATCTTACTAAGCCATATGTCATACAGATTGTGCAAGTGCGAGAACGAGAAGTGCAAGGGGAAAGGATGGAGTGAAGTGCAAGAGAGAGGGGAGGGGAAAACAGGGCAGCAATGTTCTCTGGGTAGTGCAAGGAGAACAAGGGAGTGTTGGGTTACAGTTACAGCCCCTAACTGCGTGGTAGACCCGGAGGCAGTGCAAGGGTGACTGATCAAAAAAGAGCCTGGACTCAGTGAGATGGAGGGTAGCCGAGCAACCAGTCATTACAGCAGACAGGTATGTCAGGTAGATCAGAAGGGGAGGGAGAGAGAGAGAAATCAGAGGAGAAGAGAACCATTTTGAGCTGCTTCCAGAACTTCAGGTGGTCCGGATCAAGTTTGTGAGGGGCAGAGAGGCCATTCCAGAGGGAAGCACCTGCAGGGGAGAAGAATCTACCCCCCCCACTCTCTGCCTGGAGAAGCATCTAACCATTAGGGCTTGAGAAGGAAGGTATTTTGGAAGAGAGCGCTGGGTGTAGTGCGGATCCCAGCCCCAGAAACCCTGTGCACAATGCAAAGGGTCTTGAACTTGATCATTGCAGCCAGTGGAGAGATTTCATCGCTGGAGAGATTTGATCCCTGGGCTTGAGGCCAAGGATAAGTCTCGCAGTCCTGTTTGGATTAGTTGCAGAGGCCGGAGAGTAGAGGAAGGCAGATTGATAAAGAGGCTGTTGCAGTAGTCCAGCCTAGAGAGAACCAGGGCTCTGGAGACAGTGAGCTTCTGGGGGAAAGTGAGAGAAGGGAAGAGTGCCTTTGAGGAGATGCAACTGGTAGTGGGATTTCTTGGCGACGTCCGAGATGTGAGGAGAGAAAGAGAGAGTGGAGTTGAAGATGACACCCGGAATGAGCGAGAGAGGAGAGTAGGCTGAGGGGAGCCTGAAGGAAAGCAGAGTGTTATCCACATAACACTGAAAGTTAGAGGAGACGGTAGACATCAGGTGTTCCAAATGGGCCAAGTAGAGGTTGTAAAACCAGGGTGAGAAAATAGAGCCCTGTGGAATGCCACAGGTAGAGAGAGGTGGTAAAGTGAAAGGTACCAAGTTGGACCTGGGAGGGGCGGTCCAAGAGGAAGGAGGTCAGCCACTCCAGGGCCTGATCCATGATGCCCAGGTTCTCAGAGAGTCGATTGATCAGGAATCAAGGTTGGAGATCAGATCTTCAACGGTGTTCAGGAGAGCAGTTTCCGTGCCTCTGGCAGCTTTGAAGCCAGACTGGTGGTCATGGAGACAACCAACAGATTTGGTGTGGAGAGTAAGCTGGGAGATGGCCAACTTTTCCAAGAGTTTGGGAGAGGGGAAAGTTCCAGTGGCAAAAGAATGATTACCAAAATCGGCCAAGGCTGAAGCAAGTGTGTCAATATGGCCCTTGAAGGGTCTGGAGGAGCGGGCAAGCACTTGTTTCTACGAAACTTCAATAGATGGGACTTGTCTAGAAACCTTGTCAGGTGTTAGAGAGAAAGAGGAGAAAGGCGGAAGAGAGAGAGAATGGCCAAAGGGGTGCCGAGAGAGAAAGGGGGAGAGGAAGAGGAGGTAGTGGACATGATGTCCTGAGTTTTAGTGGAGAAGAGAGAGGCCATAGCCGTACAGAGGATCTGTTGAAGGAACAGGAGAGGTAGAGACCGCAAAAGGATTGGCCAGTGCCTTGCAGATTTTAAAGAGTTTGGCTGTGCTGTTAGAGGCTGCGGAGACGCAGGATTGAATGTGTGCTCTCGTCTTTATGAGTCTTATTGCTTTGACTGGCATTTTGGTGCAACCAGTCTAGGTATGTCTAAATGTGGCCTGGCATGCTTTACTGTAATGTTACGTGTTTACACTGGTCTACATTGTGCATCCAGTTGGACATGCTTTCATTGTGGCATGGCATTTTTACTAGCAAAGCATTCATGTTCATGTGTACTGCTGGTGACTTGAATGTATTGGATTGGTGTTACCCTACAAAACAATCGCAAACACTGTGGCTTTTTAGCCAATATTGCATTAAAACACATATTTATATCTTTCTCCTTGTGCAGTGTGGGGCAAACTCATTCAGCAGAGGGTTTGTGCATATTGCACAAGCGTGGTAATCTAGGCCGGCCCAGTGTGTGGCGCGACCCGTGATTTGTTGCTGAGTTGTGGGGGGCCCTCAGCATGGCTCGCAGGGGGCTCCCCAGATCTTGTGTTACGCCACTGCTTCTGCCTCCTAGTTTAAGCCTGGCTGCTCGCCATTCTACCAAACCTTAGTGTGGTTCAGGACAAACCTAAGAGTTGGAACTCTGTTCACCCAAAGAGGCTTCCCTAAATTCTGTCACAGACAGAAATCTTTGTGAAACCCCCTAACATCCCCCATTAAGCAGAATGCCACCAGGAGCACAGGGAAAGGGCTTCCCCAACAAGACGGGCTAAATCCAGGATACTCTGAAGGTGCCCATCGTGATAGCGGAGGTGCCTCTTCTCACCGTGCGGCTGGCAATTCTGGTGTATTCCTGGGGATCCCCCCAGCAGGGGAGTCTGGGAAAGAGAAGATTGATGAGGAGACAAAAAAAGAGCTTTCCCTAATGCAAGGGAGGGAGCGGCTTCAAAGTGGCACTTTGCCAAATGCAGCTTCACCCGTCCACTGGCCAGCTCACCATCAGCTTCAACCATTCTTTTATTTTTATAGTAAAGCTTCTTGATGTACTCTTTGCCTAATTTGTCAAATTGTTTTGTTACTCCTCAGTTCACCTGTAACTTACAATGTCTCTATGCGCTCTTTTTGATTAGATCCTGCTGGTTGGACTACAGAAAACCAAGCAACTACACCAACCCCACGTAAGTGTGGCCCTTTTGCAGTCTATATTGTCCATTCTGTCCCCTCAACTGCCTCCCATCTTCACCCTCATGCAATGGCTGGCTCCCAGTGGTGGCACGGGATGACAGCCTCTACTGGCCCAGGCTTGTGCATTCTGGTGAAAAGGGGCACTGCACCTTCCACCACCAGTCCATTATGGAAGTTCTAGTGACAAAAGCTTGAAGGATAGCTCAGGAGCAACACCTTTGTCTTGGAAACAAGACAACAGAGAGCAACACAGGTTTGAATCCCCGCCCCAGCCTTAGAGACTGGTCTCCGGTTTAAAGAATGTTCTAAAAGATTAATTAATTAAAAATAAATGCATTATTATTTTTGATGCTGGGAGGGTAGTTCAGGGGCAACACATTTGTCTTGGAAGCAAGACAAAGGAGAGCAACACAGGTTTGAATCTCAATCATGCGCTTAGTGACTGGTCCTCGATTTGAAGCGTGTTATTAATGATACATTAATTAATCAATTGAAAACAAATGCAGGGAGGGAAACACACACACATGAATGCTCTCTCTCCCTGCAGGTACTCTGTCCTGGCCAGGCCTGGTTAGAGAATTAAGTTCTCTCACCCTGGCATATCCTATAGTGTCCGATGCCTGGGTCACTGTATTGAGAGGGGCACTGCGATGCCACCTCCTCACTGTGCAGCTCAATATGGCACATATTGCGGGGACATGCATCATGAACACATATTTCACGGGGCAATGCTGGCATACATTTTGACGATATGCATCACGACTATTTACTGTACAGGAAAGTAGTTGCTTATGTGGTGGGCACAAGCATCATGAAAAGATGTTTTAGAGGGCAATGCTGGCATATTTTGTAGGCAGAGGAGTCATGAATATGCGCTTTACTGGCCTCTGTAGAGGGGGCGTGCACCACACAAGTGTCTTATTTTTGTGCTGGTGGCATATATTGCAGACACAGGCATTACAAAAATGTGTTATATTTTCATATTTTTGTTTGTTGAATTTTCTGGATGTCATTTGTGACAGAAATGGCATATACAACAGAAAATACAGACAACGGAGGCACACCGCGCGCATGGTTGCTTTTCAAAAAGGAGGTGCATCTCTAATTGAGTGAAAAACGAGGTCATGAAGGGTTTGTATTGGGAGACATAGGCCCGGGGTGGAGAGAAGGTACAGATTGAGATGACATGCACTAGTTCTAGAGCCTGAGGAAGCAAGGAATGTACACATTTCAATAGGATACCAATGGGTGTGGTATTATCTGGGGGATGGACTAGACCACTGGGTGGGCAGTGGTGGTGAGGTGAGCTTGAACTCTAGTTGAATGACATTTCTAAGATATCATAGCTTAAATGTCAGGGGTGAGGACATTCTATTAATCTTGCATGTGTCTGGAGTGGTCAAGAGAGAGGGAGAGCCATCGGGAAGACCCTCACAGCCGTATCATGAATGGGAGTTCAGTTAGAAGATTCTGCGAGTTATGACTACTCCATGAAATGGACTCCCAGTTGGACTAGGTGGGCAGTGGTGGTCAGGTGAGCTTGAAGTCTAGTTGAATGACATTCCTAAGATAGGCTACCTTAAATGCCAGGGGTGAGGACATTCCTGTGGTGAGGGGCAAGTAGAGAGAAGGGCGCAGGGAAGCAGGGGTTGGAAAGGTGTTGCGGAGAGTAGGGAAGCAGAGTCCAAGAGGGAGAGCAGAGAGCGATGCAGCTAGCACAAAGGTACAGCGCAGAGACAGACCACAAGGGATTCTTCTATTGGTTCTCCTTAAAACAGCGAAGATCACACACATGGAATCTGGCGTTTGCAGCATTGGTCTCCAGTGGAGTGTAGAATTCAGCTTAACCCATTGGTCTGGAGATGGACATGCCCTGAATCCTGGCTGTTCTCAGTAGGGAGCAATGACTACCTCTCCTTCTTTCCTCCGCATCCCTCAGAAGAGCTTCAGAAGCTTCTGGCCACCATCCCCCAGAAAGGAGGCTTCCCCGTCTGAGTGTTCACAGGGCTATTTGTCTCCCCTCTTCACAGTGGCAAGGAAGATCAGGTGGCCTCCTCGCTGTCCTGGGCCTCTCCCCTCCAACCGTTCGGTAGCAGAGGAGAGGCTCAAGGGAATAACAAAGGCACAGATCTAGTCTTTTGCCCGTCACGGGGCTTGGGTGTGCTCAGTCAATCTGAAGGAAGCAAACCTCCAGATTCCAATTTGGGCATCTCACAAGCATTTTCTGAGAATGTTAATAGGGGACTCAAAGTAACAAAACAAGTTACTATCCTTCGGCCGAGGTGGGTCATGAAACTGATAGCAGAAGTGGTCTCCAGCAGGAAATTGGCATGTATGCTTACATATTAATGTGTGTGTTTATAAAGCATAAACCTAGCCAGGAAACAAGACACCTCTGTAAATAGCGGTCTCCCCCCGGGTGCTACAAGTAGGGTTCAGGGGTAGCAGAGAACCTGTGATGGATAGGGGGTCTGGGGAAGGGGGAAATAGCACTGAGTGAAGCAATCAGCAATGGGCGAGATGCGCTTTGACGTTTGTTGCAGAGATTGGCTAGTCTGAGCCTCATCCCCGACTGAGGAGAGGACACCACGTAACTCTCAGTCTCTTGCTCAACAAGACGTTTAGCCTGACACCTTTCCAAACCATTACCTCTGCAGGTGAGGATGGGGACGGCATCAGGGACATTCACTGAGTTGTCTCTCCTTTCCTGCTGTGGAGGCTAACACACCATTCCAGTTCCGAAGATAACTGCGAATCATGGCCTTTTGCCTGGTGGACGTTCCATTGGTGGGTTCACAATGGGGAGGTTAAACTCATGACTAGTGGCCAACTGGGCCAATCACCTCTTTCTCAATCAGCTTCCATTGCCGTCTATTCACCCCTTGAACAGCTAGTCACTGGGGGGATCAGCTGAGCAACCCCTTACAGGGCTGCCCTTTCTTGGATCCATGTCTGGCACTCGCCATAACAGCAGAGTCGCCCTCAAGGGATGGGGAGTGACCTTGAACTGAGGGTTCAAAACCCGTCCTTTTTTCCCTTTTTACAAACTTCCATTGTGTTGATCTTCATGGAAAACACCAAACAATGTTTTTATTGGTATACCGTCTTTTCATCTATAGATGTTTCATCAAGGTGATGGTTCATCGAAAAATGTTAATTGGAAGATTTTTCCATCGAAAAAATCTTTAGAAGAACATTTATTTTCGAAAATAGTTGTATGGATGTTTTGGTGGAGGAAAGGGTTCAATTTTGAAAATGAGGGTTTGGGGGCTCCCAATAAAAAATAAACACTACACAAGTTAGAGGGAGCTGTCCAGTGCTGAAATACATTGTAGCTGTATGGAATCGATTTCAGCACTGGACAGCTCCCTCTGACTTGTGTAGTATTAGCAAGTAATTCAGGTCTGGGGACTTTTAGTTTATTTGGTGGTTGTGGGGGACCCCCCCATTAAAAAAATAAAATAAAAGTCTCAAGTGAACTCGCTGACACTACACAAGTTAGAGGAAGCTGTCCAGTGCTGGATTAGATTGTTACTTTTTGCAATAGACTTCAGTCGTGGACAGCTCCCTGTAACGTTATAACATTATGCATGTTTGAGCGGTTTTCCATTAAAAAAAATGAAACAAAACTCTATTTGATGAAAGGGTTTCGATGTATAAACACTTTCCACTTTATGTATGGAAATTCGTTAAAACATCTTTCACTAAAAAAGATTCAATGTAACATTACCTCGATGTAAATTTTTTGATGCAAAGACATGTAACCGTTTTTATCAACAATCACGGAGGGACAAAGTTCCTTCTTCTTTGCAAGGCGGCATTAGAATTGTGGAAAGGAACAGTGGATGCATGCGTAAATCTTGCGTGTGTCTGAATTGATCAAAGAAGAGGGTGATCCATAGGGAGGACTCACAGCCGTAGCATGAATGGGAGTTCAGTTAGAAGATTCTATGAGTCATGACTACTCCATGAAATTGACTCCCAGTTGGATTAGGTTGTGATTCACTTAAACACAAAATGGCAGCATTATGCGCCATGCGTCGGCCAGTGATGCGCTTCTTGTCCCATAGAAACACATGGAGGTTTATATGTTTCATCCTATTTCTTGAAACCCTAAACTGGAGACCAAATTCAGGAATCTGAGAGTTTGCAGGCGGCCCCTGGTGACGCAATGCAGCCAAAAAGAATCTGTTTTCCGGAGGTTCTCCAACTATCGCCCAGCCTTCTGCTACTTTTCCTAGACAGTAAGCACCTGTGTTATCAGCAAAGGGGCATGATGTGTCACACCTTCCCACCTAGACATGTTATTCCTTAGCAATCAATCCTAGGCCCCCAGGGCTTGCTGCATGCCAACCTAGAGATCATCTAAGCTACCAAAACCTA
This sequence comes from Ambystoma mexicanum, assembly GCF_040938575.1. Classification (NCBI taxonomy): domain Eukaryota; kingdom Metazoa; phylum Chordata; class Amphibia; order Caudata; family Ambystomatidae; genus Ambystoma; species Ambystoma mexicanum. Next base: position 1,686,627,831 of record NC_090929.1, read on the forward strand.
CATCAAGATCACAATATCACACCAAATGGCTGTTTGCGCCATTTCGCCTTTGAATGGTAGGTTTATACTCTCTCTGGCTCTGCCAGTGAAGTGCTCCCATGCATTACTGATCTTGTTAGGTAAGTGCCGCCTTGCAGCCATTGTAGCCTCCAGCAATTTGGTAGCAAACACACTCCTTCCAGTCCTTATTTCCCCCCTTGAAGGGAACCTCACCACACATTGGGGAAGTAATGCAGTCGTGCCACGAGTAACACAGAAATCCTTTCCTGAAAGACAGTATTTGATGTGAGATCAGGGCAGCATTTAGGTGGAGTGGTCTTCAGCCGCCATCTTAAAAGAACGCCTCACTGTCTTCTGCAGGGACAACATGGTATAGATATCACGCCCAGCAGAGCGAAAAGGTGATGACTGGAAGGTTTGAAACTTGTCTGGAGTTGCTGGTGGTTTTGTGCAGAAGTGGTGTGATCTAGCACGTCTGGCAGGTGTGCACCTTTTGGGATAGATTTAAACCTGACTGTGTATGGTCTCTCCCCTTCTGGCATGGATTGGCAGGCTGAAAAATGCTTACCCAGAGCAATGCCAGCAGTTAGGATTCATGCAAAACCTTCCAGTCATCACATTTCTTTTGGATTCCACACCGTTTTCTAATTTTCATATAAATCAGGACATTTCTTTACTGACTTTCTTTCTGAACACAACATCAGACGCATAGAGAACTCCGCACACCCCAGTTGTTCCCTTAGCACTCGGATTCTGTCTGCCAGCGATTAAAGGCATCTGGTCATCAGGCTGTGTTTGCATCACTACGCCAGTAAGATAGCTCTGCGGGCTGAGCACTTGCTACCGCGGCCAGTGTGTGATCTTCAGGTCTCAGATTTGAATCATGGCAAGGCCAACTCAGACTTGAATCCTTCCCGAAGTCAATACATGAGCAGCAACTTTGATTGGGTGATACTTGTATGTACAATGTTCTACGTAGAGCACTCTATAAACAACAAGTCATGATCTTATCACACAGGAAGATGCCTCTTCAGCAAAGAGTGAGCGAAGGACTCTGTTGTGAGATGTGTTGTATCGTTCATACTAGAGGGCTGGTTCATTCAGGGGTCACTGCCCTAAAAGGCCGTTTCCTGCATAGTCATAGCTAACACTGCCTGAGGGGAACTTCAGAGACATACTCCTCTAGATGTGGCCTTTGGGTTGTCCACCTGGAAATTCCCATGGCTTTTTGCTAGCATTATTGGGACAGGCACTCCTCAGGAACCTTTTGCTTACACTGAGCCCTTATCTATGTGCAGCTGCTTGGTAGCTTACCATGGGTTTGGTGGAGGATAGACAGAACACAGGAGTACAGAAAGGTTACTCACAGTACTGTCTTATGAACTCTTAGTCCCTAGTTCCCTCTCTCCATATAACCCACCAACATTCCTGATAAACGTACCTAGACGTCCAGTAGGCCAAAGGGAGAAGTTGGTGTCGAGTGGTGGAAGGGGGCGGGGTGAGGGGTAGAACGTGCACAGCTGCCTCCACGCAGGGGAACTGGATTTGATGTTGAAAATGATATCTGTTGCTGTGTACAACGCTCTGAACATGTCCCATTAGGACAACATCCAATAGATATGTCTACCAGGAGACTATGGGCCAGGAATACATCAGTCACTCATTAGTCGTCAATTAGTGCTAATCAGGGGGCTGGTGCTTAGGACAGGCCGATTTAGGTGACTGCCCAGTGCAGCCACCAGCACGGGGGCGCCAGGGGTGGCCTGCTGTGCGCACAGACAGCACTTCTGCCATTATAGCAAGCGTGAACATGGCCTATACCCTTCCACCAGCCCAGCTCACAATCAGATTCAAGTGTTTAGTGAACTTTCTGTTTGCCTGGAATTGAATTGTTTATTTATTTATATACTCACAGCCGAATGGCTTTGTATACACAACACAATACAGACATAGCATAAGACATAAAACAATAATAACATGGATACAATAGTCAGACAGGAGGACGAGGAAATGTATACTATGCACAAGCCACGGAGGAATCTATTTGCCTGAAATGTAATTGGTTGGCTGGTCCTCATTGCATCACTAACTCACGCATTCTTACGCACTTTCCTCAGCTCCTCCTAGCTGGTATCTGGAGGGTTCAACGGAGCGCATGAATTCTCCAGGTGAGTGAGGCCCTTTCACTCTTGATATTTCAAGCCTGTGTTCAGACCTGTTCCTCATCTTCATGTCCTTTCAGTGCGGGGTTGTGACTGCAATTGCAATGAGGAGGACAGCTTCTAAGCACTATTTAACGTTTTTCTTTCCGGATTCAGGGTAAGAAGGTAGGATTCCCAGGCAGTGGAGTAACTTTGCTGAACATTTTGGGGGGGACATGACATCTGAAGAAAAGGTGCCCCAGCCAAATGAACGGGGACACAATAGTGTGCCATGAAAGTTGGGGGGACAAACACTCCTGCCCCCCCCCCTAAAATGACGCCCATGTTCCCAGGAGAGGCCTTGTATATTCATATTTGGGTTCTACCCGTGTTCCTTCATTGGGCGTTTCCTTGGGTGTGAAACCAATCTCTGCAGAGGTGCTTGGGAGACCCTCTGACTCTTAGTGGAAGGCAGAGAACCACTGGTGGCCTGGCCACTGTTTTACACCTGTGAGGAAGGACTAGTCATCTGGCGCCTTGAAACACTTGTGTATAGGCGTGTTATAAATCCCATATCATATCATTCATAGTCTCATGCCGCATCCCCTTCAGTGCTGGTGGTGGGACGTCCACCACCGTGAGCGTACAGTCTATCATTGGTATTATTGTATTTATTGTGCCCGGCCCTAGCCCTGGGTGCTTTAGGAGTCATAGGCGGAAGGATACGGTGAGGGGAGCAAAGATACAAGAGAGGGGGGAGTTAGCAATGGGGGAGGGCGTGTAATTTGGCAGCAAGGGATCTACAAGCAACCAGTGGAGCAAACAGAATGGAGAAGATCACCCAGTCTCAGGTAGGGTGGGGAGTGGAGGGTGTGTGGAGCTCAGAGTTAGGGGGGAGCCATACCTTGAAGAGGAAGGTCTTGCGCTCCTTCCTGAGATGAAGAGGCGAGCGGGCGAGTCTGGTGTGCACTTGAGCGGAACCAGCAGCACTTTACAAATCTGAAAACACTGCACTAGGGAGTTCCCTCATGCTAGGTGCTGCTGGATGTGTGACACATGGCCCTGGTCTAGGGACTGCCCGCATTCTAGGTGCTGCTGGATGTGTGACACTTGGCCCTGGTCTAGGGACTGCCCGCATTCTAGGTGCTGCTGGATGTGTGACACTTGGCCCTGCTCTAGGGAGTGCCCTCATGCTAGGTGGTGCTGGATGTGGGACACTTGGCCCTGCTCAAGGGACTGCCCTCATTCCGGGTGGTGCTGGATGTGTGACACCTGGCCCTGCTCTACGGAGTGCCCTCATTCCGGGTGCTGCCGGATGTGTGACACCTGGCCCTGCTCTAGGGAGTGCCCTCATTCCGGGTGCTGCCGGATGTGTGACACTTGGCCCTGCTCTAGGGAGTGCCCTCATTCCGGGTGCTGCTGGATATGTGACACTTGGCCCTGCTCTAGGGCGCGCCCTCATTCCGGGTGCTGCTGGATGTGTGACCCTTGGCCCTGCACTAGGGAGTGCCCTCATTCTGGGTGCTGCTGGATTTGTGACACTTGGCCCTGCTCTAGGGAGTGCCCTCATTCCGGGTGCTGCTGGATGTGTGACACTTGGCCTTGCACCAGGGGGTACCCTCATTCCGGATGCTGCTGGATGTGTGACACTTGGCCCTGCTCTAGGGACTGCCCTCATTCCGGGTGGTGCTGGATGTGTGACACTTGGCCCTGCTCTAGGGAGTGCCCTCATTCCGGGTGCTGCTGGATGTGTGACACTTGGCCCTGCTCTAGGGAGTGCCCTCATGCTAGGTGGTGCTGGATGTGGGACACTTGGCCCTGCTCTAGGGAGTGCCCTCATTCCGGGTGCTGCTGGATGTGTGACACTTGGCCCTGCTCTAGTGAGTGCCCTCATTCTGGGTGGTGCTGGATGTGTGACACTTGGCCCTGCTCTAGGGGCATAAACATGGGCAGAGCACCGGCAGGTCCCAACAGTTATAGCAAGACATGGGGCCTCATTATAACTTTGGCGGAATGGTTTAACGTGTGCCGCAAATGGATGCGGACCCATTAAACCCATTCCGCCTCATTACGAGGTTTTACCAGACGTCCTTACCGGGTCCCGCGAGGGGACCACGGAGCTAACATCGGGCCGTTGTTAGCTCCCTGCAGCCATTCCCATTGAGCCCTATGGGGGCTCAAATGGGAATGGGGAAGGTCCGGGCCCAGGTTCCCTGTAGGGGGAATTACCGGACCCTCCAAAGTCGGATTGGCCCAGTAATTCCCTTTCAGGGAACTCGGACCCGGTTTTGCACGCAGCCATGCTACCGCCAAAGCCGTAATAAGGCCCATGGTGTTGCCAGAGACGTGTAATCTGAATAGCAGTTGCGCTCGTTGAAGGATTCTTTTCGGGTTTGCCAGTAGCTGGTCTGCAGTTTCCTCTGCTTCACCTGCCTCTATACATGTGCAAAGAGCCTTTACTAGCTACTCATGAAAAGGAGCTAGAAGGACATTACAGACGTAAAAGACTAATTAGACCCTGGAAACCAAGCCCACTGCATGCACCCACCCTAAAAACCAACCACACTACATGCACTGGCCCTAAAAACCAAGCACACTGTGTGCACTGGCCCTAAAAACCAAGCCCACTGCATGCACCAGCCCTAAAATCCAAGCCCAATGTATGCACCGGCCCTAAAAAGCAAGCCCAGTGCATGCAGCAGCCCTAAAATCCAACCACACTACATGCACCAGCCCTAAAAACTAAGCACACTGCATGCACTGGTCCTAAAAACCAACCACACTGCATGCACAGCCCTAAAAACCAAGCCCACTGCATGCACCAGCCCTCAAATCCAAGCCCAGTGCATGCACCAGCCCTAAAAACTAAGCAGACTGCATGCACCGGCCCTACACACCAACCACACAACATGCACCAGCAATAAAAACCAAGTTCACTGCATGCACCGGCCGTAAAAACCAAGCACACTGCATGCACCGGCCCTAAAAACCAAGCACACTGCATGCACCAGCCCTAAAATCCAAGCCCAGTGCATGCACCAGCCCTAAAAACCAAGCAGACTTCATGCACCGGCCCTACACACCAACCACACTACATACACCAGCCCTAAAGACCAGGCACACTACATGCACCAGCTGTAAAAACCAAGCACACTACATGCACCAGCCCCAAAAAACAACCACACTACATGCACCGACCCGAAAACCAAGCACACTACATTCACTGGCCCTAAAAACCAAGCACACTACATGCAACGGCCCTAAAAACCAAGCATACTACATGCACCAGTCCTAAAACCAAGCACACGACATGAACCAGCACACCACATACACCGGCCTTACAAACCAAGCAAACTACATGCACCGGTTCTAAAAACCAACCACACTACATACACTGACCCGAACAACCAACACCACTACATGCACCAGCCCTAAAAACCAAGCACACTACATGCACTGGTCCTAAAAACCAACCACAGTACATGCACCGGCCCTATGAACCAACCACACTACATGCACTGACCCTAGAAACCAAGCACACTACACGCACCAGCCCTAAAAACCAAGCACACTACATGCACTGGTTCTAAAAACCAACCACACCGGGCCTAAGAACCAACCACACTACATTCACTGGCCCTAAAAACTAAGCACAACACATGCACTTGTTCTAAAATCCAACCACACTACACACACCCGCCCTATGAACCAAGCACACTACATGCACTGACTCTAGAAACCAAGCACACTACATTCACCAGCCCTACAAAACCAAGCACACTACATGCACCAGCCCTAAAAGCAAGCACACTACATGCACCAGCCCTAAAAACCAAGCACACTACATGCACTGGTTTTAAAAACCAGCCACACTACATGCACCGGGTCTAAGAACCAACCACACTACATGCACTGACCCTAGAAACCAAGCACACTACATGCACAAGCCCTAACAACAAGCACACTACATGCACCAGCCCTAAGATCAAGCACACTGCATGCACCAGCCCTAAAATCCAAGCCTATTGCATGTACCAGCATACCAGCACTAATAACCAAGCCCAGTGCATGCACCGGTCCTAAAAACCAACCACACTACATGCACTGGCCCTAAAACCCAGGCCCACTGCATGCACCAGTCTTAAAAACCAACCACACTACATGCACTAAAAACCAAGCCCACTGCATGCAACAGTCCTAAAAACCAACCACACTACATGCACTGGCCCTAAAAACTAAGCACACTACATGCACCGACCCTACAAACCAAACACACGACATGCACCGGCCCTAAACACCAACCACACTACATTCACTGGCCCTAAACACCAAGCAGACTGCATGCACCAGCCCTACACACCAACCACACTACATGCACTGGCCCTAGAAACCAAGCACACTACATGCACTGGTTCTAAAAACCAACCACACTACATGCACCGGCCCTAAACACCAACCACACTACATGCACCGGCCCCAAAAACCAAGCAGACTGCATGCACCAGCCCTACACACCAACCACACTATATGCACCAATATACTATATGCTTTCCAACTGCTCCTGAATTAATCCCCCTAGAACATATAACACCCCTTAGTGTGTAGAAGCATAATGGGATGAAGAGCATAGCAGAACCCGTGTGTGTGGGGGGGGGGTCTCGGGTGGGTCTGGAAGGAGTAGAACGTGCGTGCACCAAAGGGGAGACAAGAAGACAGGTGTATGTTTATCCGTTCATTCCATTCTGACCAGGAGAAGACAGAAGCAGACTTACTTTTAAAAAGTTCCTTGGCATGATGGGCTTATACGGGTGGAGGAGTGTCACGAATCCTAATTCCTAAGCTACCAGGAAAGTGCCTTCTTCTCTGCCTAGGATCCTTTGGCAACATATGCTGTACTTTCAAGGGCCTCATTACACGGAATGCGGTAAGGGTTTACCGGTACCGGTAAGGGCACCGGTACCGGTAAACCCTTACTGCCTTGCTACGAGGTCCCTTTGCGGGACCCGACCTCAATGGCTGGTCTTACCAGCCGTTAAGGAATGGGCCCGCAAAGGGACTTTGGTGCTAATTACGGTACCGCAATTTGCGGTACCGTAATTAGCTCCTTCCCCATTCCCATTGAGCCCTATGGGGGCAGAAATGGGAATGGGGAAGTGCCTTGGTGAATGGGGAATTACCGCCCCCGCTCACCTTGGAGTAGGGCGATAATTCCGCCATCCACCAAGGCGGACACTGTAAAATACCGGCGGCAATAGCGCCATGGTTACCGCATACCGTGTAATGAGGCCCATAGTCTCTCAAATGCTAGTGTTGACTCACACTGGCCAGAGCTGGTGTCTTCCAAGTGATTCCCTGAACGCCTTCACCAATGACCTCACGCTACTTCCTGAAGCTTCTAGTCTTTCCATGATGCTCTGTGCCAGGAATACCTTAAACCGCCCACTACTATCCACAGAGTACCTTAGTGTGTCATCATGCTGGTATGGTGAACTTCCATTTTTTAAGTAGCGTTATGTCATGCTAACACAACCATCACAACTAATTATAAACACAGTAGACCTCCACTTTGTTATGTGTCCTCACAATACCACCTGAAGCCCCAGCTCAGTAAAACACTGAGGCCTTAACATCCAAAGAACCCATGTCTTCACCACAACAACTGTGTAGGCAAATACCTTTCCCCAATCAGGTGCACACTTGCTGTGGGTTGTCCTGGAAGTTCTCCCACCTTTCAGCGTGAAGTCAATTGCGATTGTTTCTGTCTAATGTCACAAGGACACCATAGGCCCTCCAAAATTCACCTTCAGTCTCAAATCTTCTTTGAAGCTTCTCTGTCATTCGAGGTCACCGAAAAACAAGCACCCAGGTCCGCACGGTTGGTGGGGTCTCTTGTTATCGGAACGTGGCCAAAGATGGCTGCCTATGGCATCCTGGGAAACTTCATTGTTCCCCCCATCCCTCTTACATTCCCTTTTTTTAGTGAATGCGTGACCGGCATGGAATGGTCTCTGCACTGCGATGTGTGGCAGTGGCACCAGTGGGGGCCGCAGTACACAACTTGCCACAGGCAATCCCTTGAGTGCGATGATGAGGGTGATTGCAAACTTATTTCAGGTGCCTCCTAATTACTCACATGCAAAAGTAGCAAAAATAGAAATGGGGCCTCATTATAACCCTGGCGCTCCTGTCATTACGGGAGCGCCCATTACGAGGTTCCCTTTGCGGGACCCGCTTAGGACACCTGGTAAAACCAGGCGTCCTTAGCGGGTTCCGCAAGGGGAAGAGGGAGCTAATAACGGGCCCGTTATTGACGGCACCATTATTAGCTCCCTCCCCATTCCCATTGAGCCCTTTGGGGGCACAAATGGGAATGGGATGGGTTCTTGCAAGGAGGAATTACCAGGTCCTCCAAAGTCGGAATGACACAGTAATTCCTCATTGCGGGAACCCGATATGGGAGCCCGGTATGGAAGCAGCCATGGAACTAATAGCTCGTAATGAGGCCCCATATGGTCGCCTGTGGAACATGCGACCAGCCCTCTATTCCATCAATAGCCAAGAAATGAAAATATCACTGATCTGCTTGTTCTTTTGTTGTGACATAGGCACCCAGGGACACTCAGTGATGTTCATTCATTTTTGTTTTAAACTTCTTTATGATGCAGGTGTCTTAAGGGGTATGCTGTGTGTCTCTGTGGAAGTAACTCTGGGATGCTGTTTATTTGATATTTTCATATTTCCTACTTTTTTTCTAATATCTCTAGCATTGCCTATCACCTCTAGCATTGTCTATCACCTCTAGCATGGTCTAACATCTCTAGTATTGTCTATCACCTCTAGCATGGTCTATCTCCGGTGTCATTGACTAACATATCTAGCAATGCCTATCACCTCTCGCATGGTCTAACATCTCTAGCATGGTCCACCATTGTTTGTTTGTCTATCACCTCTAGCATGGTCTAACATCTCTAGCATTGTCTATCACCTCTTGCATGGTGTAACGTCTCTAGCATGGTCCACCATCTTTAACTTGTCTATCACCTCTAGCATGGTCTAACATCTCTAGCATTGTCTATCACCTCTAGAATTGTCTAACAACTGTAGCATTGTTTATGACCTCTAGCGTTGTCTATCACCTCGTGCATGTTCTAAGATCTCTAGCACTGTCTATCACCTCTAGTATTGTCTATCACCTCTAGCAGGTTCTAACATCTCTAGCATTGCTTATCAACTCTAGCATGGTCTATCAAATCTAGCATTGTGTATCACTCTATCATTGTCTAACATCTCTAGCATTGTGTAGCACCTCTAGCATTGTCTATCACCTCTAGCATGGTCTAACATATCTAGCATTGTCTCTCACCTCTAGCATTGTCTAACATCTCTAGCATTGTTTATCACCTCTAGCATTGTCTATCACCTCTAGCATGGCCTAACATATCTAGCATTGTGTCTCACCTCTAGCATTGTCTAACATCTCTAGCATTGTTTATCACCTCTAGCATTGTCTATCACCTCTAGCATGGTCTAACATATCTAGCATTGTATATCACCTCTATCATTGTCTAACATCTCTAGCATTGTGGGGAACCTCTAGCATTGTTTATCACCTCTAGCATTGTCTATCACCTCTAGCATGGTCTAACATATCTAGCATTGTATATCACCTCTATCATTGTCTAACATCTCTAGCATTGTGGGGAACCTCTAGCATTGTTTATCACCTCTGTCACTGTCTATCACCTCTAGCATTGTCTTTCACCTCTAGGATTGTCTAACATCTCTAGCATTGTTTATCAACTCTAGCATTGTCTATCACCTCTAGCATGGTCTAACATATCTAGCATTGTCTCTCACCTCTAGCATTGTCTAACATCTCTAGCATTGTTTATCACCTCTAGCATTGTTTATCACCTCTAGCATGAACTAACACCTCTAGTATGGTCTAACACCTCTAGCATTGTCTTACATGTCTAGCATCATTTATCACATTTAGCATTGTCTATCACATCTAGCCTGGTCTAGCACCTCTAGCATGGTCTATCATATCTAGCATTGTCTTTCACCTCTAGGTCTGTATAATGTATCATTTCAAGCACTGTCTAACGTTGTATTTTTTTCACTGATGTTCCAGTTCCGGGATCTACACCTGGATCAACCAATATGATGTCTCCAGGTAAGTTCCACCATTGCACAACTGGCGTTGACCCCTCCCTCCATTTATTTTATTGTATGTTATTGTTTAAAGCTAAGACCTAGCTCGAGGGCAGCGGGAACTGTATAGGGTGTAGGGAGCCAGTATTAGGGCTGGCATCTTTTAACAGTAGCCAGTAGTGTGTCTTGAGGTCTGTGCGTCCGTTTCTCAGATATAGAGCCTATAGAACTCTGGATATGAGAAATGGGGGTAAATATGCACTCGTGTCCTACCAAACATTCAACACTAAGCCCCTAATTTTCTCGGGGGCGCCGCCTGGCCCAGAGCCGGGGGAGCATGCCGAATAACCCTCTGCTTGTATTTCTGCCTCCGGTCCATTTTGGTTCAGTTTCCCTGGATGGATCGGGGCACACTGCGGGTAATCCTATCTTTGCGTGTTGCTGCGCTGTGCATAGAAAACGATCTCTGTGGATTCTGCATACTTTTTACGCCACTAAAAAATAGCAGAAAGAGTCTATGTGGATCCCAGGTAATGACTGATGCCAGTGTTGATCGCTACCGTGCCCAAACACACAGGGTCGGACCTGGACATGAAATAGGCCCGGACACCCAAAAAAAAGTGGCTCACCCCTCGCCTCAAGAAAGTGGCCGACCCCTCGCCTCAGAAAAGTGGCCCACCTCGCACCTCAAAAAAGTGGCCCTCAAACCATCATCCATGAATTGCGTCAATTCACAACTTTACAGAAAATGCTACTTATGGGGGGTTCATGTGTCTGTTACGTTACAATACAACTCATAAAATAACATAACTTTGCATACAGTTCTGTGATGTGGTCCACAGCTACAAGGCACAGGAGTGACATGAACCTACCACCCCCACTGCGGTTTTGAGACCTGCTGCAAGTCGATGCTTATATAGGGTTCCGAACCCCAGCAGGAAAGGAGGATTAGGGTGACGATGGTTGGATAGGAAGTGAGGGAAGTAGGAAAACCGGAATGAGGTTTAGGGAGATGTTGTATAGCATTGTGTTAAGTGCACTACGAAAAATATAGTTATGATTTCATTAATGTGATATACATTTCATACAAAAATGGACCACCATATGTATCATTAAAATCTCTGTTCATATTGTATTTTATTCTTACTCTCGGTTCCCTCATGGGCTGTGGCCAGGTCAGCAAATGTCCATGGCCGGAGTGCTGACCTTTGAAAGATGCTGTCTGCTCTTAGTTGCTTTGAAGATAGCCGCGGTATTCTCCCTTCTCGCTTTTGCAAGGGTTGGGGCAAAAAAGGGGGTGCCTCCAGATTTCTGCCGCAAAATGTATGCCATGCCTGGTCCTGCAGCAGGGGAAGAATTCCGCCTGCTTGCCCTTCTGTAGCACCATTGTTTAAACTGGTGTTCATTTGCTGATCCTTGCTCTGTTCCGTCATGCTATAGGCTGGTGAGCAGAGCTCCCAGCTGTCGGAAGGGCTGGGGAAGTGTCAGTGCGCCGGCTGTCTTGATCCTTGTGGATGCTTAACAGAAAAACTGTGGCCTCACCTCTCTCCGTGTGTGAAAGCAGTCCTGTGGTGCCTGCAAAATGCGGCTTTCAGGTGTTGCAGGCCAACAATTTAAACAATAACTTTTTCCATGTATTGGAATATTCGTTGCAGGGGGCTGCGGGAGTCTGCTCACATACATTTTGACAAGGGCAATTTCAAAAGCCGCTTGTGAGTCTGCTAATTTCATTTCTTGTAGCCGGCCGCCTTTGCCTTCCCAAGCACACAGTTGATCCCTTGTCACACTGTCCCAGCTTAGTTTGTTCTGGGAAACTGCAGATGTGCTGGAAGGGCTGGGGCACTGACGGTCGCCCAGCCAGTGGCACTCGCTGTGTTTTGTTACACACGGGCACGGACCATTCTTCCGATTCCCCCAGGGCCGCCTTGTGTGAGGCTCTGGCCACTGCGAACACTGCATCACTTCAGCTGTAATGGATGGGCTGGGGAAGTGTCAGTCTGCCAGTGCCGTAGCGCCGACACCCTCAGTGGGTGGCACGTCGTTGGCCCTCTTTGCTCCCGGTGCCCCCTCACCCCCCAGGCTCTCATTCAGACTGTCACTCCTTCACGGCCCCCCTCCTCCCACGGAGCCCAACCCCCTTAGAACCCCAATGAGAGGCATGACCAGTTGGATGAGTGGGAGAAAAATTGCCACAGCAAAATTTATTTACATACATAAAGTCAGGAGTTATCTTACAGGTGTTCCGTTTTATACTCAGGATTCTGCGCTGAGAGCAATGCAACTTTTCCCCCCCGCCCCTTCGGGTCCTTGGGGGACCCGACGCAGGCGCCCAGTCCCTTCCTCAACAGTCCCTCTCTACCCTTTGGCCATTTCTTTATTTTGCAATTTTCTTTTCATTTTTTTTTCCCCATCTCTATTTTTAAGTGCACTTTTCAGTCAATGTATTACTTTCTTTTCATTCTCCATTTCCGCTTAGGCTCCTTTTTCAAGGATGTGTTCAGGTCTCCTTTTACCCCTTTTGCTTCCCTTTCCCCCGAATTCCATCTTCCCCTTTTCCCTGGTTGGCTTGTTAATCTTTCTTAATATTCTCACCCCCAAAAAGGTCTTCCCTTAGCCCGTCCTACCAGGGAGCCCCCCTCCCCCTTCCGCCAAGGCCCCGGGCTGCCCTCGCTCTCCCCGCCTTGGTTGTCCCATCCCCTCCGGCCCCTTCCCCATAGCACCCTCCTGTTCTCGAGAGCCCCATCCATCCAGCGCTACCTACACCCCAGAGCCCAGCCGCCTTCTTATCCCCATCATCTTCCCCTGACTCTCGCTAAAGAGGGGTCCTCCTCAACTATCCCCCCCACTCGACCTGGCCACTACCCCCCGCATTCCAAGCCCCCCCCTCCCCAGTGCTTCTTTGGATTTGCTTGAGCTGCCAATATCGAATGCCACACTTCTCTTGAACCCCCCCTCAACGACCCCTAATCTCCCATGGGCCCCCTTCCCCTCAGTTTCCAACCTACTTGCCGGAGCCCTGTTTACTGTGCAATCTTTGAATTCACCCCCCCCTTGCAGACTTCATTGTTGCGTTTCCAACGATGCACTTCCCATTTCCCCCACCCACTTTTGGAGTTGGAAGGTATTCCAAGCCCCCTAAACCTCCCCATTATTGTGGGCATCCCCTGAGTCTAATACTCCTGGGCGCCGTTCATACTAAACTAATGGCTGTGCAGTTCCCCTTGTGGTATCCGCCAGTCCTTTCTAACGGGAACACCATGTAACATCCGCTGGGCTTGTCCGCAAGAGACCTGTCGCTGCGACCGGTGTCTCAGCCATGACTCACAGCGGGTCACCGGCCGCAGTGAGTTCCCCCTCATTCACCTGGTCGCCTGTGCCAGCCCCAGTACCCAGCTATAATTCCAACAATGTACCTTTACCCCCATTCATTCCGTTCACAACAGACAAGCTGGCCCTCCGGATTGAACCAGTGGCGTGATGCATTGTGCTGCGGCCTTTCCTGCTCGCGTTCTTCCGGTTAGCTTGATCTTCTTGTTCCGTACTCCATTGCAGGAGGGCCAACTGACCTGGCAGCGGCGTGCCGAAGAGAGGTCTCCCCTTGACCATTCCGTTCCGCTTCCTTAGCGGAGACCCCATCCCGAGTGTTGGGGAGGGAGCATTTTGGGCCAACTAACGGCCTTTTTTAGTGGGTAGTGCCTAACTGACCCTTCACTCCCTTGCCCCTATTGGCCTCTCCTTGTGGTTCATCTGCAGCCCAACCCTTCCAGCGCATCCTTCAAGTCTGCCACCATTACCCTCACCCCCACTTCCGCTAAGTGAACTTTATCCTCCCCAAAGCAACCCAGAGTTTTCAAACTAATCAAGGCATGCTTGATCCATCCCAGGCCCCTGCTGATCAGGAATTTCCCCAGTTTCACATTCAATTTTCTCCTGGATTCCTCGACACCTCCCTGGGAAACCGGCCCCCTCCAAGGCTGCCTTGGTATGATCTCTGACCATGCCAATGCCGTACCCCGGAAACTGTTCCCTATTTGCGCAAACGCGACCCTCATCCTCGCCAATAGCCCCTTTCTCCCCCTTACCCCCAGGTCGTTTCCCCCCAAGTGGATCACTATTATGTCCAGCTAGGGCCGAAGCCATTACCTTCCTGAATTGGAATTGCGTAAGGGGGGATTCCTCCTCATGTACGAACAAGTACCCTGGGCCCCCTTTCCTGGCCCCCAAAAATGCGCTCATGGTCATGACAGGGCAATACTCCCCTACCCCCAAGCATCCCAGTACCAGGTTTCTTCCTTCGCCCCTCTGATCTGTTTTAGTGCTCCTTATCTTCACCCTCAGGGATCCTTCTGAGATGCTTATGTCACCCCTCCGCAATGCCCTGAATTCCTGATCGTGCTTGGAGCGGGCAATCAACTCAGTGGGGCGCAGGGCTCCAAAGAAGGCTAATGTAAAGCAAGCTTTAAAAAGTGTACACTCATAAGGGGAGTAGCATATCGAGCTAACCCGGGTGAGCATCTTCTTCAAAAGTTCGAAGTGGATGGGTTGTCTATTATCCTTGCTGGGGGGCTCTTCCCTGTCCCAGCCTCTCAATGCTGCCCTGACTAGGAAGCCCTTGGTGGGGTCGCTTACACCTGCTAGCTGGTTATGGAAGGCGATAGCGCATAAGTGCCCTGTGAGCCATGATTTGGATTTGTGGTTATTCCTTGCCCATAGTATGAAACGTTGAACCCTGTGATCGTTGTTACCGTTCCCTGTGATTTCCAAAAAGGTCTTGAAACCCCTGCTGTATCTTTCCCTTGACCCCCCCCCCCGAAAGTGCTCTGGCTGTTAATGCCCTCATACCCTTCTCCAGGACACTAGGCTCCACCACTCGCTGTTGAACGGTACCATATCCTCGTTCGCCCCTGGAAGTGCTCTCCGGAATCGACCCATCTGCGAACGAGAAAGTGCATCCGCAGCATTGTTAAGAACACCAGGGATGTGGCGCACCCCCACCTCCGTGTTAATCCTCAGCCCTATCTTCACCAGGTGGCGCAGCAAGCTCAGGGTGGCTGGGCAATGGGCCACCTGGGTATTTATACCCACTACCACTGCCATATTGTCAGACCATACAGTTAAACGCTTGTTGGCCAGCTCCCTGGGCCAGAGGTGCAGTGCCACTATAATGGGAAACAATTCAAGAACATTGATGTTTTTACACCAGCCCTTCTTGACCCAAGCGTTAGGCCAATCCGCCCTACACCACTGTGAACCCAAAATCACCCCAAACCCGTGCCTGCCACTTGCATCCGTGAATAACTGGAGCTTGTTGCACGTAACCCAGGGGGCCCTCCACAAGTGCACCCCATTGAAGTCTGACAGAAAACCCTTCCACATGTGCAAGTCATCCTTTATGCCAGCGCCCAAGCGTATCATGTGCCATCCTTTGGAGTCCCGCCCTGCAGCCGCCGTTAACCGCCTTGCAAACACCCGCCCAGCCGGGATAACCCTTCCCGCAAAATTCAGCCTGCCAGTCAGAGACTGGATAGCTTTCAAGGAGGCCCTGTGGCTGCTCAACACTGTGTCTATGTGGGCAATGCATTCTGCCACCTTCTCCTGGGGCAGCCTGCATAGACCTTCAGTTGTGTCAATCTCTATGCCCAAGTAGGTCAAGCGGGTGCAGGGTCCTTCCATCTTCTCTGCTGCCAACGGTACCCCTAGTTCTGTGGCTAGACCGATCAATTTGTTCAACAAGGAGCTGCAAATGTCTGTGCCCTGATCCCCAATGAACAAAAAATCATCTAAGTAGTGGGTTTTGACCCCCCCTGTTTTCTAATTCATGTAATGCCCATTCCATGCATCTGTCCACATAGAGCCCTCCCCCAAACTGGAACCCCAACAGGTGAACACTGTCTGGGTGGACCGGAAGCAATCTAAAGGCTGCCTCGATGTCTACTTTTGCCAACAGCGCGCCCCTCCCCACCCTCCTAGCCCCATCTACCGCTTGGTCAAAGGAAGCATATGACACTGCGCATACCCTTTCGTCCAGCCAGTCGTTTACTGAGTCGCCCTTGGGGTGTGACAAGTCATGTATTAAGCAATATTTTCCTTGTTCTTTCTTCGGCACCACTTCCTGAGGGGACACTATGAGATTGTCCAGAGGCGGGGACGAGTATGGGCCTGCCACCCTACCCAAGCCTAGCTATTTCTTTATCTTGTCCCGTACCACCTCTGGGAAAGCCTTGGCTGATTTCAAATTGTCTGCAGAGCGTGGCAGTAAGGCCCCTTCATAGGGAATTACAAAACCCCAAGTGAAACCCTTTAATAGGATGTTCCTCTCCCGCACTAGGGGGTAGCGGGCTAGCCAGGGCAGTAGTTTCTGCATTATGATGGGTGATGGTCCCTTTGAGCCGAGGTCCCCCCTATTCTGGGCAATGCATTCTGTTGCAACATTTTTGTGGCGTTCTCCCCCCAATATTGGATTCCTCCCCAGATCACCCCCCCTTCCAAAATGCCCGAAATCCCCTCTCCTACCACTCAATTGACAACTATTACCATTGTGCAGGGACCTCAATGTTCCGGGGATTGGGTATGCGTTGTGCTCCCTCAAGTCAAACGAAACACGGGCTATGCTACCTTAAAGAGAGATACATTTTATTAGTTCACACATAACGACATGACCTCGTGAATAACATGCCGCCTCATGGCTGCTCCTTTTACTTAGATGATGGGTCGCCCTCCATCCTTAGGCGGCCAAGGATTGGACCCAGGTCCCGATGTTCTGCAAAACGTAGCAGCGTGTCCCATGCTGGCACAACCTGAACACCCGTGCCTAAAAGGGCAGTTGGGCACCCAGTTGCAGTGACCTTCATTAAAGTTTCTGCACAGGTAGGAGGGGTGTGCCGGCCCCTGGGTGCCTGCACCCCCTCTTCCTCCTCTAAAATTCCCTGGCTGTACGCTTTGCATCCCCCTTCCGCCCCCTGTCCCTGCAGCGGACTCTGCCTGTGAAAAATCCTTTCGCTCTATCCTTGTTGTGGCTGGCAAAGCCTGCTGCACTGTGCGCGTGCCCTCCAAAGCTGGCCCTGTATTGATGGCGCCCCTCGTGATGAGGATGTCTGCCGACACCTGCCTCGGATCCAACCAATCCTCCACCAATTTATGTTCCCATTTTAGGTTGGGGTCAATCTCCATTCTCTTCCTGAACCTCTGGCCCCTCAAAAGCCATGCTGTGCCTCCCCACTTCCTTTGCTCCTCAATTACGCACTGGCTGTAATTGTATAATGCTGGCCCTTGCTCCGGCTTGCTCTGTACTATGATTTGCGCCATGATTCTGAATCCCGCCAACCAATTTTGCAAGTTCTCCTCGGGCCTCACCCTCTTCCTGGCTTTTACCACCTCCCTGCTCCCACTAGCCTGCAGGGTGTCGTAACCTTTGGTCTCGTGCTCCAACAATGAAAAGGTGTCAATGAACCTCCCTTTCGCAATCTCTTTCTGCACACAATCCGGTATGTGCCAACACAATAATTGTGCTCCGTGATTGCCGGGAGCCCCTCTAATGCCCTACCTGGAGGAGCTGTTGACAGTACAGGAAGTTCCCACTTTGCTGGCCCCCCTGACCTAATCCCCTCGCCCCGTGATGCCCCGACGCCAGCGTTCTTCGGTGCCGCTTTCCCCCGGCTGCCCACACCCTGCTGGGGCCTGGCGCCCCTCCTCCTCTGATGTCCACTTTCCTTGGGCCAGGGCATTACCCCCGCGCAGCACCTCCATTATAATGTCCATTTTTGCGCCCCAGTCCAACTGACCCTCCAAGTTACGGCCCTTCGCCAGAGGAGCCCCGATCCGCCTGCTCGGACCAGCTTCCTCCTGAGCCTCACAGCTGGGGGGTGGGGGCCCCGATCTGTTAAGACGATCACCAGCCGGTGATGTTGACGCCTCCCTATCCCTTCCTTCCGACACCAAAGCTGTCAATGCGGCCAAGTCCTCCTCCAACTCCTTCTTGGTCTTTCTCCCCCTAGGGGCCCGCTCATTTGCAGATGACTGCTTGCATGGTAATTGTGTCACCGGCTGGCTGGGGGGCCCCCATCATGATCATCGCCGCCTCCCAACCTATGGATTTGGCGAGCACTGAGAATGTGGCCCAAGCCTCGGCGTTCATGGCCTGACCCTGCGCTGGTGAAAGGGCTGTCTCCACCTCTACTGTCCCTTCGTCCAATTGGGTGTCTGCGATTTTCTCCATATCAGGGCCTTGTGAATGAAACATGGCGACCTTTGTTCCCACGACCGTCACTCTGTCGGCTGCGATTAGGCCTGGCTCTGAAATCCTTATCCGCCCTGTGTGTCCTGAGGGATGAAAGAAATTATGATGAGCGCTGGAAAACGCCAAGTCCTTCACCATGCCCCTTTTCCGATAACCCCACCTGTTTTGAGAGCTGCCCCTCTTGTTGCAGCTCGCCCGCAACTCTGACCCTGGCTGCCCAAAACTGAGCGGCCCCCGCCCCTCAACACTTGTGTACAGCCCCACCTGCCTAGCTGCATTGTACCTCCTAACCCCCCTCCCCATCTACCCGTGGAAGCCACGTTTAAGCGTTGGTTGACGGCGCCGCACGTGTTGTTGGTATCGCGGCAAGTTAGCTAATGTCGTGTTTAAGTTCAAGGGGAAGGCAACAATTGCTGGCGTTTATTAGAATGCAATCGGGTTTTGTCCGCCCAGCCCATGTCGCTGGTTTAGGGTCACAATGTATAATGGGCTGTAATGTGAGACCGGAAAAGGCAGGTTTGATGTGCGGGGAGCCCTCCGCATCTATGGCAGCGTTTGCATTAGGTGCATTCGGTCATATGGAAAGGGCGGGGCAAGGAGAATTTGTTTAATGTAAATGTTACGGCGATGGGAACCATGCTTTCTGGGGTCCGGTGCATTCTGGTCGTTGTAGGCAATTAAATTAATGAGGGCAATAAAGGGGCGACCGAGCCAGAGGAATGCTGGTTTGAGGCAGATTCATGTGCGTTTCCTGCTTTCTGATACCGATCGTGTTTGCTTTGTACCAATTCCCCTCCCCCTATTTCCTCTGCAGTCCCTGCCGCATGGCGCCACCTCCTCATGAAGCAAGAATTTCGCGTCTAGCTCCCCCTTTGCATGGCGCAATATTCGCAAATCAGCCCCTCCCACCGTTGTGACCGTGAGGGGACCCAAGCACGACCCACCCCCAATCCCCACCTTGCCACGTTTGCCACACGCGGAGAAAATTATCCGACATCACTACAAACAATGCGCCCTAACCACTGTACCACCCCACGTGTGTAAGCCAACCATTGTGCTGTCCGACGCACGCAGGGCATAAGCAATTCGCCCCTTCTGACCCCTACCCATGAACCATACTGTGAAATTGCAACTATTCCCCTTGGTGAAGCCATCTCCTCCACCGTGTTTGCCACCCTTATAACCCGGCAAGCATTAGACCCTGGCGACTAAGATCATAATGCCCCACCTAATGCCCGCACGGCCCCAAAATTCAATTCGCGACCACCCTGCCCCCCACCATGCGTCCGCGTCCCTTAGCCCTTCCCGTTTGCAAGCATGCTGTGTTTCGGGTACTGGAAACCCCTCCCCGCCTTCTTGGCGGCACAATACCATGCCATAAAACGCAAGCCAGGTTGAGCCCCTCTGATGCAGCCCGCGAGTAACCCAACCCTTATCAGCACAAATAGATACAGCGTCACCAGTGTGACCATGCTCCAAACGCGATGCTCTAGACTTGAATAAAACACTGTATCCGTATTCCGACATGTGGCGACCAACGCACAGAACGCCCAACACCCACACTAGTCCAAACCAAGTAGGCCATGCCTGTTGAACAAAGAATTTACACCCCCCAACGATGCCAAGAACAACAAAGCCTTTCACAAATTGCTCATTCTAAACACTGGGCACGCAACATCGCGAGGTTGCCACTGTCACGTTGACGTCTCCGTAACGTTGGGGCGGGCGGCGGGAGGAGAAGGGAAGTGACGCCGAGGGGGGCGGGATTGGGGAGTTCGAGGAAGAAGGGAAATAAAGAGGACGTTCGTTACAGAGCTCCGTGTCTGCCTTTTTATTCCTGCGACATCGCAGGCCTGCTGCGCGCCAAGGGTCGCTACACTGGCGACGAAGGTGGGATCGGTGGCACGACAGCACCCAATGAAGCTGCTGTATCCCGCCCACGGACCCCACGAGCGAGAACGCACGCAGCGCGAAAAGGCCCAAACAACGCTGGACCAATACGCGGCTCGGGCCGCGGCGGTGAAAACACGTGGGGAGCGAGAAGACCTCGCAGGACAACCAACGGGTGAGCCCACAGAGCACGTGCTTTCCCGGCTGCAGCTACAGGCGCCGGCAGCACGAGCGCACGTGCGCTGAGCACGCAGCTGTGGCCTACATCGCCTGCATGCCTCAGAGGCCCTCGCATCCCACCACAAGGGACACGGCGGGGGAGGCACGCAGTGCACGCGCCCTGCAGGGCCAGGGAACATCACAGTCCAGCAGCCCAGACCGACGGGCCCACCAAGAACCCAACAGCAAGGGGGCACTAGAGCCCGAGGAGGGGCAAGACCAACGGATGGTGCTCGTGCCAAATTGGCGGCCATCCCTCACGGACCAGTGAAGAGATTAACCAAGGAGGAGGCGAACAACCGCCACCAGAGACCCGCAAGGAAACGCTATCAGCACGCAACACCCTCAGCGCCATGTCAGGCCAAGATGGTGGACAAGGAGGACAACCGCAGGCAAATGCACAGCCGGTTCCAGGCGTGCCGGCGACGGACCACAGACCCTACAAGCTGCAGGACACGCTGACCGCCCAGATGCCGGGGGCATTTGACATGACGGACACCAGCAACATGGGTCCGAGATGGACCAAATGGATCAGAGACTTTGACCTATACATGGGGGCTACAGGACCTATTGCCGACGCAAGACAGGTATGCCTACTCAAACTAGCTGTAGGATCTGCCACCCGAGACATAATTGATGAAATGCCCCAAGACTCAATTGACTCAATTCAAGACCTTAAAGAGGCGCTTGCTGCGTACTTCGCACCACACACTAATGTGGATTACGAAAGACATATATTCCATAGCACCAAGCAGGCCAAAAGGGAAACCATGGACGCATATGTGATGCGTTTGCGCACCAAATTGAAAAATTGTGACTTTGCGAACTATTCAAATACGGAGGCCTTAAGATCACAAGTCATCTCTGGATGCAAATCCCAGGCTTTCCGCCGGAAGCTGTTGCAAAAATCGCGCACGCTGGAGGAAATCCTAGCACTGGCCAGAGACGAGAGAGCCATAGACTCCCAGGTAGAGAGCTTTGGAAGCACAAATGCCGGGGAAAGCGTGAACAAACTACAACTAGAGAAAAGATCAGAGGAACTCTTCTGCTCTAAGTGTGGGTTTGAATACTCACATGAAGGAACCTGCCCTGCGACAGAACAACGATGCACATCCTGCGGTGAAGAAGGACACTTCAAAGCCGTATGCCGGCTATTCCGTGACCGGGGAAGAGACCGACCCAGGGACAGCACAGCTCGCCCGAAAAGCCGACATGGGGGAACATCCAGCAACAATCCCACTCCCAACACGTCAACCACCCCGAACCAGCCCACAGGTGATCAGCGAGAGCGCGACTCGGGAGAAGAACGGCAGAGGAGGAAGGAAAGAAGAAGGTTCGTAATGCGTGCAAAACCAGAGCGCAGGTCCCGACGCCATGTACGATACCTGGTGGAACAATCCCCCACAGACTCCGACCCTAGCTCATCCGGAAGCGACCAAAAAAGGAGGGCCTACGTGTATGCTCTGGGCAACCCCACTGCGACAGCACACAGCCCACATTAATAATCAAGCTACAGGAAAGGCCGACGGAATTTCTCATTGACACAGGAGCCACGGTCAACGTGGTGAGCGAAAAAGTCTACACTGACCTAATACAAAAACCGAAGCTGATCCCGGCGACGGTGGACATAAATGCATACGGAGCCAAAACACCGCTCAAGTGTCTGGGACAATTCAGCGGCTTGTGCCGCTACAAAGGGCATGAAATGAGGATACCCATTCATGTTCTGGCCACGGAAACGGACAGTGGGTGTGTCCTCAGCTTCAAAGCGGCTGCTGACATGGGACTGATACACATCTTATACAACATCATGGTCCACAAATACATAGATCCAGTAGACATGATAAACAATTTGTACCCCAAAATCTTCAGAGGCATCGGAAAACTTCAGAACAGACAAATAAAACTCCACGTGGACAATTCGATCCGGCCAGTAGCCCAGCCATACCGCGGGATTCCGGTAAACATCCAAAAGAAGGTTGAAGATGAGCTTCAAAAATTGTTAGAACAAGACATCATCGAGAAGGCCACCGGCCCCACCACGTGGATGTCCCCGATCGTTCCGGTCCCCAAAAGGGGCTCCGAGGCAATCAGGCTTTGTGTTGACATGCGACGCCCAAATCAGGCCATCAAAAGAGAGAGGCACCCTGCACCACGCATAGCCGACATGATACACCTACTAAATGGAGCCAAAGTTTTCTCAAAGCTTGACTTGCAAAAGGGATACCACCAGCTAGTTCTTCATCCTGAAAGCAGAAACATCACGACCTTCGTCACACACGTTGGTCTCTTCCGATACAAAAGGTTAAGCTTTGGGGTATCGTCGGCAGCAGAGACATTCCAGGCTGAAGTGCATAACATCATAAAGCACATTCCCAACTGCTTCAATTACTCGGATGACATATTGATGTTTGGGACCGATGTCAACAAGCACGATGAAACCCTGATGAAAGTATGTAAGGCCCTTCATGATGCCAACCTCACCCTGAACAGAGACAAGTGTGACTTTCGAAAATCCACACTGAAATTCTTCGGCCATGTCTTCTCTGAATCTGGCATGACACCAGACCCAGACAAAGTGGCGGTGCTGAACGACACAGCTGCCCCATCCAATGTGTCGGAACTTCGGTCCTTTCTAGGCCTGGCGAGCTACTGTAACCGATACATACGGGACTTTGCGTCAGTCAGTGAACCATTACGGCGATTAACCCATCAAGATGCAAAATTCGAATGGACCAGTGATTGCCAGAGATCATTCGAAGTGATCAGAGAGCGAGTTGCGAAAGCAGAGAACATGTCGTACTATGACCCCAATAGAAAAGACTGAGCTTACTGTAGACGCCAGTCCAGTTGGCCTTGGGGCTATCCTGGCACAACTTGATCCGAAAGACCCATCACAGAAACACATTGTAGCGTACGCCAGTCGCAGTCTATCCACCACGGAACAAGCATACTCGCAAGCAGAAAAGGAAGGGCTTGCGGTGGTATGGGCGTGCGAGCACTTTCACCTGTTCCTGTACGGCAAACCGTTCCAAGTCGTCACGGACCATCAGGCCCTCTTATTTCTGTACGGCAACCCTCAAGCCAAAATGCCCCCACGCATTGCAAGATGGGGTCTGAGACTGCAAGACTATGCGTTTGAGATCATTCACAGGCCAGGAAAGGGCGAAAACCCGGCTGATTTCCTGCCCAGGAGGCCTCGAGAGCAGAGCGCTCCGGAACAGTCCGTAGCCGACAGATACCTAAGGTACTTAATTCATCAGTCTGCGCCAGAAGGAATAAACATGGAGGCGCTCGCCACAGAAACAGAGAAAGATGCAGCATGCAGCATCATTAGTGAGGGTCTGGAGTCAGGGCTGTGGCGAAGGGCAAAGGAAAGGGGGAGGGCTGCAGGTGGCACGGTGCGAGAGAACGTAGAAAGACTACTGCAGGTAAAGGAGGAACTTGCAATATCGGATGAGCACCTGCTCGTCAAGGACTGCAAGCTCGTCATTCCCCAATCCATGAGAACCAAAGTCATAGAACTAGCCCACGAGACGCACCGAGGGATGGTATCAACGAAACGCCTGCTGCGACAAAAGGTGTGGTTCCCTCACATGGACAGCATGGTTGAAGCTGCACTGAAGACGTGCCCAACGTGCTGTGTGATCACACCAAACCGCCATCCCGAGCCACTACTCATGTCGGAACTCCCACAGAGGATATGGGAAGCAGTGGCGGCTGACTTCTTTGGGCCCATAGAAGGGGGGAAATATGTCCTGGCCGTCATGGACGAATACTCACGATACCCCGATGTGAGACTAGTATCGTCAACGGCTGCTCACCATGTCATCCCCGCATTGGATCAAATATTCTCTGCTTATGGAGTGCCGAAGGTAGTGAAGACGGATAATGGAGCTCCATTCTGCGGACATCAATTCGCACAATTTGCTGACTATCTGGGGTTTCATCACGGGAAGGTCACCCCTTTGTGGCCTCAGGCAAATGGAATGATAGAACGATTTATGGCCAACCTAAAGCGAGCCCTACAGATAGCGAGGCTGACCGGCCAACCTTATGAACAAGTCCTGAACCAACTGATGAGAGATTACAGAGGGACTCCCCATAGCACCACGGGGATGACCCCAGCGGAATTGATGTTCGGTCGAAACACTCAAACACGCATCCCCCAGGCCAATGACATCTCTCCGCCACCGATGCTGGATCAAGCGGTACAAGAACAAGATGGAGCTGCGAAAGCTCGCATGAAAGAATACGCTGACACTCGTCGGCGGGCGCAGCCTTCACGCCTTGAGGTAGGTGACGTCGTGGCAGTACGTCAACCTTCAACACACAAGCACACCTCGGCATTTCGCGATGAACCGTTACTAGTCACTCAGAAGAAAGGCTCTATGGTGACGGCTCAAGGGGTCGAGGTATCAATCACAAGGAACTCCTCACATTTCAAAGAACTTCCACTGACTGGAGCTCGGCGCCTGAGTGGTTGAGTTCAAGCCCCCCTCACCTATGAATCGAATGATCCATATCAGGCTGACCAGTGGGACTCAAGTGAGTCGGAACGTGAAGGAGAGGATGCAGTGGAAGAGAGTGGGCCATCACCAGGGCGAAAGCAAGCACGACCACAAAGGGCTCGGAACAGGCCCAGGAGATGGATAGAGGAAATGGACTAGAAGCCCACCAGGCCGTCGCCTGTTGCGAGGAACCTGGTAACTGTTTAAAAAGGGGGGAGATGTCACGTTGACGTCTCCGTAACGTTGGGGGCGGGCGGCGGGAGGAGAAGGGAAGTGACGCCGAGGGGGGCGGGATCGGGGAATTCGAGGAAGAAGGGAAATAAAGAGGACGTTCGTTACAGAGCTCCGTGTCTGCCTTTTTATTCCTGCGACATTGCAGGCCTGCTGCGCGCCAAGGGTCGCTACAGCCACCACCTCCCCCCAGCGTGTATCCAACTTCCAGAAAAGCTCAAACCAATGACATAAATACGAGCAAAACGAGACCATCCCGCACCTTAAAATACAATGTAAAGTTTAAACGAATGCAAAAACGCCTTCCCAACCCACGAAGCAGTAAAGCAATGAACTTCATGTAACTACCCAACATGCACACATTATTATACATTGCAAAACCACTCCTTCCCCCAGAGAGCTCCAAATGTTAACCCCCCCGCCAACCCCCCGCACTTTCAGTAAAACTTTACTGAAAACACGCCATGTGCCATGCCACTGGCCTCCACTCCCCATTCCTTGTTTGGCCCCTCTGCTGGGTTTATTACATTTCCGTAAATGCCCACCCCCCCCCCCCCCGATTAGCAGGAAGCTGCCATACTCTTGACTCCAGCCCCCTCCTCCAACCAATAAAACTCTGTTTGCCGAATTTCGACATGTGGCGACCCACGCACCGCCCCCCGCCCGCCCAGCGGCCACATGTGCCCCAACCAAGTAGGTCACGCCTTGCAAACAAGGAGCTTAATCAAAACGATGCCCCAACAAACCAAGCCTTTCCCAAGTAGCGCATTCTGAGCACTTCGACATCCCAACGGTGCAACACCCAGGCCCCAGCGTGGTCCCAACTTCCCGAAAGCCCAAAACAAATGACATTACCGAATTTTAAAACGAGACCCTCCCGCACTTTAAAATACAATTTACTTTTAAATGAATGACCAAACGCCTTCGCTACGCACGAGGTAGTAAAGCAGTTCCCTTTACGTAACCACTAAACATGTGCACATAAAGGCTCCTTGCAGAGCCGCCCCTTTCCCCCAGAGCGATCCAAGCGTTAAACGCATCCCCCCCACCGTTGAAACTCCCCAACCGATATTCCACCTATAACTGCCCCTGCGCATGCGGCGGCAAGGGCATCCTCATTAAAGCCCAATCCAGAATACAAACAAGGGCAGCCTTGCAAACATACGGGGGCCTTTTCTTTCTTTCTTTCAATTATCGGAGGCGTGGGCGGACCCACGCAGGCACTTCCCCATCCTAAAGGATGATGTGCACCAGACCCACCAATCATTACTTAGCTTTACTTCCGTGCCCTCCATGTCTCGTCTCCGCCCCCCATGGCCCCTCTTACCCCTCCCTTTCCCACGGCCGACTCCTTGGCAGCACCTTACCTTCGTACACGAATTTACGAACATACTAGGCACCCCCCCTTATTCCAAACGCGCGATCTCCCCATCTACTTATTGCACAAACTACACCAAATGCCAAATGTTTGAGTGTGTGCGAGTTACATGACCCTTCCCTCACCAAGTTGTACATGTGCAATCCAAAGCCAGAAACCATTACCCTTCGCCACAACAGCGAACCCCCTTTTTGTCCGCGAAAGCGCGCCAAAAGGCCCTATTGAAACACCCCCCGAGCGTGTTAAGCCATAACCACCGGCCCCGTAGCCCCACAACCGACACCGGAACCCTCCCCTTTCCACCACCGGCAGTGGGGGTAACTTCACCCATTCCCGAACTGGCCCCTTTGCTGCGACGGCCTCCCTAAATGGTAACCTTACGGTCCGGAACTGTGCCGATTCTACAAAGTGGGTGATCGATACGACCCAATCCCGTCGGCCCAATACCCATCATTGTGGCGTCCCTACGGCCCCCTTCTTTCCACACGCACCGTAGTCCGTCACCCGCCTCTTCCGCCCTGAATTGCATGCACGTCTGTCCCCTGTGATGTTTTTGCCGTAGCCCCCCGCTGAAAACCCACCGTCCTCAAGCGACCCTCCCCCCCACTTTGCTTTTGTACGGTTGCCCGGGCATACCCGCGCACAACGGCCCACCCTACACCACCCCCGCGGCCTGGTTGCTGGGGTGTTTGATGGGCCTCATTATTCCGTGAGTAACACAATTGTACCTCGTGTACTCCCTCCTCATCATGCATCCCTCCTCCGCCCCCCACCGGGGCCCTCTTTATCATGAGCCGAAGCAATCGCTCCTTACACCCCTTCGCTACCCCCTTGACCCACACCAATCCAGGCATCCCCTCGGATTGCTCACGTTCCAGAGGCCCGAAACCTCAAATTGGAATGGGGATGGACCGGGTCTGGGTTCGCTGAATGGGGAAATACCGGGCCCTCCAAGGTCGGAATGGCCCGGTATTTCCCCATTCAGGGAACCCGGACCCGAGTTTGGGGGTAGCCATGCCCTTATAAAGGGCATGGCTACCCCCAAACTCGCAATGAGGCCCAAGGTCAGGAGAGCTCCAAGGGGAGTGGTTAGGCTGGTCATGGTGGGAGTAGAAGGTCAGATTGGAGGGAGTTAAGTTCAAGGCAGGTGGCTGCAGAGGGCTTGAGAATGTTAAAGTCCCCCAGCATGAAAATGTGGATGTCAGCAGGAATTGACTGAAGGAGATGATTGAGATCAGGAAAGAAGGAGTTGAGAGGACTCGGGTGTCGATAGAGAGCAGACCATTGATAGGAGGAGGAGTTGAATAGAGGCATATTCAAAAGAGGAAGAGGTGATGTCAGATGGGGGTAGAGTGAAAGGCAGTGTTGAGGGTTTTATTGATAAGGAGCCCCACACGGCCACCCTTCCTAACAGATCGGTGAGAATGGGAGGAGGCAGCAGAGTCAGTGCAGAGATCTGCTACTGTAGCAAAGCTATGAGGGAGATCCATGTTTCTGTGATGCAAGAAGTAGGAGTTGTGTTAATGAAATGCATGTGGAAAATTAGGCTTTTAGAGTTCGTTTTTAGGGAATTGTTCTTACCTCGTTGCTTTAGGTTACTGGGCTCATCATCTCTGCCGTCCTTCATGTTGGCTACTATCTGGCAGTGTAATCGACCAGCACTGCGTGATGGTCTGCCCTCCCCCTGACCCCCGGCTAGAGAGGATTAAGTTATGAGTTTTGGGTGCTTCCCTGGGACTCTTGTGCAGGATCCCTCTCTATCGGGGGTTGGTACCCTGAGACCTATGGGGTTGGCAGTATTGCCAGTATGACGCTCCCCCCATCTTTGTCTGGAAAACAGCATTCAAAGGGAAAACCGAGTGAAAAAATCCACACCCGTGGAAACTACTGGAGAAAGTCAAAGGAAGCTTCTGAGTAAGTTACCGAACACA
This sequence comes from Ambystoma mexicanum, assembly GCF_040938575.1. Taxonomy (NCBI): domain Eukaryota; kingdom Metazoa; phylum Chordata; class Amphibia; order Caudata; family Ambystomatidae; genus Ambystoma; species Ambystoma mexicanum. The sequence continues at coordinate 1,686,656,522 of NC_090929.1, forward strand.
AGTAATCTTAATGACTCAGATCACACAAGGGAAGAGGAGAGACCAACTGTAGATCAAGAGCTTCCAATAGTTCAAGAAATTCCAAATGAAACGATATCTTCCGTAGATGCAACAAGAACGCCGTTAGTTAAATCACAACTATCAACGGCAGCCGGGATTCAGATCCACAATAATGTAATGGCAGCAATGTCCATCTCATTAGCACCATACACCAAACTATACAAAGCTTTAAATGAAAACGTTCGAGACAACACAAATGTTCTATTAAACATCCAAAAACAAATTTTGGAACTGAATCTCTTTACAACAGAAATTGCAGAAAGACTAGAGTGGGAGGCAGAAGTATCGGTAACATGGCAAAGAAGGCTATGGGAACTGGCCTCAACCGAACAAGTGGAGAAAAAACAACTGATTGGAGATTTGATGGAAACAATCAAATGGATGAGAAAAACAAAGGAAAGAAATGACAGAGGAGTGCCTACTGGGCAAAGAACAGACACAGTCAACCAGCAGTGGGTTGGCAAACATGAAACTAAACAAAAAAAACAACAAACAAAGAAGAGAATGATAAACATCAAAGAAGACATAAGCAAGTAACTCCACAGAAAAAAAAAACAATAAGGTTCCAAAGGAAAAAAACATGCGACTGGCAGGAGTGGATAAGCCTGGCAAACACATTACGTTTGTTGTCACCAGTGAAATTCAAGAAGTGACCCCAAACGAAACAGATAAGAAAGAGAGCAAAGTAGGTACTGATGGTACCTACCCAGTATTTTTTTAAAAAAACAACTAGTGGAGAAGATGACAAAGGACTGTAATCCTGCATATTCAGATTGAGATAAAAGTAAAATGAAAAATGCAGGAAAAGACACAGAATAAAAGTCAAAGAAAATAAAGAATTGCCCAAAGAAAATTGGAAACGGATCAAGAGCATTCCTACGAAATATTCCAAGTGTTAACCAACAAGGGAAACCAAAAAACACGGATCAGAAGGCAGAGGTCGCAGTCCAACAAAAACATCCATCTCCGCTCCCCAAAATTAGTCAAACAAACCATATTGAGGTGAGCGACGAAGAGCAAGCCTACGATGAAATGGAAGACTCCCAGGATCTAATCGACAATGCTTCGTATTACATAGATCAAGCAAAGGCTGGATCTGATCAATGTGCTACATCGGACGAGTCTAACAATCTTGCGGAGCAAAGACAAAAACAGCCTGCCAGAGAAATATTCTTTAATGAGGACCCAGATGACGACCAAAAAGAAGATGTGTCCGATCAGATATACTGCAGTTTAGGATCTTGACGGAGAGTAGAAACGCAACTGAAGAGCAAAAGCCCACGTGGCATTTAAAAAAGACCAATACGAAAGATTCAGAAAGTCATCCATGGAACCCAAGTGGTCCCTCACTGCAAAAAGAAAAGAAACCAGCTAGTAAAGAGAAGTCGGAAAAAACAGACACAATAAATAAAAACAACAAATGGAAATTGAACCTAGAATGTGTCCACAACGACAAAAGAAACACGACTCTAAACCGAAACAATGTGATGTACCTATTAAAGAAAATACCGCCACTTAAGAAAATATCTTCAAACGATGTTGCAATAGTTAAATATATGGATGATCAAAGAGTTGATAGGGTGACTCTGCATGTACACATGGAAAGAACAAAAACCTTACTAATGCAAAGTAACGATAAAATAAGAGATTTGGGATATAGACTAAGTGATCACAGACCCCGAGAAATAAAAGAAAAAAAGGATGCAAAATTGCGACAGAGTGAATGCAAAGAAGTAAAAAACCCACCTTCAAGAGAGGTAAGAAGCAAAACGCATTCAGAAAATGAAATGAGACAAGACAAATTTAAGATAAGAATACACAACAATGTGACAACAGTAGAGGACACAGATGACGTAGAAGAATACCAGAAAAAGAAAAATTCCAAATGGAACGATTGGTCATGGGTCCCTAAAACTTTAGCAATGGTAAAGAAAAATTAACAAACAAAAAATAAAGAGGAGGAACACAGCTACCTGATATCATGGAATACAAAGGGCCACGTACACTTATTAAACAACCCAGACCAAAACATAAAGAACGCACCCATTTAATGTTTACAGGAAACGTGGCTGATGGAAGCTCCAACCAGTGATACGCATGAGGTGATCTTTAACCCAGCAACCAAAGGCCTAAAAGGACAACCATGTTCAGGGCAAATTATCATGATCAATCAAAAGTCGAATATCAGACTACTTGAGTACGGGAACATCAACCCTTACATTCAATGGGCCCTAATACAATTGAATGCGGAAAAAGTCATGATAATAAATCTATATTGGAATACTGTCAGACTAAAAGCAAAAGAGATTCTGAACATAATAACGAAAAGATAAACCAATACTACTAGTGTGTAGAGACTTTAAATATGAACTGCATAGACAATCAAGGAGCACCATGTCTAGAAAAATTCAAAGATGGAAATAATAATGCATCAAGGTGGATCCAGATGGCAGAAGCGCATAATCTCTTTATGTTGAAGGGCCAAATAATGGGAAACATCCCGGGGAAACACACTTGGCAAAGCAGAAACCATAAATCAACAATAGACTATATATGAATATCAAAGGATAATTTAGATCAAATTCACAGCCTTGAGATTCTTCTATGGCAGAGCAGCAATCAAAACATCTTAAAAATGTTGTGGACATCTATTAACAAAAATCAAATAGAAGAGCACTCATGTCATCTGGAGATGAACAATGCTGGTAACAGAGTGAGATTAAAGAACATCGAAATTCAAAAATTAACAGATGCATATCAAAATGTAAAAAGAGAACCAGGCGACAACACCTCGTACAAATGGTTTCTAAAATCATACACAATAAAGAATACGGGTATGAGATTACCATTGCTTGAGCCAAAACATCAATACAGCATACAAGTGGGAACAAGGAAAAATCTGTTGAAAAATGACATCTACGAGATAAAAAAAAAAATGTCAAAGACCTATTCGAGAAAACACAACAACTAAAGAAAAAAAAAACAACTGTACAAAAACTGGTTAAGGGAATTCAAAAAACACTGTGAACAAGAACAAGGGGAAATGATGATTAACGCACTAGGACAACAAATAACAAGAGTCATTTGGTCACTGCTCAATTCACAAACTTTAAACCAACAAAGCAGGATGAATAACAATGTCACTGAAAGTGAATGGTTCAATCACTATTCGAAAGTCTTCAGAAGTAATGAACCTGGAGTCACACCTATCGTAGGAGCGCGTGATCTGGATTGGTCCATGAACCTCGATGAATTATATATCGAAATGGCAATCAAAAAACTTAAGAACTCAGGGGCGGCAGGCCCAGATGAACTGACAAATGTAGAACTGAAAAAAGAGCCTAAAGTTTGGTCGAAATGTATTCTGGCATTCTTTGAGCAAATAGAAACCTGCAAAAAAATCCCAGAATCATAGACATCAAGTACAATAATTCCAATCTTCAAGAACGGGTCGAGAGAAAATCCTACTAATTACAGACCAATAACTTTATTGGATGTAATTGGTAAAATCTATGCCACAGTATTGCAAAAGAAACTGACTGAATGGGCAACTTCAAAAAACATCATTGACCCAAGACAAACAGGATTTACAAAGGGTATAGGAACAGAACTCAATTTGTTCATTTTATCGCTGATGAAATTGAACACAATAAAGCCCAAAGAAAAACATTACCTTGCCTTCATAGACCTGAGGCACGCGTTTGATGGAGTCAACCACAACAAGCTTTGGGGAAAAATTAAAAAATGGCAGCGCCCAGACTCAATACTACAACCAATAATGGCACTACATAAGAATACAATAAGATTAAACACCTAAGGAGCCCCGTCGAAAGAAATAAAAACGAATAGAGGAGTCAAGCAGGGATGCCCATTGGCGGCAACACTCTTCAAACTATACATCACTGACCTTCCAGAAGAACTGAAACAGATAAATCATCACCCCCCCAAGTCTAAAAACACTGAGGTTCCAATAATATGTTATGCTGATGACTTGGTGCTTCTAAACCAAACAGAAATAGGGCTACAACATCTACTAGCCAGTTTACAAACTTACATGGATAACAATGACCTAATAATAAACACCAAAAAATCCAAAATCATAAAAATTGGAGGGAATGAAAGTGTTAAAACAAAAGACTTCAAATTGAGAATAGGTTCCCAGACACTGGAAACTGTGAAAGAAATTTGTTACCTGGGAATACTGTTCAACTCATCAATCTCGGAAGAAAACTGGAAAAGAGATTTTACTACAAAGGTAAAAATGCTGTGTTCACAAGCCAGAATCATAAATGCCCGCTTTGGGAAATTCTCGTTGATACCAAAAGGTCATGCCAATATTAACCTACGGTGGAGAAGCTGGACTGAACGTAAGCTGGAAGATATGGGATTCACTAGAAAGCAAATTTTGGAAATCATTACTAAATCTGCCAAGATGTTTGCCAATTTCTGCAATAAGAGCGGAATTAGGTCTCCAATCACTATACTCGATCATCTGTTTGAAATCATTATTATTACTGAGAAAGATCTTGGTAAAAGATGGGGTGATTGGTTATAAAATTCTGACAAGAAATGGTATAGGTAAAAGTGGGGAACTACTGAACAAATGGAAGGAAAACTGGAGCGCGTATTTAGACGACATTAATTAAAGTACAAATGAACTAATAGAAAACCCTGAAAGAGTAAAAAGAAAATTAAAAGATTTCGACAAGAGGCAGTATCAATAGAAAGAGACAAAGGCCCTCATTACGACCCTTGCGGAAATCAACCGACCGGACCGCCATAGCGTAAATAGCGTTTCCGCCATTGCACGATGGAGCAAAGTGCGGCTCATTCCGACCCATCGGGCACGAGCACCACGCCATGGCGGAAGTGCAAAGTCCGCGATGGCGGAAATGACCCCAAAACGGGCCACACCGCCGCCGTAAGGCGCCCTAGGTGCAATACCGCCACCCATCTCAGCGGACACCGCAGTGAGCGCCAACCGGAAAGTACGGTGACCGTAAATATACGGAAACGGAAGTAAAAGCATGGTCCCAGAACGGGAAACATCCCGCCGTACACCTATAAAACCACAAATTCCACACAACCATAAAAAATACTACCCTGAGACACATCCCAACCCGTCATCCACCCTAGTGAAACCAAGAAAAATGGGAAAAGTAGCGACGAAAGCGTGCGACCGCAAGCGGCAGGTCCACTTCTCCCGTGAGGAACTCACGGTGCTCACGGAGACCCTCCAGGAGAATGCTGCCGTCGTCTTCTCCACGCAAATGACCAGGACGCCACTTGCGAACAAGAAGGCCATATGGGCCCTGGTGGCACAGCGTGTAAGTGCGGTGGGGACCGCACCCCGCAACCCACAGCAATGCAGAAAGCGATGGGACGACCTGCGGATACGCGTCCGTAGCATACTTTCTGCCAACCGCAACATTGCCACAGCTACCGGGGGAGGATCGGAATCACCCATCAAGTTGACCCCCTGGGAAGAAATCTGTGCCTCCACCATTGGAATGGAGAGCATAGAGGGAGTCAGAGGGATGGAGAAAGGAGTGCAGACATCCGAAGATTCAGGTAGGTGTCCCAAATAAAACAATGCCAAAACCACAATGTCCAATCATGTGAAGTACCACGTGCCCACATAGTGCAACAGGAACACATGTCCAGGAGAACGTCCACATACATAGGCCTGATAGCACACATTCAAACTCACATCAAATACATAAATAATTAAAAATCCTAAAAACACCCTCTACACGTGCAGCAGGCACACCCTAACTGCAGGCTGCCAAACAACTGCACCCTCACTCCACACACAAATGAAACCACCTCCAAGGCCCCGACCCAAATCACCCTCAGGTACCACCCCAATGCATGTGATACATTGCCATTCCAATTCCCACAGACCCATTAATAACGCTCGCCCTCCTTTACTCCACCACAGGGTCCGATCCAAACGACGAGCTCCAGGACACCCCTACCAGCACACCTGCAAAGAGGGCCAAGACCAACGGCCAAAGACCCTCCACCTCAGCTGCACGCATCAAGACACGGCAGCAGCACAAATCAAGTGGCAGCACACAGGAGGGAACTCCAACAGGCACCCCAGCAGCCAGCATGCCCACAACACCACCACCACAGGTCCCCCCAATGGATGCCACAGTAGGCACTGCTTCTGGTGGCAGCAGCACCATAGGTGATACTGCATTAATGGCAGCATGCTCCGACACAGAAAACGGGGATGTCGAAGTTAGATCCATCCATGACCTGTCTCAATCCCCCGGTCTGTTCCATCCCGTACACCATGAGGATACCACGCAGGGGCACCCACAAGACGACGACTGGCCATCCCCCACAAGCCCTGTGGCAAGGCAACATGAGGTGATCAGCCCCTCTGTGACACCACCGCAAATGGCCATGGCCCAGCAGAGGCAACAGTCCCTCGACCAGGTAATCGTGCAACAGCAGCAACTGGCCACGCTCCTCAAGGACCATGCCGATGAATGTGGGGGCACTAAGGCAGCCATAGAAACATCAACTGAGACACTTAGGGCAGAAATGGAGAGAAGTACAGAGACACTAAGGGCACAAATGGAGAGTAGCACCGAGAGCCTGAGAGTAGAAATGGAGAGAAGCACCGAGAGCCTGAGAGTACAAATGGAGAGAAGCACCGAGAGCCTGAGGGGGGAACTGCATGCGACGTCCAAAGACGTATGTGCCGAACTTGCCGCAGTGCGCCGTGTGCTCACTGAGCTCTCACAAACCCTTAGGGACATGCATGGACGTGAGCAGGCAGAGACATCATCCGTTGCAAGTTCCGTCCAGGGCAGCCCCCAACGTAGATCTGGGAGGAACCTGCGCTCCACAGGCAGGGGTGCCCCTGATACCCGCAGAGGGGGCTTGCAATAGCGACAGCCCACTGACAATGAGCATCTTTGGACACTGGTGTTCGGGGGGGAGGTAGGAGGGTGGAGGGGGTGTGTTGGGCTCACTTGGGTGGCGGGTCGATAGGGTGTTTAACATGATATCACATATGCCATAAACAATGCACGATCATGCAATGAGATGTGTGGACATTGATCTTTGTGTACGAGGCCATTATAGGCGTACAGTCCATATTGTGCATGTTCCAGACACACACAGTGCCACGAGTCCCGTGTCCATGTATCAGCCACCAGGCGTGAGTGCTAGAAGCATGCATCTATGAGATGCTGACGAATGTCACAGCCCTCCTGTGCCTCGCAGACTCCTTGAGGTGCTGCCACATCCCCACCCTCATCATGACCATCATCAGGTGCTTGCAGTTCTGCGTCAGGGGGCATGGGCACATTTCTACGTACGCACATGTTGTGGAGCATGACACATGCCATGACCATCTTTGCAACCTTCACATGGCGGTACAGGAGTGCCCCGCCAGACCTGCTGAGGCAGCGGAAACGAGTCTTCAGTAGGCCGAATGCCTGTTCTATGACTACACGGGTACGTGAGTGGGCATGGTTGTAGTCCTCCTCATGCTGGTCCCGTGGGTTCCGGACTGGTGTGAGGAGCCATCTCTTCAGTGGATACCCGGCATCACCTGTATGTGGACAATAAAGGAATTTTGAGGAATGCCATTGCTACGTACGCACCCCCCCCCCCTTCCTGCCAGGTCATTGCCGCATCACATACCCCACATCATCATGCATGAAATGAGACTCACCGAGTAGCCAGGATCTGTTCCCTGCGTGTCGCTCCATGTAGCGTGGTATAGTAGAGTTCCTCAAGACCATAGAATCATGGGTTGATCCAGGGAATCTGGCACAACAATGTGTAATGATCCTGTTGGAGTCACACACCATTTGTACATTCAGGGAATGAAATTGTTTTCGGTTGCGGTACTGGGCCTCCATGGCATGTGGGACGACCAATTCCACATGGGTGCAGTCGATGGCACCAATGCAACCCGGTATGCCGGCAAGTGCATGGAATCCCACTTTTGTGTTGGTAATTTCCTGCTCCGAGCGTGGTAGAGAGATGTAGTCGTCTGCGTGCTTCATGAGGGCATCGAGCACTTGCAATAGTGTCCGTGAGAACAGTGGCTGTGATATGCCATGCAACTGTCCGACTGTGTGCTGGTAGGTGCCTGTGGCCAGGAAGTGGAGTACAGACACCACCTTCAGTAGGGGTGGGATGGCGGTTGGGTTATCTATCATGCTGACAAGGTCAGCCTGGGTCATGTCCACAATGGCGGTTATGGTGTCCCGGTCCAAACGGTAGAGGGTGTGGATCTGCTCATCAGTGAGGTTGAACGGATGTGCTCTGAGGCGTGGGATTGCGGGCTGCCTGCGTGGTGGTAGTGGCTGTGCTGGCGGCCCTTGCTGGCCCTGCCTTGGCCTCCTCCTCCTCCTGCGTCTCCGCCGTGCGGCCGGTTGTAGTTGGTGTTCGTCTTCTTCTTGAAGTTGGAGTACTTGCAGTGCTATCAGGTCCCCCAGGGCCAACATGGCTAGTCCTGCCGGTAGCATTTCGGAGTGGGTGTGGTTGTGGGAGGAGACTGGGTGTGCAATTTATGTGTTTTCAGGCTGAATGGCCTCCACCTGTGGTGATTCATTCCACCTGTGCAAGCTGCACTCCCCTTTGGGCGAGCACGTCCCGCACACAACGCTGCAATCCGACGAATGGCATCTTGCTATTGCAATCATGTATTTGTACCCGATGGCAGTGTAACATTGGTTGATATGTTCATTCGGCTATGGTCCCATTGTTTCACATACAATCTTTGCAGTCGCGAACAGACTTGTGAAGGGTCAGTGGAACGTAGTACTCGAGTAACGGTGGACCCTCATGCAACACTGTACCGAGCTTCACCGACGGGCGGGGCGTTCCATTTGTGAGTGAAGGCAGTTGCCATTTTCACACACAGCTGCACTAGATGGATTAATTTGTGGTTTCAAGCGGCCACAGATGCCTTTTCGACGTGATGTTGCAAATGAGGAATTCGAAGGGCGGCGCTTTCGGTTTTCAGCTAGCGGCGAGGAGATGCCCACAGGTCTGACTGCAAATATAACGTTCTATTGTTCAATGTCCTTGGGACAGGGGCCATGGCGAGGATGCAATGATTGATATGAATAGTTTGGGATGCGCAATAGCGACGTGGGCGATGAGGCCGGACGTTCCCAAATACATGTTACTTCACAACACTGGAATTATGGGCTGGGGCACAGTGGATTTTGCAGGCTGCATAACGCACAGACTCAATGGAAATTTCACATGTTATGTGAGTATGGAAACAGGCGTTTTCATTACGGGATGAGGGAATGATGTATGGATGCATGGACAGATGATTTGATACAGAGTTTGCCATGTACAGGGCTTCTTGGAATCTATCCACCTCCCCTGCGCTATGTGATGCAGGGTTGCCATAGTGGGACCATCGTCTATCTGGCCTTGTTGAGCCCTCCCTGTCTCGACGCGCCTTCAGACACTTGTGTCTATGCACGTTACCAATCCCATCTGATGGATTCTGTTTTAACAGACGCATGCACAGGTACACTCGTTTGTGATGGTGTTTTCACCTCGATATAGATAGTTATGATTCGCAAGTGGTTTTTGGGTGGTGATGATCCTTTGGAGTGGGCTAGCATGCATATGGCTGTGGATTTGGTGTGATCATTGAAGTGAGTAATTCAAATGTAGTTCTGATGGCCATACTATTCTTTTTCATTTCATTTGGTTGACAGGTATCTCCTCCCCTTTTGCCACTGCCATCTGTATGCCACTCCTGCAGATGGATTTTACTCCCGACACCTGCTGCTTCGTGTTAATCAGTGGAGCAGCATTACGATCTTATGGGACGATCGCCAATGGGCCACATGCCCTTACGCAGTACTAGTGGCTAGGAGCAACATTTCGGCCTTTCAGCTGGACTAGTGCCTCCCTATTGGGACGGCCCTGCGGTTCTAGGCGCTTCCATGTTGCCTTTTCGTACGGGAATGTAGCCCCTGTGTACCATGAAGGAACAGGGCGTCACACAAGAAGTAGCTGGTCATTTATTGCGGATGCAGCCCACAATTATGAAATATATTTTGGAGTTCATGGCCTAATGGCTGTATGGGCTTGGTGAATTTGTTGTGCATTAAATTTCTGTTCTGATATGAACCGTGTAGCGTTCTTCTTTGCGAGTGATGTGGCATATTCCTATTTGGGGAGCGATGTATTGTGAGGAGATCTGCATTGGGTTCCAGCTTCGGAGTATAGTTGCGTGGTACTGTGCTGGGCGCGTTTGCCTACGAAGCCCAGTGAGGTCAGGGATAAGGGCTGCCATTATGACTGTTTTGATGATGTCATGCTCAGGGGCGGGGGATTAGCTTTTGTGTGACAGTTGCCGGTCAGCCAGTTGGATTGGTGGAATGATGTGATTATCGGAATATTGCTGGTCACAGGTGCCTGTGTTTGCGTGCGTTTCTTGGTGGGAGACTGAGGTCATGTCCATTTGTATAGCTTCTGTATTCGTGCCATCTGTGCCCTGCAGCTCCCATTGGGCCCTCTTGAGATTCATTTGTTCGTTGGCAGGCATGGATGACTAGTACATTTCACTGGTTGCATTGTGTGACTTCATTGCACCTACGGGGGGTTGTACAATGTGGCCAGGGAGCGGTGTACAAGCACTCAGTAGGGCCGTTTACGGTTGGTTCGCGATGCCGTACTTCTCACCATGGCGGAATGGTACTTTCCGCCGTGCTTGATGGCGTTAGGTGCATGTCCGCTAGGGTCGGAATTCGCGTACCGTTGCGCCATGGTGGTAATTACGGTTTGGCATGGCGCACGCGCGCGTACTTGGTGCAGTTAGCGTTGGCGTTCACTACGGTGTCGCTAATGGCATCGTACTTTGCGGTGACGGGTCATGATCGCACCGAGCGCTATTCGATGGCGGTATTGCATTTCCGCCATCGTTTTTCGATTTCCGCCAGGGTCGTAATGAGGCCCAAAATCTTATCCAAACAGTTAAGACTTTTTAAAACAAGATCGATAGAGGATTGGTGGAAAGAATTCCTGCACGGAAACAACATAAGATTAATATGTGCAGGAAGACATTTTATCGAGAAAATACTGGGAGATCTTGACCAATACGAAAACACAAAGGACCGGACTCAAGGACTTGTTGGTTAATAACAAAAGGAGAAATGAATGTTTTTTTATTTTTATCCATATGAAAAAGGAGAGGAGAGGAAGTATTTTGTGTAAAATGTTTTAATGATTAAAACTAATTCACAATAAAAAAAATCATAAAAAAGTGATGATTATGAAGAACAAGATATGGCTAGACATGTGAAGTCTCCCCTAAATGATACTTCATGGTCTCTCACACTGAGCTGTATACCCTCAGCGTAAAGCGCCTAAACACTAGGTTATTTTGCCTTGTCTCCTTTCCCCAGATATCCCGGTGCGTCTGGCTGGTGGCACGAACAGGTGTGAAGGGCGAGTGGAGGCGTTCTACGATGGCAGCTGGGGATCAATTTGTTCTGCCGGATGGCAGGCCATGCAGGCGCTTACCGTGTGCAGACAGCTCAGCTGTGGGTCCGTCTACACTTCAAGTGCCTACTTTGGTCCAGGAAATGGAAGTATTGCCCTGAGTAACGTGCAGTGCTCGTGGAACGACTTCAACCTGGGGCAGTGCTCCTACAGTGTGGGGAACACGTCAAGTTGCGAGGACTCGTACGCCATCGGAGTCGTCTGCTCAGGTACCGTTGAAGTGTTCTCATGCAAGCAGGGGGTCTTCATGCTTTCAGGACATGCATTCTGTCCAAGGGCTGCATTAACAATGTCAACAATCACAATCTCTTACAAATTCCTGATCACTTACGCGCATAAGGGCTTTTGAAAAACACCACTTTAAAAAAAATCTCTCTTTTAGTTCTCCAGAAACTACCCATGATCCCAGGAACATGTGTCCCCACCCCTCCCCAAAATGGAACACCATGCATAGCTCTTTTTTCATTTGATGTGAGACACGTGTGATTTCACCATGATCGTTTTCTTAGGCCCGCTGTGTTTTTCCTCCAGCCAAAATTTACTATAGCTCAAAACACCATATCATCAACAATCCCTTAAACGAAATGTCATCACATCAAACACACCCATTAGTGCCCTAAAGGTATTAACAGTATATATGCTCTCATGTAAGTTTTCTATGCCGAATTGCCCATGAAACTCCCCCACCCCAATGGGACAACAACTGTCCAGTTCAGATGACAAGGAGCACTTCTCCCTCGCTTGGGAATATACAGACCTAAATTGCCTCTGGAAGCTTACATTATGGAAAGAGAGTGCAGTCTATCAGAGTCTCCTGGCTACATATATCACCTTCTCCATACTCTCCTGCTCATTCTACTGCTTCCCGCTCTAATCCCATCCCATCAACTATTATCCCCAGCTTCTGTCTTCTCTTACTATTCCTATTAATCCTTCCCTTTCTTCTTCTGTTTTCCCTAACTCATTTAAACATGCTACTGTCATTCCTATTCTAAAAAAAAAAACTCACTCGACTCCTCTTTTCCGACAGATTGTGGCCCATTTCTCTCATTCCCTTTCTAGATAAGCTTCTGGAGTGTATTGTTTACTCTTTATCTTCATTCTCTTCTTCCCCCTCTTCAGCCTGGCTTCAGACCTGATCCTCTTCTTTCTGCATGCCACAATAAGCTCTCGTCTATTCTGATCTGACTACTATTACTTTACTATCTGCTACTTTTGATACTGTTGATTATCCTACTTTTCTTTCTATTCTTTCTTCTCTGTACATCTCGGGCCCCGCTCTGGATCCAACTTTACTTTCTTTTCTTTCTTCTCTGGGCATCTCAGGCCCGATCTGGATCCTACTTTACTTTCTTCTCTGGGCAGCTCAGGCCCCACTCTGGATCCTACTTTACTTTCTATTCTTTCTTCTCTGGGCAGCTCGGGCCCCGCTCTGGATCCTACTTTACTTTCTTTTCTTTCTTCTCTGGGCAGCTCGGGCCCCGCTCTGGATCCTACTTTACTTTCTTTTCTTTCTTCTCTGGGCAGCTCGGGCCCCGCTCTGGATCCTACTTTACTTTCTTTTCTTTCTTCTCTGGGCAGCTCGGGCCCCGCTCTGGATCCTACTTTACTTTCTTTTCTTTCTTCTCTGGGCAGCTCGGGCCCTGCTCTGGATCCTACTTTACTTTCTTTTCTTTCTTCTCTGGGCATCTCGGGCCCTGCTCTGGATCCTACTTTACTTTCTTTTCTTTCTTCTCTGGGCATCTCAGGCCCCACTCTGGATCCTACTTTACTTTCTATTCTTTCTTCTCTGGGCAGCTCGGGCCCCGCTCTGGATCCTACTTTACTTTCTTTTCTTTCTTCTCTGGGCAGCTCGGGCCCCGCTCTGGATCCTACTTTACTTTCTTTTCTTTCTTCTCTGGGCAGCTCGGGCCCTGCTCTGGATCCTACTTTACTTTCTTTTCTTTCTTCTCTGGGCATCTCGGGCCCTGCTCTGGATCCTACTTTACTTTCTTTTCTTTCTTCTCTGGGCATCTCAGTCCGCGCACCGGCTTGGTTCAAATCTTATCTCTCTGGATGCTCTTATTCTGTATCCTGGGATTCTGAGCTCTCCTCTCCAAAGTCACTCTTGTATGGTGTCTCCCAAGGCTCTGTCCTGGGTCTTCTTTTGTTTTCATTGGATAATACCCCTCATTCCACTCACATCTCTTCTTTTACCCTTTCATGTCATTTCTACACTGATGATTCCCAAATCTTTTTCTCCTTTTCTGAGTTGTCTGACGCTCTTCATTCTCAAGTCTCTGCCTGTCTTTCTTCCATCCAATCTTGGATGACCTCTCACTTCCTTCACCTAAACCCATCAAAAACGGAAGTCCTCTTCTCCACAACTGCTTCCCCTACCCTGTTTACCCATTCTTCTTTTCTTTCTTTTCTGTGCTCAGAATCCTGGCATTCCATTGAGCTCTTCCAACTCATATTCCTTCCATAGCTCCCTTACAGCTCATAATCGCTGTTTTCTTCATTTTAATCTTTGTTGTGCCTGTCCTTCTCTTTCTTTTCATGCTAGTTAACTTCTTATCTCTGCTTTCATTTTCTCTTGTAACGACTATTGTTCTACTCTTCTGATTGGACTCCCTGCATCCTGTCGTAATTCATTACGGCTCGTGACCTATCACCATTCATAACCAAGCTTATTAACACCTCATTTAGCACTGGTACCATACCTACCAACCTCACACAATCATGGGTACTTCCACTCTTTAAAAAAACTACATTAGATCCCTCAATACCCACTAATTACAGGCCAATGACAACAGTCCCTTTTCTTCCAAAAATACTAGATAAGGTGGCCTACACGCAAATACAAAAATACTTAGAACTATACCACTTACTAGGAGCCAGACAATCAGGCTTCCGCTAACTACACGGAACGGGGACTGCCCTCATTGATCTCAAGACTCAGGTCGACGAGCTCAGAGACAGTGGCAAATCAGCCTTGCTCCTCCTCCTGGACCCCTCAGCTGCGTTCGATATGGTGGATGATACAATACTATACAACCATCTCGACACAGCAGCACACTTCTCTAAGGATGCTATAACTTGGATTAGATTGTTCCTAAGTGGCAGAACCATGAGGGTCTTCTCGCCCTCTGCATCTGCAGACCCCATTCCCATCTCCTGCAGTGTTCCACAGTGATGCTGCGTCTCGCCCACTCTGTACAACATATTCACCAAGCCCCTTTTTGATGATCTGGATCATCTCAGTATCAAGTACACTAACTATGCAGATGATACCCAGATCCTCCTCCCGCTTTCTGGGGATTATGGAAAGGATTTGGCCTTGGTGAATAGGGTTTACATCATCATCCAGGCATGGATGGCCACACATGGCCTATGCCTGAATGATGATAAAACAGAACTCATCATCCTGGGTACCCGCACTAACTTAAAAAAATTGGGACCTGATTACTCTTCATTTATAATCGACGGCAAGTGCATTAAGGTAGCTCAGGAGATAAAAACACTAGGTTTTTATCTTGATTCTACACTCTCATTTGCCAAACAAGTTAACACGTTTGCGTCCTCTACGGCCTATACGTGTAAACTTATAAGAACAGGAAAGCATTTCTCTCCAATAACAGCTGTACCATCCCGGCCAGAGCACTAATCCTGTGCCGTCTGGATTACTGCAAAGCATTGTAAATAGGCTCCAACAAAGCCATCATAAAAAAAATTCTAACCCTACAAAACAATGCCCTTAGAGCGGCACTAGGCATTACTAAAAGAAACCATATCTCTGAGAATAGACAACAGAATAATTGGCTCCGAACCAAAGAAAAAATCCTTCTAAAGACTCTGTCACTCACCCATAAACCTCTCAATAACGCCGCCCCTATCTACCTATCTGTGTGATTCCACAAACAGACATCCCTAAAACCCTAAAACCCACCAGATCAGCAAATAAAGATCGTCTGGCCATCCCTACATTCAAACTCACCACCATCGGAGGTAATAGCTTCCCCGTTAAGTGGCTAAACTTTGGAATTCCCAGCCTCCTACATTGAGAACAGACCAGTCCTGTCCCAGCTTTAGAACTAACACCATTATGTGG
Source organism: Ambystoma mexicanum (assembly GCF_040938575.1). Taxonomy (NCBI): domain Eukaryota; kingdom Metazoa; phylum Chordata; class Amphibia; order Caudata; family Ambystomatidae; genus Ambystoma; species Ambystoma mexicanum. Next base: position 1,686,672,177 of record NC_090929.1, read on the forward strand.
CTGAAAGCTAATGACTGTTAACTATTACACTATGTCAACGGTATTGTAATTAACACCGATCATCCCAAGTTGCTACCACTATTTGCTGCTCCCAACATACAACATGTGTAAATACTTGTAAATTCCGCCATTGTAAGATATACATCCCACGCTCATATGTTTCCCATAGGGATAACTATAACTCTGTGCATAATGAATGCAATATCTGTACATAATAAGTATTTTTTCCTTGTTCTGTAATTTATGTTTCACGCTTTTGACTTCCTGTAACTAAGCCTTGCATTATCTTGTAACTGCTGCACCCTGATACCTCTGGGTCTGACACGCATTATAAATAATAAACAAACAAACATTATGTTCTATTTATAATTCTGGGAACCGTCTTCTCTTTGGTCCATCTTTGTGTTCCTCTATCTCCTCTTCAATTCTTGCTGCTTCTTTTCTACTGTTTGAATCTCATCTCGTTTTTCATTTTCTTTTGATTATTTTTAAATGTCTACATGGTCTTGCCCCACCTAATCTTCCTTCTCTTATTTCCTTCTTATCCCCTACTCGAGCTCTCACTCTCCCAATCTGCCTTTCGTCTTGTTGTTCCTAAACCTCCTGGTTCGTCCTCCGGCTTTGGCACTTTTTCACTTCTTGCCCCGTTTCATTGGAACTCCCTTCTTCGTATTATTCGTTCTTCTTCCACCTATCATCCTTTCCACGCTCCTCGTCAGCTTCATAACCTGAAGGATGTTTTTGTCAATTGCTCTGTAATTCTATACCAATCTCCTCTTTCTTTTTAAAGACCCAAACCTTATGAATCCCCCCCTTATCAGAGGGAGCGGTCCTCTGACCCCACTGTTTTGCTCTGCACAGTAAACGGATAGCACACAGCCCATGATCGCTGGACTGTGCGTACCCACCCCTCTCAGGCAGCATGCCGAGCAGGAATAAGGTTGGATAATCCTCAGACACCGAGTGGTGGTGTGTTTGCAATTTTGGACTTAACCTATTGTCAATAAACTCTTAATTGTGGGCACTGCCACCAAATAAGAATTGTGGAGCCCGGAAGACCGCACCCCCTCCAGCACAATGCGGACCTCCTGGATCCATAGCTGAGGGTTCTTGGGTGTATGATGCCGTCTATGGAGGAGTTAACATTCCTGCTCCTGACTCACACAATGAGACCTACAGTGAACTGGTATAGAGCTTTCTCCGGCTAACAACATTTTTAAATGGCTGAAATCAATCACCTGGTTGTGCTGGAGTTATGTGCTAGGAGTTCAGAGGAAGACAACCTCTGTATTCCTCTCGCGTGATCTGGGGCCGCTGTGCCCAATGTCTCGATTATTAGCAGGGCAGTCTATCCCTTTTATAAGCAAAAATTCCTGAACACAGTAGTGAATGACATAACTCGCCTGTTGCCAAACAGGACCTCCACTCTCTGGGTTCCTCTCCTCCCTCCACCTTATGCTCCATATCTGGGAGAAGTCCCACAGTGTCTTTCCTTCTGATTAGTCTGGATATTATGCTCTTCCAATGATAGGTTGGAGTGAGTGGCGATGCCGCTACCTCGCTGTGGTACAGACTATTTAGAAAGCTCGCTGGTGGCTAGGATTGATGGATTCTGTAGTTCATAAAATCTGGAGAGTGCCACGTTTGGCCTCAGGAGCACCCCAACTATCAAGGAGACTACAAGGGTTTTCATTAAAGGCTTTGAGAACGGTATCACTAATGGTCATCCTCCTCTCTCCCATTTTCCACGGTTGGTTGCCATCCTGGGCCAGGTGTCCATCAACACCTGAGTAGTAACCCCTACCATCTAAGATCTGAGAGTCTAGGCCAGATGGTCTATGGGCAAAGGCCCTATTCCTCTGTCTCCCTCTGGGACATCCTTGATGAATCCTAACCTGAGTTTCCCAACAATACATGTGTCTGTACTTTCTACACTACTCACCTTCTTCCTCCCACTTGCCTTCATCTCCGACCTAATTTCCCTCTTATGCTCTCCTTCTGCCTCCTACTCACCTCCCTCTCCACTACTAGTCTCCCCTCTCCACACTACTGCTGTCTCTCTCCACACTACTATGCTCTTCTCTCCCCACTGCTACCCTCCTCTCTCCCCACTACTGCTCTCCCCTCTCCACACTACTATGCTCTTCTCTCCCCACTGCTACCCTCCTCTCTCTCCACTACTGCTGTCCCTCTCCACACTACTGCTGTCCCTCTCCACACTACTGCTGTCCCTCTCCACACTACTGCTCTCCCCTCTCCACACTACTGCTGTCCCTCTCCACACTACTGCTGTCCCTCTCCACACTACTGCTCTCCCCTCTCCACACGTCTATGCTCTTCTCTCCCCACTACTACTCTTCTCTCTCTACTACTCTCCTCGCTTCACATTACTACTACTTCACCCCACCTTCGCCCTCAGTCACCTTCTTTTCACTCTCTCATTTATCTTTCACCCTTTGCTATCCCTCTATTAGCTCACCCATACACAAGTGCCACTGCCTCACCATCCAATGCCTAACCGTGCACACTCCTTCAGCAATGCTTCTGCATGCCTTCCTGCACTGTCCTTCCTCGCGATGGTCTTTTAGTCCACTTACATCACCCAAATAACGCACACATTCCTGTTTTCTGTTCCCCCTTTTTTGTTTCTCCCTTTACCCTCTGTTGGCTTTTGTTCACAGCTGGTTCTCCGGGCACACCGATGGCTTTCTTTTCCACAGGGCAGGTGTCTGAAGTAAGCAAACACATGAAGAGTGTTTTAAGCCCCGCCTCCTTCTGGTGTGCAGGTTCACCAGCTTGAGACAGTGGCAGCCCGCCACAATCAAAATCAATTCCCCAGTTCACATTAGGGTTTACCAAGCAGTTGGTATGCCAGGTTGACCTGAGAACTGCTTCATTTCCCTCCCACAGGTAATTCCCACACCCTGCCTCTGGGGCAGGACTGGCTCTGGTGTTAACCCTGGTAGGCCTCCCAGCCCAGGCTGAGCGGGTTTCCCATCCCATCTTGAGAGGGTCAGATTCCTGTCACTGTCCCACATCTCCACCCTTTTCTTCAAGTCCTTTTCCTCGGGGCATCTGGCTATCTAAAACTATGTTATGCCTGACCCTGCGCTTTTGTGGACCTCACTAGGGCAAAGATTAAATAAAGGAACGTCTGTCCCCATGAGAATCTCTTTGCAAACACATCGTTGGCACCACCAGCTGTTTTCCTAAAACATGAATCACCATGCAGGCTTGTGAACATGAATCAATCACCATGCAGGCTTGTGAACATGAATCAATCACCATGCAGGCTTGTGAGCATGAATCACCATGCAGACTTGTGAACATGAATCACCACGCAGGCTTGTGAACATGAATCACCATGCAGGCTTGTGAACATAAATCACCACGCAGGCTTGTGAACATGAATCACCATGCAGGCTTGTGAACATGAATCACCATGCAGGCTTGTGAACATGAATCACCACGCAGGCTTGTGAACATGAATCACCATGCAGACTTGTGAACATGAATCACCATGCAGGCTTGTGAACATGAATCAATCACCATGCAGGCTTGTGAACATGAATCAATCACCATGCAGGCTTGTGAACATTAATCAGCATGCAGGCTTGCGAACATGAATCACCACGCAGGCTTGTGAACATGAATCAATCACCATGCAGGCTTGTGAACATGAATCACCACGCAGGCTTGTGAACATGAATCACCATGCAGGCTTGTGAACATGAATCAATCACCATGCAGGCTTGTGAACATGAATCACCACGCAGGCTTGTAAACATGAATCACCATGCAGGCTTGTGAACATGAATCAATCACATGCAGGCTTGTGAACATGAATCACCATGCAGGCTTGTGAACATGAATCAATCACCACGCAGGCTTGTGAACATGAATCACCATGCAGGCTTGTGAACATGAATCAATCACCATGCAGGCTTGTGAACATGAATCACCACGCAGGCTTGTGAACATGAATCACCATGCAGGCTTATGTACATTAATCAATCACCATGCAGGCTTGTGAACATGAATCAATCACCATGCAGGCTTGTGAACATGAATCACCACGCAGGCTTGTGAACATGAATCACCATGCAGGCTTGTGAACATGAATCACCACGCAGGCTTGTGAACATGAATCACCATGCAGGCTTGTGAACATGAATCACCACGCAGGCTTGTGAACATGAATCAATCACCATGCAGGCTTGTGAACACGAATCAATCACCATGCAGGCTTGTGAACATGAATCACCATGCAGGCTTGTAAACATGAATCAATCACCATGCAGGCTTGTGAACATGAATCACCATGCAGGCTTGTGAACATGAATCAATCACCATGCAGGCTTGTGAACATGAATCACCATGCAGGCTTGTGAACATGAATCAATCACCATGCAGGCTTGTGAACATGAATCACCATGCAGGCTTGTGAACATGAATCACCACGCAGGCTTGTGAACATGAATCACCACGCAGGCTTGTGAACATGAATCACCACGCAGGCTTGTGAACATGAATCAATCACCATGCAGGCTTGGGAACATCAATCACCATGCAGGCTTGTGAACATGAATCACCACGCAGGCTTGGGAACATGAATCACCATGCAGACTTGTCACATGAATCACCATGCAGGCTTGTGAACATGAATCACCATGCAGGTGTGTGAACATGAATCACCATGCAGGCTTGTGAACATGAATCACCACGCAGGCTTGTGAACATGAATCACCACGCAGGCTTGTGAACATGAATCACCATGCAGGCTTGTGGGTGATTATTGGCATCTCCATGCGCACAAATAATGCGCGACAAAGACCCTGGGTGACGTTTTTCGGGACTAATCAGTTCTGACCTAATGGCCTGTTTACAGCTCTCATCCGACAGAGCTTGGGCAGGGTTCCCCTGGACTGCTGCAGGTTGATGACATATTTACTCATTCTCCCCAGAAGTGAAGACGGTCAAGGTGAATGGTTCTGTCCCATCTTCCTCATCCGGAAAATGTCTGCAAGATAATCGGAGTCAGTTGGTTCTTCCCCTCATTCTGGTCTGACTTCTTCCCGCGACGCTGGTATTTATGGGGTCATGAGCCCAATCTCCATAGGTTCTTCCGTGGGCAACTCTGAACAGAACCAGATGATGGGCCTCATTACGACCCAGGCGGTAAGCATGGCGCTATTTGCGCCATGGTTGCCTCCAAATCCTTACTGATTCCGCCATGGTGAATGGAGCAATTACCGCCCCATTCTAAGGTTGGCGGGGCGGAATTCCCCACTCGTCATGGCCCTTCCCCATTCCCATTTGAGCCCCCATAGGGCTCAATGGGAATGGGGAAGGCGCTAATAACGGTACCGCTAATTCCGGTACCGTTATTAGCTCCAAAGTCCCTTTGCGGGTCCTTTCCTTAATGCCTGGTAAAACCAGGCGTTAAGAGAGGACCCGCAAAGGGACCTCGGAATAGGGCGGTAAGGGATTACCGGCACCAGTGCCCTCACCGGTACTGGTATTCCCTTACCGCCTGGGTCGTAATGAGGCCCGATGTATCCTTCTTGACGGGGACCGGTCCATGTCTTCCCTCCTGCTGTTAGTAGGAAGGGTGCTACCTTGTCTTCAGGAGGTTGTTGAATGGGGCTGGGGCCTCATTACAAAAATTGATTCCCGTTACCGCCGCTTGGTCCCACGTACTCACTGCTGGATTGCAAGTAGTGGCAGGGCAGTGTAAATTTCAATTATTTGAGTCCATAGGACTTCATGGAGATTTTGGCAGAATTACTGCCATTGGTAATTCTGCAGATTTTGCCAATTTTTGGCAGTAAGGTGGAGGATTTACCAGGCAGTAATTTTCTCCATCTTACCACCAAACTCGTAGTATGGCGGTGCGGTAATGCAGTGGTGACCAGGGTGTGATGGAAATAGCGCCACATTACTGCTGGTGTTTTCTGCACTGCTGTAGTCAGAACGAGGCCCTTGGTCTCTTCAAAGCTGAACTTTCTTTTTTTCCCATAGTGCCCAGTTCATGTTAGTCATTTTCTTAGACCCCACAACTGACTCCCGCAAGTACATGGTCATTTGTATCGCCTCTTCTAAGAGGGCTTCATATAGCTGTCAGGTTACTTTTTGCAGATACGTTCCAGGATCAGCATCCCTTTTGTTTATTCATATGTTCTATTACTCAGCCCTTTATTCAGTAGGCCTTTGACTCTGTAGGACATCTGGTGGGGAATCTTCCCTTGTCATAAGTGGAGATGACTTAGAAAGATGCCGTAGTGGTCCCGTCCAGGATAGTCTGCTTCATCCGGAAGCCTTTCAAGCCCTAGCTCCCATCATGAGTTAGGGCTGGAAAGGCATCCTGAGCTTCTCCAGTTAGTAGCAGGCGACATATTTTATCCAACAATCTCGATGTCAGCCTATGATCTCTGCCACTCTTGTGAAATTTACGAAGAAGCGGGTTGGATACTCTCCATTGTTCAGCGCTTATAAAATGGCGGGCGGTACTGCCGGCTGACTCTTCTTTCATTATCAGCCCACTACAATCCCATAATAGTTTCTTGATTGGGGAGGCCAATAGCCAGTTCACCTTCCACCAGGGTCAGTGTTAGGTCCTCCCGGGCTGTTGGGGCTGGGGTCCTCGCCTCTTGTGTTGTCTGAGAATTTCACCTCCTCTTCGTCCTCATCGGGGTATGTGGGTTTTCTCCACTGCTGCAACGTGGCGCTTCTCAGTAACCTTGGCACTATCCTTCCGCTGGCTTGAGCTTGTTTGATTGGCTACTTCTATCCCTGGGTCTCCCTTATCTGCTCTAATAGTCTCTTACCCTTTTCCTTCACCAGGGTGATGGATTCCTGCAGAAGGTCAGGTTTGGCTGAAGGGCCATCTGACCCGGCCGACTCCCAGGTGTCCTGGGATTCCTCCAGCAATGGATGAAGACTTAGAAATTCTAGTTCTACCCCTATTTCCCAGATATCTCGGTCGAGGGGTTAAGTGCTTGCAGTCACCTAGGAATTACTTGTGTCGGCATCCCATGTGTTGTCTCCTTTTCCCATAGAAAGCCTCTGTATAGGGGCTTGATGAGCCCACAAAGACACCACGTGTCTCAGATGGCCTCAAGAACAGACCACCTCTCAGCGATAGTTCAAGGGTTTAATTGAAGGCATTGAGAAGGGGCTCACCAAGGGCCGTCCCTCTCCTGCATCTTCCCCTGGCAGTTTCTACCCCAGGATAGTCTCAAGAGACCAGTAACCCCTACCATTTTAGAACTTACTGTCTGGGAGTGATGGTTTAAGGCCAAAACAATTGGCACATCTGTAAGTGGTGCCTTCCAGGTGCTCAAGCTCACTTGGTCTTCCACCCCCTCACATTTATGTTTCTATCCTTCCTCTCCCTTCCTTCTACTCCCCTCCCCTTCTTGCTTCCAATCTCCTTCATTTCTCCCTCTCACACTCATCCTCTGTTTCATTCCACTGTTCTCATTTTACCTCATACTCTCATCCCTCTCTACTACTGCACTCCCCCTATCCACACTATTATTCTTCTATCTCCCCACTACTAGTTTCTTATCTCCCGATTACTATTCTCCTCTCTCCCCATTACTACACTCATCTCACTACACTAGTACTCTTGTTTCTTTCCACTAGTACTCTCCTCTCTACCCACTTCTGCTCTCCTCTCTCCACACTATTTCTACTCTACCCTCCACCCACAAACACTTCCTCAGTCACCTTCGTTTCACCCTCACATTCACCTTTCAATCACTCTCCATCGCCCCCTTCTCTCCCTTTATTAGCCTCACTCCAACACCCTGCATACACACTTACACCCAAGTACCAATCAGTCAGTCAAAAGCACTTTTATTCGCTATAAACCTTTAAGTTAAAACAAAGCACAAAATCCAGTAAAACATGAAATACAAAAGGGAAAATGTTAAAAACTAAATTGTACAAACAATAAAACGATACACAGCATTTACATTTCCCAGCATTGCACAGTGCAGAATGAAAACATTAAAACAATGAGAGCAATGTTATGTTCACTCCATCTGTCCTTCACGTGGCAAAGTGAGCATTTCAGTTCCAAAGGTTATTTTCCACACTCGCAAAAAACCGTTAAGTTTCCACAACCTTCTGCTTGGCAAACCAAAAAGACTTTGGGCCTCATTACACAGACGGCGGTGGACCAAGGTGCTGTTAGCACCTTGGTCCATGCCGGTAAAATACCGGCACCGCCTTGGAGGAAAGGGGAATTACCGCCCTATTCCAAGGTTGGTGGGGCGGTAATTCCCCCTTCCCCCATTGCCCTTCCCCATTCCCATTTTTGCCCCATAGGGCATAATGGGAATGGGAAGGTGCTAATTACGGCACTGCAAATTGTGGTACCGTAATTAGCTCCCTGGTCCCTTTGCGGGTTGGTTTTTAACGCCTGCAAAAAGCAGGCGTTAAAGTCTCCAACCCGCAAAGGGACCTCGTAGTAAGGCAATAAGGGTTAACGGTCACCGGTACCATTAACGGTGACCGGTAATGAGGCCCTTAGTCAGAATGGATATATAGCAGTTCATCAACCACAAAAGTGGAATTGCCACTTCTGTTCCACTGCAGAAATTAATCAAAAACAGTAGTGCAATTACCACTTCCTTTTCACTATAACAATTCATCAAACACAGTACTAGAATGGCCTCTTCTTTTCCACTATAACCTTATATCACAGTGACAGTGCTTAAAGCTATCTTCTTCCTGGTCCACTCGCCTGCCAGGTCTAACCACTATTTGTTCCTTTCCTGGTTTACTTTCCTGGAAGGATAAAACTCCTATGTCTACAACTTGTGCTCTATTGTAAGGCTTCTTCTTAATTTAGTCTGTTGACTAACAACCCAATTGGATTACAGCTTCTTTCACAACCATATTGTAACAAAGGACAATTTTTCTCACATTGATTTATTTGCAATGGGCAGTGCAGGTTATACTTCTCCCCCTTGATCAAGAGGGACTTTTTTTCCTGCATTCTTTGATTTCTACTTTGACAGCCTTTGGCAATGTGGTTTACAACTTCCTTTTTCGAGGTATCTTGTTCTTGGACTATTACGTTCAAGTTGCCTTGGTGTAGCTTCCAGCTTTCTTTGGCTTTGGCAGTGCAGGTTGTAGTGTCCCCTTTTTAGGAGAGTTGTAGTCTCTGGGTTTGACTGTTGCCCCTCTTTGGCTTGGGCAATGCGGGTTACAATATTCCCTTATTGGATGTTCCCCTTTTGGCAAGTTTACTTACTTTGCTTTAGTGTTGTCCCCTTTTGGCTTTCACAATGCGGTTACAATTTTCCCGTAGTCAACATCTCTTAACAGGAGAGTTATGCCCAATTTTCTTAACGTCAAAGGTTTGGTATTCAAAATGTTCGTTCTTACATGCTGGTCTCCTTCAGGGTGCCCCGGGGTCACCTACAGTAGGCCAACTCTCCAGTTCCTCCTGCCGTCTCCTTCTGACTCAGCGTTTCCACTTCCTCACTCGTCGGGACTCCCACAGCATTTGACAGCTCACGTCAGATTGCTCATGCAGACCATTACTGGGGCCTCCACAGCTTCAAACTGTCACCGGTGAAGACCGCACACCAGAGTGTATTACAGGATGTAGAGAGCTTCTCTCTCTTACGGGCTAGCTGGCTCCAATACCACTTCACACTGCACGTCTTCTGCATGTGTTCGGAATCCCGACCTCCGCCACGTTCTCTGCACAGTGTCTCGCTGTCAGTTCAGCTGCTGATCTAACTCCTGCTTCCTCCTGCTGCTGCTTCTTCGCAACCCGCACCTGGAAGGCCTTTAAATGTTTAAATGTCCCGCTCGGGTGTGGGTTATTACCACAACTAGACTCCTCAATACGGTTTAGCAACTCTGAATCCCCCTTCCTTTTCTCAGGACTAAGACAATTATGTGACTTGAAGTCCACAATCTTCTTATCTGTTGTTCCCTTATTTGTTCCACTCTGCTTAGAGGATTTACCTGATATATTTTTAGGGGAGGATTTTAAAGGGAATACTGATTTTCTCTTTTTTCTATAACCTGAATATCATGGAGAATCGCAGCTACTAAACATAGGGCCTCATTACACGGTAGGCGGCGGACCAAGGTGCTATTAGCACCTTGGTCCATGCCGGTAAAATACAGGCACCGCCTTGGTGGAAAGGGGAATTACCGCCCTATTCCAAGGTTGGTAGGGCGGTAATTCCCCCTTCCCCCATTGCCCTTCCCCATTCCCATTTTTGCCCCATAGGGCATAATGGGAATGGGGAAGGTGCTAATTACGGCACCGCAAATTGCGGTACTGTAATTAACTCCCTGGTCCCTTTGCGGGTTGGTTTTTAACGCCTGCAAAAAGCAGGCGTTAAATTCTCCAACCCGCAAAGGGACCTCGTAGTAAGGCGGTAAGCTTTTACCGGTACTGGTAAAATACCAGTACCGGTAAACCCTTACCGCCTACCGTGTAATGAGGCCCATAGTTGTATTAACTCCCTGTTCCTTAGATACATCGTTTTCGTGTTTACCCATAAGGTTTTTCTGCGTAATACTGTGGGTAAATCTGGGAGGGGGACACCTCTGTGACAACATGCCATTAAATTAAATATTTAGGCATTAGGGAAAGGTCATCCTCAGCAGAAGATGAATACTGCGTCCCTCCCAAGATAGTGAACACATTCCCTTGCAAGCCTTCTCCTGCCATGTCATCCTCCCCCCAAAACCCCCCCAACCCCGGGTCACGATCCGGTAGCGGCTGCTTTTCCCTGCCACATGGCAGGAGACTTTACGCTGGGGATCAGTGATGACTGCAGGATTCATCGCAAGGTGTACTGGTGGTTTTGGGGTTTTAAATCTGAGAGATTGTAATCAAATGAGGCTTAGAACAAAGGGGCATGATTAGAGCTGGGCTTAGCTCCAGGGGGCTGCAGGAAGACCGGAAGTGGGTGTAGCCACGTACCCCCTTTTGTCTAGTGATGGATTGCATAGTCTTTCCCTGCTCCAGTGCAATGAACCTATCATCCTGAATGACTTACTTTTTCTTTCTTTTTGTTGCAGATGGTGTCCAGCCCATAGGTAAGTTGGACTTATTTTTCACTCTTTTTCGACACCCCAGGAGGCGCTCTATATCCGTTCTATGTATTTGATGCTTTAAGAAATTAGTTTTATTGTGAGTCATAATTCAGTTTCTGTTGGCATCTCCTTACTGTGCATTGTTCTGTTCTTTTCCCCTACAGTTCCTGGCCTCAATGTGACAGGTATGTCATCCTTGTTATTGCACTTAATGCTGACATGCATCTGCTGATCCCACTGTACACGCATGTGGCTCCAGGCACTGTTTATCAGCAGCACAGAAGGGCACCTGCGTGTCATAGCTCAGGACCTTAAAGTGGACAGACCAAGCAATGACTAAGTGGAGAGGTGCTGGAAAGTCTTCAGGGTTCACAGTGAGTTGGCAGAGACCCATGAAAACATGGACGCTATCAATGCACGTCATCCGTTAAACCTGTATCCTGTTCTGAAGGCCAGTTGTCGCCCAACCAGGCTCGGACTGGACTATTAGTATAATAATAATTATTAATATGGTATTTATTTAGCGCTGACCCAGCTTCGAGAAGCAACAGAGCGCTTTACAGAGGTATACACCAATATAGATACACAATTGAGCGCTTTACAGAGGTATAGAACAGCACAGATGCATAACGAAGCGCTTTACAGAGGTAACAACAAAACAGATGTACAGTGGGGGTGGGATGCAGAGAGGCACAGAGGAGGCGTACATCTGTTCTGTGTGGCTGTCTGGAGATGGGTGGGTGGCGCCTTGTGAGTCAGGTGGCACAAGGGGCGTTGTGATGGCATAGATATTGAGGCTGAGAGATTACATGAAGCAGTGGGTCTTGAGTTCTTTTTGTAGGAGCGTGGGGCGAGTCTGCTGCTAACGGGGAGGAAGTTCCACAGTCTTGAGGCGTAAGCAGAGAAGGCTTGTTTTCTAGTTCTTTCCTTTTTGCAGGGGGGATTTCAAGTCTGCACATATCCTGGCTTCTGGTGGTGCGCACAGCTGGCAGTTGTGGGCCACTTGCTGGGACAATGTGGGCCACTTTATTGAATTAATGCACTGCAGAGTTTCAAATTTTTAATAATGTTGCTAGCCCAATATGCATTAAATGTCACTATCTGCTATAAACAATACAGGCAATGGCCCTAGGAGTATTCCAGCAGTTTGTGGCAAAGAGTAGTGCAAAGCCATGTGGAATTGTGGGCCACTTTCTATTGGTCCCCAGGTCTATTTTCTGTCCGAGTCTGACCATGCTCCCAACCCCCCACTGTAGACCGTCCTTGGGGTTGCAGGTCTGAGCATAGCGTAATCTAAGGCTGATGTCAACTGTATACACTATTACTGTATTCACCATGTATAGGAGACCATACACCTAGACAAGAATACTAGTAACCATCTGTAACAATCAATGTTTTATCATCAGTAACCATGCAAATGTGCTTAAGTGAATGTATTTAAACAGACATTTTGGGGCCGCTTACTGTAACCCTCAAGCAAGCCTTCTTAAAACTTCCTTATAGCGCCTCGTTGCCTTTGGGCTGTAGTGCGCTCTACAAATGATAAAATAAAATAAAATAAAATAAACTGAGGTCCATTGTGTAATCTAAATCTCTGAATGCTTTTAGGTACAGCCTGTAGCCCTGGACTGACTTATTACAGAATTTACAGGCTCAACATTTTTCATGTTCATTTTTAAAGAAGCAAAACTGAGAACTATTAGTCAATTCTTTCCTAACCTGGCCTTGGGCCAAATGTATGAAAGTGCCTGCCGCCTTTAGGTTCTGCTTTCCCTCTACCAGGATGGGCAGCAGGAAGGTGTCCCAGCTATGGCGCTCCCCAGGGTTGAACAGGAGAGGTGCCACACTAGCCCATTAGGGGTATCCCACCTGTGCCCTTTGGGTACTGCATGGGCTAGTCTAGTGGCATGCAACGCGCCTCGATCGACTGCCAGTAAGGCATGAGTAGGTGAAGAACTAAACATCAGAAGTGCACAGAGAGTATGAAGCATAGTAACCTGTAAACCTTAGCAAAGTAAAGCATCTCTTAAGCAATACACAGCTGAGACAGGCAATGCAAACCACTCTATTCGACTAAATTAATAGAAGGCAATGCAGTCGTGATCTATAGACCACTCACGTTTACTCCCACATACCCTGAAGCCCTGATCCCAAATTTTCACCAGAAAGAAGTCAGTTTTCTCTCCTGAAGGACAGGCATGGATCTGAACATTAGATATAGGGCCTCATCCAGGAGTTGGGCACTAACCCTGGGGGTATTACCGCTGGGGCTATTAGCCCTGCCGCCAAACCCCCCGGTGCTATTAGCGCCAGATCACAGATTTGGCAGAACGGTAAGTCCCCAATCCCCATTGGGCCATTCGGGAATTCCCTATTCCCCATTGCACCCAATGTAAGATGGGTAACATGTTTGCAAATATTGTATCACCACCAGGGAATGAGCTATCTTGGCGTTGGGAGATTAGCCTGTGCTTCACTTGTACATGCTTACATGGATGAACAGAGCTGTCCATGTACATGCATGGTCATCGACGTTCCAGTTCTCAATGTTGTCCTTATCCATGAATCAGAAATTAAGTCCATGATCTCTGTCCGGAAGACACATTGCTACAGAAGCTCACTGTCTCCAGAGCTCTAGTCCTCACTAGGCTGGACTATTGCAACAGCTTCTTTCTAAATCTTCCTGCCTCTACTCTTCGACTTTTACAACTTATCCAGAAGAAGACTGTGACACTTGTCCTTGGCCTCAAACCCAGGCATCGTATCTCTCCAGCTCTGAAATCTCTACATTGGCTTCCAGTGGCGGCAAGGAACAGGTTCAAGACCCTCTCTATAGTCCACAAGGCATTCTGGGGTCTGGGACTGCACTACCTCCAAATCTTTCTTCCTAAACATCTCCCTTCTCAAGCTCTCTGCTCATCCTCCTCCAACTCTCTAAGGCTCCCCCAACACTTCAAGTCTGCATATGTAACCCTACAGTCCCTTCTCTATGCACTTATGAGCCACCTGCTGGCTGCACTTATGATTACCTGCACTTCTCCCCCCCTCGGCACCTTTTCCCTTGCACTTCCCTGCACGTGCACGAGCTGAATGACACAAGGCCTAGTAAGATCGCTGTTTTGTCCTCCCTCAGTTTCCCCCTCCTTGTCTTGTCGCGTCTAGAAGAAACACCTGTGTACAGGCGCGTTTTGAATACCATTTCATATCATATCATATAATATCATATCAGGTCTACATTGGCTAATGCATGCGTACAAATATGCCTGTCTGAAATAGCGTCAGGGCTGCCGATGAGCGTATTCTGAAAAATGTAGACACTACAACAGAAGATCCCATTTAGCAATACCCCAGACAGCTATACATTGGTCGTTTGGGCCCTGCGGATTCCCAGCTCATGCCATATGCCATATTCTTTGGAATTTGGAAGGTCCAACTGAATAGAAGGTGTGGCAATATAAAACTACATCTCCATTTTAACTCACTGCCAGCGAGCGTTGGAAGGACTCAATAAAGGTGTCATATACATTGCATTTTACACGATGTGGACCTTTCCCACCAATCTACAAAATTTAAAAAAACAAACAAACATACATATAAGTCTCTTGTGTGAATTTTATGTACTCCAACAATTGTGCCACTTTACATGTTTTATCTCATCTTTTCATTTTTCTGTTCCCAAGGGACATATCCGTATGTGTTATTTCACCAGGATACATTACGTTTCCACCCTTTTTCCTTTGGGTCAAAACCGTTGTTTGTGCTATCATCTTTTAGGCATACCACTATTGCCTTAATTTATTCAATAATTCATTACAATTTCATTTAAAAATTCATTTGAAAACACGAAGAATAACCTTATTATTTAGTATTCCTCCTGTGAACTCACTTCCCCACTTTGTCTACTTTACTTCACCTTGTTTTCACATCCCCAATACTACCGGTTTGGCGAGGAATCTATCACCATGTTCAACTACCCTGTGTATAACATTAGAGAAATTATCTAATCCATACACAGTTTATAGCATTATAACATTCAACACTCTTACCAGCCGTGTGACTGTGTGACTTGTCTCAATGTTTTTACGGCGTGGTGGTGACTCACATCTTCTCAATACTTCCACTTCGTCGTATTAGTTTTCCTCATACATAACGAACTCGGGAGACGCACCCTACAATGTCATAGTAACACAGTTACTTTAACCGCTAGCACGGGTCTCCCTATTCTATTGTGTTTATTTCGTAATCTGAAGTTTACCTTGTTCTGGGTCAATCCTTCGCCTTACGCCTGCCCGTGCGGAGTAACGTCGTTCAACCGCTGATGTTATTTTATCGATCACGTGATTGATAATTATTTTACGTGATCACATGATAGCCTACGTGCAATGGACTACTCGAGTCCCGATTACTCATGGGATATGTGGTCCCAACCCTGTTATTTATTATAACCTCACGTTCTTGTTCGTAGGATCGCGTGATTGATAATTATTTTACGTCACACTATACTTCCCATAAATGGGGAATTTTGTAAAGATTGTGTAGAATAGGATTTTGTGAAACTGTACACAGATCATAATGTGTTAAAAATGCAAATTTGCGTTTAATGAAATGGTGTATAGTAGAGACACTGATGATGGTTGTAATTTTATGGTTTTATGTGATAGAGATTAAAATATGTATATTTTTTGAGATATCTTGTGTGTCTACCTGAATGAGATAAAGGTGGTTTATGTATGCAATTTTTTGTTGTCACAGACAGTTTTAGAACCCAAAGGGAGGAAGCCGGATTGATGGGATTTGTTTTGTTGGTTGTATGTTTTAGTCCTCTCCCATACGGCCCCTAAAAAGAGGACATGACAGCTCTGGTCTAGTGTTAGGACTCAATAAAGGCCATGTTTATGATATTTTCTTAGACGCATGAAGAACTAGAAATTGCCAGGCTCTATTAATCATGAGTTGCCTCCTTGAATGTTGGTCATTGATATTAAGTTGTGTTAGGGCACTGGGCAATCGGACAGGTAGAAGGAGAATAATACTTGTAGGTAAGTATTTTACATATTTATTTAATAAATCTATCTACTATGTGTCAAATGCAGGCCAAAGGTTATAGAGTACTTCACAAAATACAAAAACAAGACATCTACTGTACACACAAGCTATATACAATAAACAGTAATATGTACAGTAAACTTGACAGTGAAACCTACCAAAGGACATCCTCCAAATTCAAAGATAAACTTTCAACAGATAGACAGGCCAACCCAACTTTGCAGCTTAATCCGCTAATTATTTCCTAATTAGGAGAGTCTTCAGTTTACCCTTCAGGAACAGCACAGACATGACAATCTGATTCCTATGATGTGGCACAAGGGGTCGAGAACAAAATCGAAGCATTTTCTATGCTCCCATTCTAACATCAGTTAAAGACAGGTGATCATTGTGATTGAATTCGACTGACCACACCTAATGTTTCGATCCATTAATAACAATTATAATGGGGCTTCATCAGGGCACAAAAACAAACAGTATTTCCACAATAATGGACAACTGCAACCCCAAACAATTTGCTGCATGCTTATATTAAATGTGTCCTGCTTAGATTACATGCATGTTTGTCTATCTTAGTTGGTCAATGTTTCATTTATGCACTTTTATTCAGGAATGTTTCATTGTTTCTGTGGTTCATACCGTTATGATGCCAGTGCTTACATTGTGATTCCAAAAACTTTCTTTATTCACATGTCTGTCCACTGGACACATTGTAGGTTACATGGTGGTGGGAGGATCTCTCAAAATAATCAAGTGCTCTAGCTCGTTACTTTGTGGCATCTCATTCCCATTAGAGATAACATAGAATTGCTAACTTTGAGCTTATATTCGCTGACGTATTTCTAGATCCCTTTTTTCACTAGGCATATTTTAATGACGTGTACAATGAAAAGTCCTACAAGAAGTCCGTCTTGCCTCTTCTCATCTCTTTCCTACAGATCTCCCAGTCCAGCTGGTTGACGGTGCTAACAGGTGTGAGGGGCGAGTGGAGGTGTACTACAACGGCTCCTGGGGCACGGTTTGTGGTAACGGCTGGCAAGCCATGCAGGCATCTACCGTGTGCACGCAGCTCAACTGCGGACCTGCCTACACCTCAAATGCATTTTTTGGACCTGGCAGTGGAAAGATTATGCTTAGCAACGTGCAGTGCACGTTTTCTGACACCAACCTGGCGCAGTGCGGCTTCAGTCTGGGGAATCCGGACAACTGCACCCATTGGGATGACATCGGAGTTATCTGCACAGGTACTGCCCCGTCCATGTAAGCTTGCGTTCTGATGTGTGTCGATTTGGGGTTATTCAATCCCGTGGAGAGATTTTTCAGGTCTCTTTCAATATAATTCAATTTGTTTAAGCTCCCTGACACATTTACAAAGCAACATATATCTGAAATAGATTCTTGATTAGCTTGTATCTGGTCTCGGAGTAACAAATTACACGTTTCATTCATAAGGGCTTGTTTACACTGTATGAACAGTTGTCCTAAGAAAGAGGGCACACTTTGTTACTTTCTTTTGGTATTAATAGTGTGCTACATGTACAGCCTAAGACACTTTAAAGGTGTTGTTTCCCAACCAAGCTGCAACGTATATAGTCAGAGAACATATAGCACAATAACATGATGCATGTAAACTATATGACTATGAACCCCAGTGATTCATAAAATGACCAACCAATGTGTGTCTTTACGTACAAAGACCACTGTGGTGCACTGTCTTGAACATAACACGAATGCATCAAGCCATTCAAATTATAGCCCCATTATTTCAATTGACAGGTGTACGGTAACTCTATTTTCCAGTAATTAGTATAATTTTGTACAGACCTTAACTCTGCAAGACTGTCTTGCAGTCTTTCTTCTATAACTCTGCAAGACTGACTTTAGCCTTTCTTCTATATCTCTGCAAGACTGTCTTGCAGTCTTTCTTCTATATCTCTGCAAGACTGTCTTGCAGTCGTTCTTCTATCTTGTCATCACTTTGCAGAAGATTTCAATCCTCCCGTTCCTCCTCACGCCAGCCTTCACCTCCTTGCACTTTGCGGGTCTGTTTCTGAATCACTTTCTTCATCATCTCATTTACCTTTCCCTTGTCTCAGAGCTCTCATCACAAAGGTTCTAGGTTTTCACTTTTCAGGATTTAGCAGGATATATAGGATCTTTGTTTCCTCTTGAAACCCTGAAACAACCTTGCAGGGACTTTCCCCATTAGTGTCTCTTATTCTTTTAAAATGTTCTTTATTGTGATTTGCTTTACACAATTTAAATATTTTGCATACAAAACATAACAATTATTGACATATATATTTTTGTTTTAAAGAGAAAAACATACACTTACAATTGCACTTTAGACCAGACCAGAAATAACAAAGCATAACAAAAGCATTTAAAACACATACGTACGCCTACAATTTACAATAGATCTTCAATGATCTTAAACACTTCCAGAAGAAATTTATATATTACCGGAAATAAACACTACACTATCTCCCCACATCAGACTTGACCAAAACATTTCTCCCAACAAGATTCCAACCTCTGGTGCTACACTTTTAAAGTGACATGTTCTGGTCTTATTCATGACAGGACATTCTAAGACCAAATGCCCAAGTGTCTATAAAGTATGTGGACACTTACAAAGTCTACAATTCAAGATCCGGTTCAATCCAGTCTGCTTCCAGCAGCCCAAGCATTCTAGAGTGGCTTAGTGTCTCTTATATCTGGGATCTGGTGTGTCTTCACATGTGGTCTTTCCTTTCCAGCTTGCCATAGTATTTGCTACTCTTAGGTTCACAGATTTTTCAATATCCTAAGCATTACTAGGTTCAAGTGCTTCCCCAGCTCCTCGGCATCTCTTTGAGTCCAGTGTTTATCAGGGTTCTAAGGATCTCTTATGCTGAAGTGCTTCCCCAATTCCCCAGCATCTCTTGGAGTCGAGTGTTTATCAGGGTTCTAAGTATCTCTTATGCTCAAGTGCTTCCCCAGCTCCTCAGCATCTCTTGGAGTCCAGTGTTTACTAGGGTTCTAAGTACCGCTTACATTCAAGTGCTTCCGCGCTCCTCAGCATCTCTTGGAGTCCAGTGTTTACTAGGGTTCTAAGTACCTCTTACTTTCAAGTGCATCTCCCGCTCCTCAGCCTCTCCTCAGCATCTCTTGAATTCCAGTGTTTACTAGGGTTCTAAGTACCTCTTACTTTCAAGTGCTTCTCCAGCTCCTCAGCATCTCCTCAGCATCTCTTGGAGTCAAGTGTTTATTAGGGTTCCAAGTACCTCTTACTTTCAAGTGCTTCTCCAGCTCCTCAGCATCTCCTCAGCATCTCTTGGAGTCAAGTGTTTATTAGGGTTCCAAGTACCTCTTACTTTCAAACGCTGTAAGTACCTCTTTCCTTTTCAAGTACTTCACATGCTCCTCGGCATCTCTTGAAGTCAAGTGTGTATTAGGGTTTTAAGTACCTCTTACTTTCAAATGCTCTAAGTACCTCTTACTTTCAAGTTCTTCCATTGCTCCTCAGCATCTCTTGGAGTCGAGTGTTTATTAGGGTTGTAAGTACCTCTTACTTTCAAGTGCTTCCCCAGCTCCTCAGCATATCTTGGAGTCGAGTGTTTATTAGGGTTCTATGTATTCTTACTTTCAAATGCTGTACCTCTTACCTTTTCAAGTGCTTCCCCAGCTCATCGGCATCTCTTGGAGTCGAGTATTTATTAGGGTTCTAAGTACCTCTTACTTTCAAATGCTCTAAGTACCTCTTACTTTCACGTGCTTCCATTGCTCCCCAGCAGCTCTTGGAGTCCAGTGTTTATCAGGGTTCTAAGTACCTCTTTCGTTCAAGTGCTTCCCCAGCTCATCAGCATCTCTTGGAGTCGAGTGTTTATTAGGATTCTAAGTACCTCTTACCTACAAACGCTCTAAGTACCTCTTACATTCAATTGCTTCCCCAGCTTCTCAACATCTCTTGAGTCAAGTGTTTATCAGGGTTCTAAGTATCTCTTACTTTCAAATGCTCTAGGTACGTCTTACTTTCAAGTCGTTCCCTAGCTCCTCAGCATCTATTGGAGTCGAGTGTTTATCAGGGTTTGAAGTACCTCTTATTTTCAAATGCTCTAAGTACCTCTTATTTTCAAGTGCTTCCCCAGTTCCTCAGTATCTCTTGGAGCCACTAGATGATCAGGGTTCCAAGTACCTCTTACGTTCAAGTGCTTCCCCAGCATCCCTTGGAGTCGAGTATTTATCAGGGTTTGAAGTACCTCTTACTTTCAAATGCTCTAAGTACCTCTTAAATTCAAGTGCTTCCCCAGCTCCTTGGCATCTCTTGGAGTTGAGTGTTTATCAGGGTTCTAAGTACCTCTTACGTTCAAGTGCTTCCACAGGTCCTCAGCATCTCTTGGAGTCGAGTGTTTATCATGGTTTGAAGTACCTCTTACTTTCAAATGCTCTAACTACCTCTTACGTTCAATTGCTTCCCCAGCTCTTTGGCATCTCTTGGAGTCCAGTGTTTATCATGGTTCTAAGTACCTCTTACGTTCAAGTGCTTCCTCAGGTCCTCAGCACCTCTTGGAGTCAAGTGTTTATCAGTGTTCGAAGTACCGCTTACGTTCAAGTACTTCCCCCAGCTCCTCTGCATTTCTTGGAGTCCAGTGTTTATCAGGGTTCTAAGTACCTCTTACATTCAAGTGCTTTTCAAGCTCCTCCACATCTCTTGGAGTGAAGTGCTTATCAGGATTCTAAGTACCTCTTACATTCAAATGCTTTTCAAGCTCCTCTGCATCTCTTAGGTTCAAGTACTTCTCAGGGTTCTTTTCACCTCTGATGTACAAGTGATTCTCAGAGCATCTTCAGTGTAAATGTTTCTCATGACTCTTAACACCTCTGACCTTCTAGTGCTTTTCAGTGTTTTCAGCACCTCACAGGCTCAAGTGGTTCCCAATACTCTTAGCATCTCTCGCGTTTAAGTCCTTCCCAAGATTTCCATTAATACATTTGACTCAGGTTTAAAGGGACCTCCTCAACACCTGTTAGGTTCCTGTATTCTTTCCAGCACCTTTCACTCTCATGCGCTCATCCCAGCACCTGTCAGCCCCTAGTGCTCTTCTCAGTGACTATGAGGTTCCAGTGCTGTTCTCAGGGTCCCATGCTTTTCTCAGTTCACCTCAAGCACAAATTCTCTTCTCAGTACCTTTGTGACCCCCCTCAGCCTTTCAACCATCCTTCTTTCAAAGCTGCTCACCATACTCTGACCCTGAGATCCGTCCTTCCACCCCTCCTGAACTCTGAGCTAGGTTTGCCTCCCATCACTCTTCTGATCAACAAAGATTCTATGGTTCAATTTTGGCCCTTCCGTTTCCTCTCCATAGCATATTTCCACCTGAAAGGTTACATATCCTCTGTTGGTCTTGTCGTGCTGCTTTTTTTTCTCATGTTGCTCTTGGAACCCCTGTGACTGCAACTCCCTTATGTGTCTCTCGAGGTAGAAGAGCTCTACCATATAGGAGGCCGGAAACACTGTCTCTCTGGGGACTGACGGCGTCTGACAGCATCTCTTTCCTGAGGCTCCAGCCAACCACCTACTCCGCCAATATGCTAAGTACTTTCAAAGGCAGAAATATTTGGTTAAGTTTCTCTTTGAATATAAAAACTTTTGAACAAACAATACTTACAATGAGTACTTATGCTACACCTGGAAACCTCACATAAATAATCTTCCCTCTCCAAATGTCACTTTAGGACTTTTCTTGTAAATCAAACAACCTAAATTTGAGATCTCAAAGTTGTACAGCTAGAGATGCTGAAACAGCCATACGCTTTAAATATCGTCCCTCGTGCGAGGCGGGACTACAGAACATGATTTAAAAGAAGTAAAAAAATCTATTTTAATTTTTTAAAGATGAAATTAACTTTTCCTCTTGCATTTATTGCCACTATTCTAGTATGGCTTCCATCGTGTTTGGTTCCAAGGCAGCGCCTCAGGAATCTTGGAAGACACCTGCCCCTAAACCGTGACTCCCTAAAGAAACCGATTCCACAATCTGAACTTGCAGTAGAGTCATTTTTTCACCTAAAGGGATGAGATCACATTGGACAGGTGTGTGGTAAATACCTCGAGACCTTCTAGTGCTTTTTCGACTCCACTAGAAGATTTCACTGTTTCCTTGCAGAAGCCAGTAGCGTCGGCAAGGCCTAAGGAACGGATCTAGTCTGGTTACTTTCATGGTAAAGCAAGGGACAGCGCTCATGATGGACCTACAATGTATCCCAATGGTGGAGTAAATGGGTGGTTAAAATGTTGTCTCATCAGAGAATACACCCAACTCTAGAGAGGTGCAATTTCTTGGAGACTGGACACATACAGGACTTGGGCGTCCACATCTTCACAGTAAAAACACACAGGTGCTCTCTGAGGAGTGCTGAAGGAGAAACATCATAACTAGAAAGTTCTTTCAATTAACTTTGGATCCACAGCAAAGTTGTACACCAAATGTGTTCTGCTGGTGATAGCACCTTTGCATTGTCAACGCGTAGTTAGCTCCTGTTCACTGGCTAACTAAAACCAGTCGAACCTCTTGCTTGGCCACACGAAAGAAGGCGTAGATGCTGAGAATCATCTCCAGCACGCGCAAATAATCGACGATCTAAGCCACCTGCTTACCCCGTTCCCTGCCAATACTCTAACCTTGATTTTGTTCACTACTAATGCACCACTTTCTACTACAATTGTTATTGTTTACTTTTCATTCACTCCCCTTTCCTCTTACTCAACTCCCTCTGCCGTTAGCTCTGGACCTTCCTCAGGACCCTGACCCCGTTGTATGTTTTTGCAGCATTCAACATAGTGCATCACATCATTCTCTTAGGAGGCTGCCCTCAAATGTCTGATATCTTTCTAATACCCCACATCCAAGGCACTAGCGTTGACACCTGCCTGTCAACCAAAACTCAGGTCAGATGCAGAGAAGCACGGGAGTCCGCCCCATCTCCTATATCTTCAACCTGTTGCCAAACTCCTTTGTTGATTTGTCAAGACGGTTTACACCTATGCAGATGACATGCAAGTGTTGATCAGAATGGACAAGAACGAAAGGACTGGAGTTCAGAATATCCCTGTATCCCCAAGGTGAGCATGGATGAATAGATAGAGATCACTATGTAATTCATCTAAGGCAGAGGTGATCTTATGTAGACAATCTGCCTCATTACAAGTGAGACAGTAAGAGGTTAACAGTGCCGGCACAGAATGGACAAGAACGAAAGGACTGGAGTTCAGAATATCCCTGTATCCCCAAGGTGAGCATGGAGGAATAGATATACATCACCATGTAATTCATCTAAGGCAGAGGTGATCTTATGTAGACAATCTGCCTCATTACAAGTGAGACGGTAAGAGGTTAACAGTGCCGGCACAGAATGGACAAGAACGAAAGGACTGGAGTTCAGAATATCCCTGTATCCCCAAGGTGAGCATGGGTGAATAGATTGAGATCACTATGTAATTCATCTAAAGCAGAGGTGATCTTATGTAGACAATCTGCATCATTACAAGTGAGACGGTAAGAGGTTAACAGTGCCAGCACAGAATGGACAAGAACAAAAGGACTGGAGTTCAGAATATCCCTGTATCCCAAGGTGAGCATGGAGGAATAGATATACATCACCATGTAATTCATCTAAGGCAGAGGTGATCTTATGTAGAGAATGTGATTAAGTCCCGAGCTTTATATTCTGGACACCTGATTGGGTGGCCAAGGGGACCAGGTGCCCCTGAGAGAGTAGATGATCCAGAAGGTGGTATGGGGTGAATGCTATGTCCCCCCTCCCACAAGTTAGTTCCCATAACAGCTCAGAAGAAAGTAACAAGAGGTAATTTAGGCACGCTGTTCCTTTAAGAGACACAGGTGCCAAATTTGGGAAGCTGAAGCAACATGGAAACAAATTCATTATTTCCCCTGTTCTTAAAATGAAGATGCACTGTAAATCCTTTACGGCACTCAGTCTATGCGCCAGTGCAGACCCCAAAGGCACAATCTATTGTTCTACAACAGTCGCACCGAGAGTGTCCGTAACAAGCTAATGCTGCATTCATTTGCCAGCATCACAGTAGCAACAAAGCTCAAGCAGTGAAACAGTGCTTTAACTGTGCTCCCTATAATGTAACACTACCCAGAGCATAAGCACCTGCTCCTAGGCATTTGCAAAAGCAGGGAATGTTGTGGCAGCTTTGGGTTATCGCTTCCCCCACAATTAATGAGAGTAAAATCCAAGATGGTGGACTAGCCTTTTGAAAACATGTCTTCCAAAGTCTCAAATCCAAACCCGGTGAATGAATTAAAAGTATGAAAACACAGACCCTCACCCAGTTACAAACACAGGCGCAGAGCTTCACAGAAAGGCCAACCGCAGGGGATGGGTTACAGGGCATTATAAGCTCAAAGTCCCTGTCATACAATGTGCTTAGGGAACTGTTCCTAAAAGTTCCACTCTGCAGCGCTTCTCTCAATGTGAAGACTCACATTGCACCTAGGGAAATGTTCCTAAAGTTCCACAATGCAGCGCTTCTCTCAATGTGAAGACTCACATTGCACCTAGGGAACTGTTCCTTCAGGTTCCACTCTGCAGCGCTTCTCTCAAAGTCAAGGCTCCCAATTTCCCTAGGGAACTGTTCCTAAAAGTTCCACTCTACAGTGGTTCTCTCAATGTGAAGACTCACAATGTACCTAGGGAACTGTTCCTAAAAGTTCCACTCTGCAGCGCTTCTCTCAATGTGAAGACTCACAATGTACCTAGTGAACTGTTCCTTCAAGTTCCACTCTGCAGCGCTTCTCTCAAAGTCAAGGCTCCCAATTTCCCTAGGGAACTGTTCCTAAAAGTTCCACTATGCAGCGCTTCTCTCAATATTAAGGCTCACAATGTCACTAGGAACTGCTCCATCAAGTTCCACTATGCAGTGCTTCTCTCACACTCTAGGTTCACACTGTACCTAGGGAACTGTTCCTTCGAGTACCACTCTGCAGTGCTTCTCTAAATGTTAAGGCTCACAATGTCCCGAGGGATCTGTAAGTTCCACTCTGCAGCGCGTCTTTCAATGGCAAGGCTCACAATGCAATGTCCATAGGGAACTGTTCCTTCAAGTTCCACTATGTAGTGCTTCTCTCACACACTAGGTTCACACTGCACCTAGGGAACTGTTCCTTCAAGTCCACTCTCCAGTGCATCTCTTAATGTCAAGGCTCACAATGTCCCTAGGGAACTGTTACTTGGAGGTTCATCATTCAAAGCGTCTCTTAATTTCAAGGCTCACAATGTCCCCAGGGGACTCTTCTTTCAAGGTTCACCATGCAGTGCTTCTATTAACGTTCACGTTCACAATGCCTGTTTGCTGTCCCTGAGCAAGGGTTCCCTGACGTTCTTCAACACATCTCGCTTTGAAGGCAGGTGAGTGTCAGCGAACATTGCTCTTCAGCTCGTGGCATTGCACGTCTCACTCTCTTGCTCTTCTCCTCTTCCTTTGCTTATTCGCAGCCTCTTCCCCTCCATCCACATCTTCTGTAACGATCTGCCTCTGCACCATTTGGTGGTTTTCCTGGGCCACTCGCTCCCAGTTTCTCTCTGTGGGTTCTTGGTGGTTCCTTTCCTCCGTTATCTCCTCTTTCCTACACTCTGTTGCT
This sequence comes from Ambystoma mexicanum, assembly GCF_040938575.1. Classification (NCBI taxonomy): domain Eukaryota; kingdom Metazoa; phylum Chordata; class Amphibia; order Caudata; family Ambystomatidae; genus Ambystoma; species Ambystoma mexicanum. The sequence continues at coordinate 1,686,697,952 of NC_090929.1, forward strand.
CACATGGTCTGTGTCCTTTCTCTGCCAGTGGATCCCTCCTGTAAGTCTTCTCCACAGCCACAGGAATCTCCCCATCTCCCCTGCCAGTGCACATCTGCAGAATCCCCTTACACTTTGCTGCTTCCAACTTCTGCCACAGACCCTCTCACGTGACCACAGACACTGTAAAAAGACTTAATCATCTCCAGTGTTTGAAAGGTTATGGATGGCATTTCACGACAACTTCTTAGACAGTTGCCAGCTTTTGCTTTTATATGCTCAGATGCTGTGACTAATGACCAGCTATTATGGACATATGCCCAGGGACTGCTACCAAATGCCTGGCATTGCCATGACTTGCTCTAGTACCCACCTTGGAATCTCAGGTTCGTGACTTTAAAAACACAGTTATTCACGCAATTGCCAGGTATTGCCATCAAACCCCCAAGCAGTGATGACATTGACTAGTCATGCAAAGCCCTGGTACTCACACTATGGTAGGTTTTGTGTCCACACACACACACACTGTTAAATAGCATTGTCCTGGGTAAACGACAATGTACCACACATCTTACAGACACAGCTAAAAACGGTGGTATTAGCACTGGCAAAGATCCAAACTAAAAGTGGATGTTTTGTTACCATGGTACACATCACTTATAAGGCTGTGGGTTCAGGTCTTGATGCCACGCTGGGAGGATTGTGCCCAGTTCCGGAGGCCACATTCGAGGCATTGTGCCCAGTTCAGGGAGAACCTCCTCTCTAGAAGGGTAAGGATGGAGACAGTCCGGAGAGAGGCGAGATGGAAAGCACAAGTCCTGCAAGAAGAACCTGCAGACACGGCAGGAAAGTTATGATAAAGGATTCCCTAAAACAAATGAATGCACTGACAGCGCTACACATTTCCCAGAGGAAGTGCTCTCCCAGAAACAACGCAGGGCAATACTGCCTCACCGAAAGGGCAGTGAATGCATGCTACCACTTCCAGCAAGGGAATGCATGCTACCACCTCCAGCAAGGGAATGCATGCTACCACCTTCAGCAAGGGAATGCACGCGACTACCTCCAGCAAGAGAATGCATGCTACCACCTCCAGCAGGGGAATGCATGCTACAACCTCCAGCAAAGAAATGCATGCTACCACATCCAGCAAGGGAATGCACGCTACCACCTCCAGCAAGGGAATGCACGCTACCACCTCCAGCAAGGGAATGCATGCTACTACCTCCAGCTAGGGAATGCGTGCTACAAGGGAATACATGCTACCATCTCCAGCAAGGGAATGCATATACATGCTACCACCTCCAGCAAGGGAATGCATGCTACCACCTCTAGCAAGGGAATGCATGCTACAACCTCCAGCAAAGAAATGCATGCCACCACCTCCAGCAAGGGAATGCACGCTACCACCTCCAGCAAGGGAATGCATGCAACCACCTCCAGCAAGGGAATGCACACTACCACCTCCAGCTAGGGAATGCGTGCTACAAGGGAATGCATGCCACCACCTCCAGCAAGGGAATGCATATACATGCTACCACCTCCAGCAAGGGAATACATGCTACCACCTCCAGCAAGGGAATGCATGCTACCACCTCCAGCAAGGGAATGCATGCTACGCCCTCCAGCAAGGTAATGCATGCAACCACCTCCAGCAAGGGAATGCATGTTACCACCTCCAGCAAGGGAATGCACGCTACCACCTACAGCAAGGGAATGCATGCTACCACCTCCAGCAAAGGGATGCATGCCACCACCTCCAGCAAGGGAATGCATGCTACAATCTCCAGCAAGGGAATGCATGCTACAACCTCCAGCAAAGAAATGCATGCTATCACCTCCAGCAAGTGAATGCATGCTACCACCTCCAGCAAGGGAATGCATGCTACCACCTCCAGCTAGGGAATGCGGGCTACTAGGGAATTCACACTACCACCTCCAGCAAGGGAATGCATGCTACCACCTCTAGCTAGGGAATGCGTGCTACAGGGGAATGTACAGTACCACCTCTTGCAAGGGAATGCATGCTACCACCTCCAGCAAGGGAATGCACACTACCACCTCCAGCAAGGGAATGCATGCTATCACCTCCAGCAAGGGAATGCACGCTACCACCTCCACCAAGTGAATGCATGCTACCACCTCCAGCAACAGAATGCATGCCACCGCCTCCTCAAAGAAATGCATGCTACCACCTCCAGCAAGGGAAAGCATGCTACCACCTCCAGCAAGGGAATGCGTGCTACCACCTCCAGAAAAGAAATGCATGTGACCACCTCCAGCAAGGGAAAGCATGCTGCCACCTCCAGCAAGGGAATGCATGCTACCACCTCCAGCAAGTGAATGCATGCTACCACCTCCAGAAAGGGAATGCATGCTACCACCTCCAGCAAGTGAATGCATGCTACCACCTCCAGCAAGGGAATGCATGCTACCACCTCCAGCTAGGGAATGTGGGCTACAAGGGAAGGCACACTACCACCTCCACCAAGGGAATGCATGCTACCACCTCTAGAAAGGGAATGCATGCTACCACCTCCAGCAAGGGAATGCATGCTACCACCTCCAGCAAGGGAATGCACGCTACCACCTCCACCAAGTGAATGCATGCTACCACCTCGAACAAGGGCATGCATGCTACCACCTCCTCAAAGAAATGCATGCTACCTCCTCCAGCAAGGGAAAGCATGCTACCACCTCCAGCAAGGGAATGCATGCTACCACCTCTAGCAAAGAAATGCATGTTACCACCTCCAGCAAGGGAAAGCATGCTACCACCTCCACAGCAAGGGAATGCACGCTACCACATCCAGCAAGTGAATGCATGCTACCATCTCCAGCAAAGAAATGCATGCTACCACCTCCAGCAAGGGAATGCATGCTACCCCCTCCAGCAAGGGAATGCACGCTACCACCTACAGCAAGGGAATGCATGCTACCACCTCCAGCAAAGGGATGCATGCTACCACCTCCAGCAAGGGAATGCACGCTACCACCTCCACCAAGTGAATGCATGCTACCACCTCGAGCAAGGGCATGCATGCTACCACCTCCTCAAAGAAATGCATGCTACCTCCTCCAGCAAGGGAAAGCATGCTACCACCTCCAGCAAGGGAATGCATGCTACCACCTCTAGCAAAGAAATGCATGTTACCACCTCCGGCAAGGGAAAGCATGCTACCACCTCCAGCAAGGGAATGCACGCTACCACATCCAGCAAGTGAATGCATGCTACCACCTCCAGCAAGGGAATGCATGCTACCACCTCCAGCAAAAAAATGCATGCTACCACCTCCAGCAAAGAAATGCATGCTACCACCTCCAGCAAGGGAATGCATGCTACCCCCTCCAGCAAGGGAATGCACACTACCACCTACAGCAAGGGAATGCATGCTACCACCTCCAGCAAAGGGATGCATGCCACCACCTCCAGCAAGGGAATGCATGCTACCACCTCCAGCAAAAAAATGCATGCTACCACCTCCAGCAAGGGAAAGCATGCTACCACCTCCAGCAAAGGGATGCATGCCACCACCTCCAGCAAGGGAATGCATGCTACCACCTCCAGCAAAGGGATGCATGCTACCACCTCCAGCAAGGGAATGCACGCTACCACCTCCACCAAGTGAATGCATGCTACCACCTCGAGCAAGGGCATGCATGCTACCACCTCCTCAAAGAAATGCATGCTACCTCCTCCAGCAAGGGAAAGCATGCTACCACCTCCAGCAAGGGAATGCATGCTACCACCTCTAGCAAAGAAATGCATGTTACCACCTCCAGCAAGGGAAAGCATACTACCACCTACAGCAAGGGAATGCATGCTACCACCTCCAGCAAAGGGATGCATGCCACCACCTCCAGCAAGGGAATGCATGCTACCACCTCTAGCAAAGAAATGCATGTTACCACCTCCAGCAAGGGAAAGCATGCTACCACCTCCAGCAAGGGAATGCACGCTACCACATCCAGCAAGTGAATGCATGCTACCACCTCCAGCAAAGAAATGCATGCTACCACCTCCAGCAAGGGAATGCATGCTACCCCCTCCAGCAAGGGAATACACGCTACCACCTACAGCAAGGGAATGCATGCTACCACCTCCAGCAAAGGGATGCATGCTACCACCTCCAGCAAGGGAATGCACGCTACCACCTCCACCAAGTGAATGCATGCTACCACCTCGAGCAAGGGCATGCATGCTACCACCTCCTCAAAGAAATGCATGCTACCTCCTCCAGCAAGGGAAAGCATGCTACCACCTCCAGCAAGGGAATGCATGCTACCACCTCTAGCAAAGAAATGCATGTTACCACCTCCGGCAAGGGAAAGCATGCTACCACCTCCAGCAAGGGAATGCACGCTACCACATCCAGCAAGTGAATGCATGCTACCACCTCCAGCAAGGGAATGCATGCTACCACCTCCAGAAAAAAAATGCATGCTACCACCTCCAGCAAAGAAATGCATGCTACCACCTCCAGCAAGGGAATGCATGCTACCCCCTACAGCAAGGGAATGCATGCTACCACCTCCAGCAAAGGGATGCATGCCACCACCTCCAGCAAGGGAATGCATGCTACCACCTCCAGCAAAAAAATGCATGCTACCACCTCCAGCAAGGGAATGTATGCTGCCCCCTCCAGCAAGGGAATGCACACTACCACCTACAGCAAGGGAATGCATGCTACCACCTCCAGCAAAGGGATGCATGCTACCACCTCCAGCAAGGGAATGCACGCTACCACCTCCACCAAGTGAATGCATGCTACCACCCCGAGCAAGGGCATGCATGCTACCACCTCCTCAAAGAAATGCATGCTACCTCCTCCAGCAAGGGAAAGCATGCTACCACCTCCAGCAAGGGAATGCATGCTACCACCTCTAGCAAAGAAATGCATGTTACCACCTCCAGCAAGGGAAAGCATGCTACCACCTCCAGCAAGGGAATGCACGCTACCACATCCAGCAAGTGAATGCATGCTACCACCTCCAGCAAGGGAATGCATGCTACCACCTCCAGCAAAAAAATGCATGCTACCACCTCCAGCAAAGAAATGCATGCTACCACCTCCAGCAAGGGAATGCATGCTACCACCTCCAGCAAGGGAAAGCATGCTACCACCTCCAGCAAGGGAATGCACGCTACCACATCCAGCAAGTGAATGCATGCTACCACCTCCAGCAAGGGAATGCATGCTACCACCTCCAGCAAAGAAATGCATGCTACCACCTCCAGCAAGGGAATGCATGCTACCACCTCCAGCAAGGGTAACAGCCAAAACCGTGCATTCATTTATAAAGATCTAGAGTGACATATGCATAGAGCAATAGTTGTAAGATAGCACGGGTAAAGCCAGGCACTGAACCCCCAAACGCATTCACCATGACGGCCACTCTGTCTGGCGGGGTGCCGCTAGCTTACGGGAGGTGCTAGACACTGTTAATCCCCATGTATGGATTCTCTAAGACTCCATAGGGATTTCTGGGGATTTACCATGAGTAAATTCTGCTGCCATAAAACCACCGATTTTTGGAGGCGAAGTGGTGTATTTGGCTCTGTCCAAATGCTGGCGGTAAATCCTTCAAATCACCTCTAAGCTTGAAATTTGGCATTGCAGTAAAGCGGTAGTAACAGAATACCACAAACAATGTACAGCACCGCCAAACTGGTATGCCAAGAGGCAGCATAACCAAAGGCAGATAGGATGGAAAGGGTCGCTCTTTAAATAGCCCGGAGTACCCCAGAGATTTTCCATGTTACCCCATTTCATGCCTTTGTGATACATGGTCAATAATGAAACTGAATCCCTCTTTTTCTTCCTCTTTCAGATGGAGTGCCGGCAACGACCCCGGGTATGTTGAACCCCATTTTTCAACTTAACACTTAACATGACTTATCTCGTTGATGTGTATGATGCTGCAAGAGGAGGTTCCCCAAGCGCAATAATGAGGTCCTCGATCTTATCCCCCGAGGCCACACCCACATCTCTTTCACCAGTCCATCTTTTATTTTTTATTTTGCTCCTGCATCCTTTCTCCTATTCTCCTTGCTATTATTGGGTGTTTTGTTAACACTGCACCAGCTCACCACCGTAGTGGTCTCAAAGCGAGGAAACCTTGTCTGAATTCAGGTGCATCAAGCCCCGCCTCGGCAGAGCGGGACCTTAGTCTGCCTGGGATGCATTCATGTGGGAAAGGTGCGATATGAGACGAGAGAGGGTCATCTCTACCACTGGTGAGGGGACAGTAGGATGCAGTCATGTGGAATAGGTGGGATATGAGACGAGAGAGGGTCATCTCTTCCATTGGTGAGGGGACAGTAGGATGCAGTCATGTGGAATAGGTGGGCTATGAGACGAGAGAGGGTCATCTCTTCCACTGGTGAGGGGACAGTAGGATGCATTCATGTGGAATAGGTGGGCTATGAGACGATAGAGGGTCATCTCTTCCACTGGTGAGGGGACAGTAGGATGCATTCATGTGGAATAGGTGGGATATGAGACGAGAGAGGGTCATCTCTTCCACTGGTGAGGGGACAGTAGGATGCATTCATGTGGAATAGGTGGGATATGAGACGAGAGAGGGTCATCTCTTCCACTGGTGAGGGGACAGTAGGATGCATTCATGTGGGAAAGGTGGGATATGAGACGAGAGAGGGTCATCTCTTCCCTGTTGAGGGGACAGTAGGATGCATTCATGTGGGAAAGGAGTGATATGAGACGAGAGAGGGTCATCTCTTCCCTGGTGAGGGGACAGTAGGATGCAGTCATGTGGAATAGGTGGGATATGAGACGAGAGAGGGTCATCTCTTCCACTGGTGAGGGGACAGTAGGATGCATTCATGTGGAATAGGTGGGCTATGAGACGAGAGAGGGTCATCTCTTCCACTGGTGAGGGGACAGTAGGATGCATTCATGTGGAATAGGTGGGCTATGAGACGAGAGAGGGTCATCTCTTCCACTGGTGAGGGGACAGTAGGATGCATTCATGTGGAATAGGTGGGCTATGAGACGATAGAGGGTCATCTCTTCCACTGGTGAGGGGACAGTAGGATGCATTCATGTGGAATAGGTGGGATATGAGACGAGAGAGGGTCATCTCTTCCACTGGTGAGGGGACAGTAGGATGCATTCATGTGGGAAAGGTGGGATATGAGACGAGAGAGGGTCATCTCTTCCCTGTTGAGGGGACAGTAGGATGCATTCATGTGGGAAAGGAGCGATATGAGACGAGAGAGGGTCATCTCTTCCCTGGTGAGGGGACAGTAGGATGCATTCATGTGGATTAGGTGGGATAGGAGAAGAGAGAGGGTCATCTCTTCCACTGCTGAGGGGACAGTAGGATGCATTCATGTGGGAAAGGTGGGATATGAGACGAGAGAGAGTCATCTCCCACTGGTGAGGGTACAGTAGGATGCATTCATGTGGGAAAGGTGGGATATGAGACGAGAGAGGGTCATCTCTTCCACTGGTAAGGGGACAGGAGCTCTTGGGCAGCAAGGGAGTGCAGTCCAAGCGCGGAAAACCACGAGCCAACCAGCACGCGGCTCTCTCTTCTCACGTGCCACCCTGCTTCATCTACCAGCTCATTTTCTTGGCCGGACTTGCCAAGAAACGTAGCAGCCGTGCTGTCCTTGCGCCTAAAAGTATTCTTAGTTTTGGCTGCAAGTTGGCCAAAGTATTCCTGTGAATCGCGTGCTTTCCAATCTTTGCAAGATTCAGGGTAGTTCTATTGGCTCTTTGCTTCCTGTAGAGCATTCATCCAATCATAGTTCTGCCTGACCCTTATGTGGCAGTCACATGACAGCATCAGTCACACCCTGATTGGATGAAACTCCTGTCCATAACATTACCCCTAATCCCTCCTCCCCTTCCGGCCTCGTGCTTATAAAAAGTGCACATCTATACCTGGTAATCAGAATGTTTCGATTGGGCAACTGTATTGGCATTTGCGCTACACTACATGGTCTTTGAGGTGCTTTAGAGAAGAGATCCATAAATACTCTTGCTCGATGAAGGAAAGCTACAGGCAGGCAGTGGGGTGGTAGGGTTCAGGGAGGTGCAGTGGAAAGAGGTGGTGTGGGCAGATTGGGCAATCAGCAAAGCGGGCGATCCTGCAGCATGCAAGCTTCCAGGGCTGACTGCTGCTGGTATAGGGCGCCGCGCGGCATGGATTGTTACGCCACGTCCTTGGGGCGTGGTCATGTGGGCGATGGGTCTGCCAGCTTTCGTTTTCTGGTGCTGCATCGAGGGGGTCACACTGGCATGTGGAAGGGAATATATGTATACATAGATGTACTGACGGAGCTGGACTGTGCTCTTTCCCTGAGGTGCTGTAACCTTGGCAACACTTCTCGCCTTAGAGGCCTACTCTCAGAGAGCATTCTGCACGTGCTGGGGTCTCAAATGTTTCCCTCTTTACAAGTGTAATGTTCCGTTCCTCAACGTAAACAATTGCAAGGCCTTTCAATGGTGGAAGCTGGCCACCTGAGAGTGAGCAGGTTTCTGCGTTTCTGTAGCCATGGTACCCTTCCCACCCTTACCCCAGTCACACTTGTGAACCCCTTAGAGGGTGCGCCAAGGTGCAGGATGAGGAGGGCGAGGAGCGCTCCCTTGACACCTCCTCAGCACTTGAGCGCTCCTTCTGTAACTGGGGGGAGTGGAAAGACACCAGGGGGACACAGACGTGGCGCGTGCTGGCAAAATGTTCCAGTAGGCGTATAGCCAGCTGCAGAAACCTATAGGGGCATTATATGCCTGCTTCCATGTATCAGGGGCAACAGGCAATGTGGCAGACGACATTTACTAGCAGTTAGAATCTGTGGAGGGATGAAAAGCCATACTAACTTCTGTTTGAGTATAGGATTGTCGCCACTCACATGACCTTCTCTCTTTCCCCCTGCAGGTCCTGCCATCAATACCACAGGTATGGCTTCCCCTTTGCCTCCATCACATTGTTGTTGAATGAGTGTTACACAAGCATGTACTAAAGCAGGGGTCTGCAACCTGCTGCTCTCCAGATGTTTTTGGACTACAACTCCCATGATTCTTCACCATTGACTACTGGATAGGGATGGCGGGAGTTGTAGTCCAGGCCATCTGGAGAGACGAAGGTTGCAGACCCCTGTACTAAAGAGTCTGATTTTCAGCAGTAACGATGGTTCTCGAAGTATCATATCTGTGGATCTCAGAGAGGTCAAACCACACTATGAATGACAGTATATGGGCTTCCGGTGCCTTGGGAGTCGAGGCAAAGAGGTGGAGCCCCGAGCAAAGATGGAGGTTATGGAAACAGGTCTGGCACTCCATCATTGCTGAGCTTTCAGTGGGAGCAGCCCTGCTTATCTCTCTTGAACCCAACATCCAGCAGGTTATAGGCTGGTTCCAGGAAACTGGAGGCGACCCCTCCACCCTCACTCCCAGGCAGAAGACCTCTAGATCTGAGTCACACCTGATCTGGCAGAGACTCATATATGGAGCAAGATCTGACTCAAAAGCCAAGCAGTGGAGGGGCAATCAGGAGGGTTTGCTGCAGCTGTGGCTATAGAGCGGCAACTCTGCAATGGCGGTGCGATTGAGCCGTGATTGGTGTTCTGGGTGCTGAAGGTGGTCCTTTAAAGTAGTGCTGGAGCTGTTGGGTGGGTAGCGGTTGGAAGTGGGTGCTGTTGAAGGATCAGGATATAGTTACTAACATATGTCTACAGAACATATGTCTGCAGAGCCTGCTGTTGAGTGTGACTCTGGCAGGTACTATCATATGTCTGCAGAGCCTGCTGTTGAGTGTGACTCTGGCAGGTACTAACATATGTCTGCAGAGCCTGCTGTTGAGTGTGACTCTGGCAGGTACTAACATATGTCTGCAGAGCCTGCTGTTGAGTGTGACTCTGGCAGGTACTAACATATGTCTGCAGAGCCTGCTTTTGAGTGTGACTCTGGCAGGTACTAACATATGTCTGCAGAGCCTGCTGTTGAGTGTGACTCTGGCAGGTACTAACATATGTCTGCAGAGCCTGCTGTTGAGTGTGACTCTGGCAGGTACTAACATATGTCTGCAGAGCCTGCTGTTGAGTGTGACTCTGGCAGGTACTAACATATGTCTATAGAGCCTGCTGTTGGATGTGACTCTGGCAGGTACTAACATATGTCTACAGAGCCTGCTGTTGAGTGTGACTCTGGCAGGTACTAACATATGTCTACAGAGCCTGCTGTTGAGTGTGACTCTGGCAGGTACTAACATATGTCTACAGAGCCTGCTGTTGAGTGTGACTCTGGCAGGTACTAACATATGTCTACAGAGCCTGCTGTTGAGTGTGACTCTGGCAGGTACTAACATATGTCTACAGAGCCTGCTGTTGAGTGTGACTCTGGCAGGTACTAACATATGTCTACAGAGCCTGCTGTTGAGTGTGACTCTGGCCGGTACTAACATATGTCTACAGAGCATGCTGTTGAGTGTGACTCTGGCAGGTACTAACATATGTCTACAGAGCCTGCTGTTGAGTGTGACTCTGGCAGGTACTAACATATGTCTACAGAGCCTGCTGTTGAGTGTGACTCTGGCCGGTACTAACATATGTCTACAGAGCATGCTGTTGAGTGTGACTCTGGCCGGTACTAACATATGTCTACAGAGCATGCTGTTGAGAGTGACTCTGGCAGGTACCAACATATGTCTACAGAGCTTGAGTGTAACTCTGGCAGGTACTGACATGTGTCTATAGAGCATGCTGTTGAGTGTAACTCTGGCAGGTACTGACATATGTCTATAGGGCATGCTGTTGAGTGTAACTCTGGCAGGTACGTCTATGGAGCATGCTGTTGTGTGTGACTCTGGCAGGTACTAACATATGTCTATAGGGCATGCTGTTGAGTGTAACTCTGGCAGGTACTGACATATGTCTACAGAGCATACTGTTGAGTGTGACTCTGGCAGGTACTAACATATGTCTATAGGGCATGCTGTTGAGTGTAACTCTGGCAGGTACTGACATATGTCTACAGAGCATGCTGTTGAGTGTAACTCTGGCAGGTACTAACATATGTCTGCAGAGCCTGCTGTTGAGTGTAACTCTGGCAGGTACTAACATATGTCTGCAGAGCCTGCTGTTGAGTGTAACTCTGGCAGGTACTAACATATTTCTGCAGAGCCTGCTGTTGAGTGTAACTCTGGCAGGTACTAACATATGTCTGCAGAGCCTGCTGTTGAGTGTAACTCTGGCAGGTACAAACATATGTCTACAGAGCATGCTGTTGAGTGTGACTCTGGCAAGTACTAACATATGTCTACAGAGCATGCTGTTGAGTGTAACCCTGGCAGGTACTTACATATGTCTATGGAGCATGCTGTTGAGTGTAACTCTGGCAGGTACTGACATATGTCTACAGAACATGCTGTTGAGTGTAACTCTGGCAGGTACTGACATATGTCTATAGAGCATGCTGTTGAGTGTAACTCTGGCAGGTACTAACATATGCACTAAACTGAATTCTCAAAGATTGTTCTCTAATTCAAGGTCGTCGAGCAAAGATTTGGAAATTTAGGATTGACTTCATTGTTGGAACTTGAAATGATTTTGTCCAATTTTGATGAGTTTATCTTTTCCGGGTTTTCAGGAAATGGTGGTTCAGCAGCATGTTTTCCAAAAGTTAATTTACTATTCATTACACCAAGGGTCCTTGTGCCTATACCACCCACCCGAGCCTTTGGAACAGGCGTTTATGGCTATGAGCACCCCAGGTTTGCATACAAAACACCTGGGGTGCTAAGAGCAATGTGTTTAGTTTCAATGAGTGGGACGCCTCAGGGCTTCCCGTTCACTGAAGCAAAACACCTTCTTACGATGGCCTCCATGAATCAGGAAGGTTGGGCTCCATATGGAGCCCCTCTTTCATTTCCATGGCGGCAGGAGGGGCAAGGAGTGGCAGCAGCAGTGGCAGGCGCAGCCAGTGAAATAATACAGTAAGTGGGTCTGTGAGTGGAAGGGACAGGAAGTGAGAAATGTAGCGAAGGTAGGGTGGGGGAGATGGCGTAGAAGGAGAAGCAGCCAACAGTTTGCTTTGAATGTGTGCTTGCATTGGTAGATTCGGCCCACAATCCAAGCAACCTGATTGGTTTCGTCCCACGGCCACGGCCTGGCCAGACTGTTGCTATTAACACCGTGGGGCTGATCCCCAAGGTGCTAATAGTGGTGTTTATTAAAAAAAGGAAACTGCAGCATACATCATATAAATTATAGACCGGGTCCAGACGGAACCCCTCTTCTATTTCCATAATGCATGAGGCAGGGCGGGAGGCGGTGCAAGCGAAGAACCGGGAGCAGTGGCCTGCGAAGGAGATGAGGCAGGGGGTGGGGATTCAGGTGGATAGGATGTGAGTCAGCGCAGGTGGGGGAGGGGATGGGGAACAGGACCAGGATACGGGGGTCTGGCACATATGGTTAGATGGTCTCAGGATGAACCTGAGACTTTTACTCTGATTCTGTGGGGCCTTCACCCCCTGGTTTGGATTCTCACAGAGACTTGAGCTAATCAGGAGTTACTCCTAACCTCTTATTGACAACATTCTGCAAAGCCCATGACAATTCTGATCAATTTGCCTTTCTTCTGAGGGAGTCCCTAAATATGTGGTTGACTCCCCAAAGCTCTTCTGTTTCTGTAATCCTGAATGGGTTACGCCCAGCGAGATTCACAGAGCTTTCTCATTGCAGCCAGATGTGCCCGAGTGATGCCGCTGTCAACAGGACGTGGCATTCGCGAAAACCCATGTGCAACAGTTGCCTAATGTATTCATGTGTGGAACTACATGTCTGAAAACACATTGCAGTCTCTGCAGGATACATTGTGTGAGCATATTTATGAAAAAGGAATTGAATGGCGGTAACTTTCGATTACATTTCTACGCCGGATCTGTGCATTGCCCCACACATACAGTACCGCACCCGGTAACTGTGGCTCATCCAGCTGTGAACCAGTTGTGCGGTAACTGTAGGAGGAATGCCCTGGGAAATGTGGCTACCCATGCAAGGTCCGACTGGGTGGGAATCCACCCGCAGTAGCATTGGCCTACCCTATCTCCCCCTGGGCGCCCCCAAGGAATGGCCGCCGTGATAAATTATACTTACACATTTGGGACTCGCCTTTGGAGAATCGTGGCAGACATATCCTGCAGACATATGTTAGTACCTGCCAGAGTTACACTCAACAGCATGCTCTATAGACATATGTTAGTACCTGCCAGAGTCACACTCAACAGCATGTTCTATAGACATATGTTATTACCTGCTGAGTTACACTCAACAGCATGCTCTATAGACATATGTTAGTACCTGCCAGAGTTACACTCAACAGCATGCTCTATAGACATATGTTAGTACCTGCCAGAGTCACACTCAACAACATGCTCTATAGACATATCTTCGTACCTGCCAGAGTCACACTCAACAGCATGCTCTATAGACATATCTTAGTACCTACCAGAGTTACACTCAACAGCTGCTCTATAGACATATGTTAGTACCTGCCAGAGTTACACTCAACAGCATGCTCTATAGACATATCTTAGTACCTGCCAGAGTTACACTCTACAGCATGCTCTATAGACATATGTTAGTACCTGCCAGAGTTACACTCAACAGCATGCTCTAGACATATGTAAGTACCTGCCAGAGTTACACTCAACAGCATGCTCTATAGACATATGTCAGTACCTGCCAGAGTTACACTCAACAGCATGCTCTGTAGACATATGTCAGTACCTGCCAGAGTTACACTCAACAGCTGCTCTATAGACATATGTTAGTACCTGCCAGAGTTACACTCAACAGCATGCTCTATAGACATATGTTAGTACCTGCCAGAGTTACACTCAACAGCATGCTCTATAGACATATGTCAGTACCTGCCAGAGTTACACTCAACAGCATGCTCTATAGACATATGTTAGTACCTGCCAGAGTTACACTCAACAGCATGCTCTATAGACATATGTAAGTACCTGCCAGAGTTACACTCAACAGCTGCTCTATAGACATATGTTAGTACCTGCCAGAGTTACACTCAACAGCATGCTCTGTAGACATATGTCAGTACCTGCCAGAGTTACACTCAACAGCATGCCCTATAGACATATGTTAGTACCTGCCAGAGTTACACTCAACAGCATGCTCTATAGACATATGTAAGTACCTGCCAGAGTTACACTCAACAGCATGCTCTATAGACATATGTCAGTACCTGCCAGAGTTACACTCAACAGCATGCTCTGTAGACTTATGTCAGTACCTGCCAGAGTTACACTCAACAGCTGCTCTATAGACATATGTTAGTACCTGCCAGAGTTACACTCAACAGCATGCTCTATAGACATATGTTAGTACCTGCCAGAGTTACACTCAACAGCATGCTCTATAGACATATGTCAGTACCTGCCAGAGTTACACTCAACAGCATGCTCTGTAGACATATGTCAGTACCTGCCAGAGTCACACTCAACAGCATGCTCCGTAGACATATCTTAGTACCTGCCAGAGTTACACTCTACAGCATGCTCCATAGACATATCTTAGTACCTGCCAGAGTTACACTCAACAGCATGCTCTATAGACATATGTTAGTACCTGCCAGAGTTACACTCAACAGCATGCTCTGTAGACATATGTCAGTACCTGCCAGAGTTACACTCAACAGCATGCTCTGTAGACATATGTCAGTACCTGCCAGAGTTACACTCAACAGCATGCTCTATAGACATATGTCAGTACCTGCCAGAGTTACACTCAACAGCATGCTCTATAGACATATGTCAGTACCTGCCAGAGTTACACTCAACAGCATGCTCTATAGACATATGTCAGTACCTGCCAGAGTTACACTCAACAGCATGCTGTATAGGCATATGTCAGTACCTGCCAGAGTTACACTCAACAGCATGCCCTATAGACATATGTCAGTACCTGCCAGAGTCACACTCAACAGCAGGCTCTATAGACATATGTCAGTACCTGCCGATAATTTTAGACTCCATTTGAAACAAATGAACCGTGTCTTTATGCTGTGGATATGAGATGAATTAGACCCCACTAGAAAAATGTTGTTATCTATTTGATACTGAGGGCCTCATCACGGGTTGGGCGGTATCCCAGCGGTATTTCTGCCAAGATAACGCCCGGGTTAATAGAGGTACCGCCACTTGGTCCGGCACTATTAGCGCCGGATCAAGGGTCGGGCAGTTATGGGCATTCCAATGGGGCATGTTCAGCGCAATAAGCATGCGCTAATAGCACTGCGCTAATTGCAATATTGCAAATTGCTATTGAAAATAAATGGGGGTTAAATTGGCAGCATTTACCCCCAGCTTAGAACTGGGCGTAAATGAAAGAATCGTGATTGGGCGGACCCTTAATAGCATTACCGCCGCATTTAAGGGCTATCGCCCAACTCGTGATGAGGCCCTGTGTTGCTTATCCTGCTGCAGGACCAAGTTAAACATTATGTGATTTGACTCCATTTCTATTGCATAATCATGCAATTGGTCGTTTTTGGTTCCATAGAACTTTAACTGGGATTTTAAAAATAAATTGAATTTGTTGTGCTTACCACGTCTGTAATATAACAAATGTTCAATACAAATGTTTTATAAAAAATCATGCTCCATTTCAAAGGCACAGTAGAGTAGAGATAGTGACTGGTGGAGAAAGGAGAGGGTACTTGTTCAGGATACAGCCCAGCTATCACAATGGATATCTGATTAGACATGAAATCAAGCTTAAGTGTTGATCACTCTTAATGCCTGTTTGCATGCTACAGCCCAGCTATCACACTGGATATCTGATTAGACATGAAATCAAGCTTAAGTGTTGATCACTCTTAATGCCTGTTTGCATGCTACAGCCCAGATATCACACTGGATATCTGATTAAACATGAAATCAAGCTTTAGGGTTGATCACTCGTAAGGCCTGTTTGAAGGCCTATCATTCCAGCGGTATACACGCATTTCGCCAACCTATTTTTGGTCGTGGTACTTTTCATCGCCGGGTTTTACATCGCCAGAAATCCTGTTTTTTTATTTTTTTATTTTGGGGGGTGTTTTGTTGGGTTTGGGGTATTATTATAATAGTAAGGGGGAGTCTGGGGGGGAACCCCCCCCCCCAATGAAACAAAAACCAAAAACAGGGTTTCTGGCGATGTAAAATCCAGCGATGAAAAGTACCACGACCAAAAATAGGTCAGCGAAATCACGTAGAACCATTCCAGCTTACTGATTAAGCATGAAATCAAGCTTAAGGGCTGATCATTCTTAATGCTACAACCCAGCTACAATACAGGATAACTCATTAAGCATGAAATCAAGCTTAAGGGCTGATCATTCTTAATACTACAGCCCAGCTATCAGACAGGATAACTGATTAAGCATGAAATCAAGCTTAAGGGCTCATCATTCTTAATGCTACAGGCCAGCTATCAGACAGGATAACTGATTAAGCATGAAATCAAGCTTAAGGGTTGATCATTCTTAATGCTACAGCCCAGCTATCAGACAGGATAACTGATTAAGCATGAAATAAAGCTTAAGGGTTGATCATTCTTAATGCTACAGCCCAGCTATCATACAGTATAACTGATTAAGCATGAAATCAAGCTTAAGTGATGATCATTGCGAATTCCTGTTAAAGGCTACAACCCAACTAGCACACCGGATAACTCTAAATTCAAGGTAAAACATTATTCTTTTCTATAAAAAGTAAATGCCTGATCCAGTGCTACACAGAACCTACATATAAACATTTAAGTAGTAATCAATAGACTCAACATATCATTGGTAAACGCAAAACATGTGTTAACATTTTCTAGCTAAAACCTATTTTGCAGCACTGGAGTGCAAGTGGGCTTGAATCTAGCACATAAGGAAGGAATTTGAATGTAAGAGAATTAGTACTAGATGTTTGGGTTTGTTACGAACAAAATGGCTTCCTCAGATCTGCCTCCTCCCCCTATGTATACTCTTCACAAGTACAGGCAAAGCTCTCAGGTTTCCATGTGCCAGAAAGGCCTCCAGTTCCGTTTTCCAGGGAATTCTAGGACATGCAGTCCGAAATTGAACATGGAAATGATGAGACAAGATTTCAAGTCCCAGAATTCCAAGAACAAAGTATGGCTGAATGGTTTTCTCACACATGGAATTGGGAAACTTGTGAGTTTGGTTATAGCTAGAGTGGAGTGCTCTGTTTGATGTGCTGATGTAGTCATTTTAGAGTACCCACCTTAGCTCCTCCCCCTTCTTTTTGATTCCTGGTTCAAGGTGGTAGCACACACACATTGATGGGTGCTCAGGGTGGCGAATGTTCACTCACCCACCACCCACAGGCAATAGTTCACACACCAGAAAACGCAATAGTTTCAAAATGAGATGCTCTTTGTTTATCGTGTGAGCTTGGAACTCAAGCGGGAAGTGGTTTAGCCGTAGAGGGGGTTCAATTATTCACTGTAGGGCTGCAGGCAGAGCTTTCATTCCTTAAATTGGTATTATAATGTGTGCATGAGAAGCAGTGGAGCGCTGTACAACAGAGGGACACAGGAATGGGGTAGAATAATAACCATGCAATAACAAGGTTAGACTGTTAAGGGCGCACCTGGAAGGTCGCGGGCAGAGGGGCTCCATGGTTGATAGGCAGATGATACAAGTGAGAGAGGTGGGTCTCTTAGTATGACACAGCTGTCTTTAATAATGAAATGAACGTTTACCATCGCATACCTTGGCATCTCCTCACACTGCTCTGTTCTGTCTCTTTCAGGAACAGCTCCGGAAATGAACATTACAGGTAGGTTGTCCTCTGTAGCATCCGCGAGGAGCTGATGTGCTTGTTGTTTTCTCAGCACTGTACTGGCATGTGCTGCGAACACTGTTTATTAAGTGGCAGAGCTGGACTGTGGGGGTTATGGTGTATGTGGACCTCAGGTTAAACACACTGAATCACGGGCATAACAGGGAGGTCCAGGTATCCTCAGAGGGAAGCATGTGGCGTGGCAGGAGTGTATTGCATGCCTTGTATTATACAATAGTGACCGTATCAATGGAAGGCACCCATGACGTTGGCCAAAGCCAGTACTATCAACCAGGGCTTGCAAAATCTACCAGCCCACTGGTATTGGTGAGTAGTTTTTATGAAGGGTGAGTACCATTTGCATTATAATCGACTTTGCTGACGAGTATGGGGATGATAGAAACATTTTTAATTTAATGCAAACACACATTGGCCCTCATTACGACCCTTGCGGAGGTCCATGGTGCAATTTGCACCATGGACCATGGCGCAGAGCTGCCAACACCGCCATGGGGGTTGGCGGACTTACCGCCCCATTCCGAGGTTGGCGGGGCGGTAAGTCCCCAATCCCCATTTACCCTTCCCCATTCCCATTTTTGCCCCATAGGGTATAATGGGAGTGGGGAAGGCGTTAATTACGCCACCGTAAATTACGGTGGCGTAATTAACAACAAGTCCCGTAGCGCCATGGATTTTTCCGCCTGCAAAAAGCAGGCGTAAAAATCTCCATGGCGCTACGGAATGTCGTAGTCTGGCGGAGAGGTACGCCATGCATTACGCTGGCGTAAACCCCTCTCCGCCAGGGTCGTAATGAGGGCCATTGTCTCCATCAATGCACAGGAGCATATTGAAACCCAGTGTATTTTATTTATTTATTTAACTGAGCATTTGTTAGGAGCTCATACAACTGAATTGTGTTTCAAAGCGCCACAAGGCTAAATGGGAGGGGAACATGGGAAAATAACAATGGCAACAACAGTAAAATACAGTTGTGGTCCTACTAGGCCTTTGTGGCATTCGAGCATGCAAGCGCAGTGAGGAGAAGTGGAGGAGAAAGGGCGGGGGGATGAGGGGTGGGCAAGTGCTGGTGGAGGGTCTGGGAGGGAAGTGCTGAAGGGGGGGAGCCAAGGAGGAGAAGCTCAGTCTAAGTGCTGGTGCAGGCGACTCCCAAGGGTGGGATGCAGAGCCGCAACAGGGGCCCGCAAGGGCAGTGCAGTGGGTATAGGGGGTGCGGGTATCGACAGGGGGGGAGAAGGGCCTGGAATCCTGTGGGATTCCTGAGGATCAGGCCACCAGTCACAGGGGCAGTAGGGTGATTAACAGGGAAGGAAAAGATGAAGAGAAAAGCAGAGTTTTTAGCAATTTCCGGAATTTAGGGAGGTCTGGCTCAAGTCTGAGAGGGGCAGGGAGGCTGTTCCAAAAGGAGGCACCTGCCGAGGAGTGAGAACTATCCCCCACTCTCTGCCTGGAGAAGCGTTTGACAGTCAAAGAGTTAGAGTTTGAGTAGTGAAGTGCTCTAGCAGGGGAGTATGTAGAGTGGGAAAGTTGGAGATAGTGTGGTCTGAGGCTCCAGAAGGCATGATTTATTTATTTATTTATTTATTTATTTATTTATTTATAAGGTGCTGAAAGCCTGCGGGCATCAGTGCACCCATAACACTCACATGACATGACTTCACTTTCACTGAGTTCCTGTTTAGTTTCACTTGCACCTGCCCTGGGAGCACCAAGCTGGTGCTGCAAGGAAGTGTCCTGGTTTAGTTTCACTTTCACCGCGTCCCTGTTTAGTTTCACTTTCACCTGCACTGAGAGCACCAGGCTGGTGCTGCAAGGAAGTGTCCTGGTTTAGTTTCACTTTCACCGAGTCCCTGTTTAGTTTCACTTTCACCTGTCCTGGGAGCACCAGGCTGGTGCTGCAAGGAAGTGTCCTGGTTTACAAGGACATTAACTGCCTTTCCTCGCCAGCATGGCATATACAGGCTGCCCCCCTCTTCTGTGTGGCCCATCTCCTCTAGGTGC
This sequence comes from Ambystoma mexicanum, assembly GCF_040938575.1. Classification (NCBI taxonomy): domain Eukaryota; kingdom Metazoa; phylum Chordata; class Amphibia; order Caudata; family Ambystomatidae; genus Ambystoma; species Ambystoma mexicanum. The sequence goes on from NC_090929.1 coordinate 1,686,717,773, forward strand.
CTCGTCTCTTCAGTGCACCCTAGGCACGTGGTTTGCCTTCCTAGTGGGTGCTTCAGCTGTGCCTCACAAAATGGCCAAATATGCCAGTGTGGTGGCACGAGGTGGGGCATACTCTAGCAGGGATCTGCAGGCAATGAGAGATCTTCGAGGTACACCACCTTGCATAGCCCACAGATTGCCCAATGCCCATGCCCGCTCAATATTCCAAGGAGTCTAATTGGCATTACCATACACCCCACCCAGCCCCACTAGAGGCAGCCCTACAACACCCCACCTCATACATTTCTCAACCAATATCAAGAACAGCTCTTACATATGACTCAACAACCACATTATCACTCCATATCCCCACCCACAGACGCATCCATGCACCGTGCCATGCATGTTATCTCTCTGCCAGTGGCAAAGTAACACACACACAACTACACGGACACCTGAAACACTCTCAACACGACCCCAACCTTCACATCTTGCCCCCCCCTCACCACCCAACGATCCTACGATTGCTCACAAACAAAATATACACACATTCACACACCTCAATGTGTTAACATTTACACGGACCCTTCACTCCCAAACCAAATTAAAGAAACTCAGCCGCCATAGCAATTCCTGCCACGGATATTGGGTTGTTCACCCTCCCCGCAGAAAAGCACACACATAGCAGAGAGATTATTGCCATGAACAGGAGTGTGAAGGAAGGCTGCAAAGCCGCAGCTCCCTAAGGGAATGTCTCCATGGAAGCCCAGTACCAGGCAGCAGTCACAGTGCTGTTCCACCCCCGCTGGCAGTCATCAGCGCCAAGTGGCTCTAGGTAGTCCATAAAGCGCTGTCCTACACAGGATAACTGAGAGTCTTTCTTCCCTTCCATCTATTGCATTTTAAAATCTTTATGTGAGCCTGGAGGCCATACTAACATATCTTTCTGTGCAGTTCCAGTGTCCCTCACGTGCACATCTGAATACATGGAAGCTGCGATCTTCAACCCCTTTCTACTATCTGTGGGATACTCTGCATCGGACGTGTCTTTGAACAACCCCATCTGCACCCCTGAAATCACCCCCTATTTCACCATCTTCAACTTCACGTACAGCGAGTGCGGCACAGTGAAGCAGGTGAGTCTCACGTGGCATTGCATAAAGGCCCACCTGACTGTGATGCCGGGTCTCTGGATAGCTAGTGGCCTGCTGTGGTGAGGATGGCAACCTAAAGCAAGGGTTACCACAAAGGGAGCCAGGTTCCATATCTCACGCTGCTTGTTTGTTTGTTTGTTTATTTATTTATAACGCGCACCAGACCCGAGGCCACACCAGACGCTGCCGTTATACGTCAGTTTCTCCCTCCGCTGCAGCTTCTCGGGCAACATCCCAGTGGGATACATAGAAGCACAGATACTGATGGTAGCTAAGGACCCCATCATGAAACTCGAGCAACCCTTCCACACGTGCGCTCCAATCACAAGCCTGAATGTGCCAGAGCCACAGTGCTGCTCCATTTGGCCTAAGCGACATCGTCCATGTAGGTGCCCCTCAAAACCCTCCGGAGGATGAAGGCCCAAGCCTTCATCATCTGCACCCCTGGAAACACACTGCATCACACCACACCTTCCTTGGAGAGCTCCTGGAAAAGTCTGTGCAACAGGTTGAAGGCCTTGTGTGCCAAGCTTACACTCCAGCTCCAGACTCTTGACCCTCCCCCACACTATCACCTTCTAACCGCCAAACCCCCCATCCAACCGCTCAAAGATAATTACACCCATGTAGATTCAGATGCCAGAAACACCAACCCATGAGCGTGAAGGGTTCCCACTTCTGGAGCACCTTACCAGCTAAGCTGAGGGCAGTGCCACCTGCACATGTCCATTATGTATTAAAGACTGGCCAATCAGATCCCAGGATGCTCAGTAGAAGACACAGTTCTTCATGACGGCCAATAAGAGGCACGGAGACCACATTGGTTGGCTGCCTTAGGCCCGAGACTCTGACCAACCAGCTGCTCTGATCCTAATTGATGTTTGTGCAGCATAGAAGGCTGTCGTTCACAATACATTTCCCCAGAGTCTCCGGTACCTAGGCCTCAATTATCTTGAATCATCCTTGAAGGAATGCACTCATTGGATGAAAATGGGACACTCTCTACCCAAAAAATCCCCTCCCACTTGGCCTCGACCAAGGGTCTGCACTCTTCCACTGGCCGTTTAATGCACACAGACAACAGTTCTTCCAGAGGAGAATACCATTGACTAATTTTCTCCTGCATTTGCTTCTCCACTGAGCTGATGAGTCTCTTCATTGCTGTGCAACTCCTTTCAACATGAATAGCATCAAGACATGAAAGCAGCACACAGTCATCACACATGCTCGGTTGTTCTCAAGCCCTCTAAGCGGGACACAGTCGTCACACATGCTCAGTTGTTCTCAAACCCTCTAAGCGGGACACAGTCGTCACACATGCTCGGTTGTTCCCAAGCCCTCGCAGCAGGACACAGTCATCACACATGCTCGGCCGTTCCCAAGCCCTCCCAGCAGGACACAGTCATCACACATGCTCGGCCATTCCCAAGCCCTCGAAGCAGGACACAGTCATCACACATGCTCGGCAGTTCCCAAGCCCTCCCAGCAGGACACAGTCATCACACATGCTCAGCCGTTCCCAAGCCCTCGAAGCAGGACACAGTCATCACACATGCTCGGTTGTTCCCAAGCCCTCGCAGCAGGACACAGTCATCACACATGCTCGGTTGTTCCCAAGCCCTCCAAGCAGGACAAAGACATGACACATGCTCGGCTGTTCTCAAGCCCTCGCAGCAGGACACAGTCATCACACATGCTCGGCCGTTCCCAAGCCCTCGAAGCAGGACACAGTCATCAAACATGCTCGGTTGTTCCCAAGCCCTCGAAGCAGGACACAGTCATCAGCCATGCTCTGCCGTTCCCAAGCCCTCGAGGCAGGACACAGCCATCACACATGCTCGTTTGTTCTCAAGCCCTCTAAGCGGGACACAGTCGTCACACATGCTCGGTTGTTCTCAAGCCCTCTAAGCGGGACACAGTCGTCACACATGCTCGGTTGTTCCCAAGCCCTCGCAGCAGGACACAGTCATCACACATGCTCGGCCGTTCCCAAGCCCTCCCAGCAGGACACAGTCATCACACATGCTCGGCCATTCCCAAGCCCTCGAAGCAGGACACAGTCATCACACATGCTCGGCCGTTCCCAAGCCCTCCCAGCAGGACACAGTCATCACACATGCTCAGCCGTTCCCAAGCCCTCGAAGCAGGACACAGTCATCACACATGCTTGGTTGTTCCCAAGCCCTCGCAGCAGGACACAGTCATCACACATGCTCGGTTGTTCCCAAGCCCTTGCAGCAGGACACAGTCAACACACATGCTCGGTTGTTCCCAAACCCTCGAAGCAGGACACAGTCAACACACATGCTCGGTTGTTCCAATCCTTCGAAGCAGGACACAGGCGTCACACATGCTCGGTTGTTCCCAAGCCCTCGAAGCAGGACACAGTCGTCACACATGCTTGGTTGTTCCCAAGCCCTTGCAGCAGGACACAGTCAACACACATGCTCGGTTGTTCCCAAACCCTCGAAGCAGGACACAGTCAACACACATGCTCGGTTGTTCCAATCCTTCGAAGCAGGACACAGGCATCACACATGCTCGGTTGTTCCCAAGCCCTCGAAGCAGGACACAGTCGTCACACATGCTTGGTTGTTCCCAAGCCCTTGCAGCAGGACACAGTCAACACACATGCTCGGTTGTTCTCAAGCCCTCTAAGCGGGACACAGTCGTCACACATGCTCGGTTGTTCTCAAGCCCTCTAAGCGGGACACAGTCGTCACACATGCTCGGTTGTTCCCAAGCCCTCGCAGCAGGACACAGTCATCACACATGCTCGGCCGTTCCCAAGCCCTCCCAGCAGGACACAGTCATCACACATGCTCGGCCATTCCCAAGCCCTCGAAGCAGGACACAGTCATCACACATGCTCGGCCGTTCCCAAGCCCTCCCAGCAGGACACAGTCATCACACATGCTCAGCCGTTCCCAAGCCCTCGAAGCAGGACACAGTCATCACACATGCTCGGTTGTTCCCAAGCCCTCCAAGCAGGACAAAGACATGACACATGCTCGGCTGTTCTCAAGCCCTCGCAGCAGGACACAGTCATCACACATGCTCGTTTGTTCCCAAGCCCTCGAAGCAGGACACAGTCGTTACACATGCTTGGTTGTTCCCAAGCCCTCGAAGCAGGACACAGCCGTCACACTTGCTTGGTTGTTCCCAAGCCCTCGAAGCAGGACACAGCCGTCACAAATGCTCGGTTGTTCCCAAGCCCTCAAAGCAGTACGCAGCCATCACACATGCTCGGTTGTTCCCAAGACCTCGAAGCAGGACACAGTCATCACACACGCTCGGTTGTTCCCAAGCCTTCGAAGCAGGACACAGTCATCACACATGCTCGTTTGTTCCCAAGCCCTCCAAGCAGGACAAAGTCATCACACATGCTCGGCTGTTCCCAAGCTCTCGAAGCAGGACACAGTCATGACACATGCTCAGCTGTTCCCAAGCCCTCGAAGCAGGACACAGCCGTCACACATGCTCGTTTGTTCCCAAGCCCTCCAAGCAGGACACAGTCATCACACATGCTCGGCTGTTCCCAAGCCCTCCAAGCAGGACACAGTCATGACACATGCTCAGCTGTTCTCAAGCCCTCGAAGCAGGACACAGCCGTCACACATGCTTGGTTGTTCCCAAGCCCTCGAAGCAGGACACAGTCATGACACATGCTCGGTTGTTCCCAAGCTCTCATCACAACCACATAATCTACAGATTCTCTGCCCATCAGAATTCTGTGGCCAGGATCCCAACACATCCAGATTAGGGATAAAGTACATTTGAACACTTAATCATGCATTTCAATTTGGCGGATGGCCACTATATAAGGGGTGCTCTCTGTAAAGGTAAACATGACAGCCATTCCCAAGCAGAAACTCTGATCCCCAAATAAACTATACTTTAACAGAAGTTAAGGTGTTTACATTGTGATTTGACATCACCCTTAATCAATTGCACAAGACTGTGAGCTCTTGTGTTCTTAAGCAAAGTGAGTAATCCTTTACATGTTTCTGCATAGGGGCCAATAGCAGTGTCCTTACTAAACATATTCTCTTTCTACAGGTCAGATGTGTATTAGGAGATAAAGTTATGAGTTTAGTATTAGAGTTCAGGGCTCTTTATTGTGGCATTGTCGTCTAAGGTGTTAACCCAAATTCTCCTAAAATAATCTCTACTGGAAGAGCCATGGGCCTGCCTAAATCCAGCACTTGCTCTGCTCGCTAATAACACTGCTATAGCTGGTAAGTGCCCACACTTCTAATCCCTCCAGCTGTATGGACCAAGTCTTTAGTTTGAATGCTTGAATAAGTGGCTTGGGGCGATAGCTGCTGTGAGCTAGATTAAGGTTTCGCGAGGCACCGACCTGCTGTGCAGCTTTGAGATGCAATGATCAGCCCAATTTACTCGCTGTTTATTATCACTCCTAAATATTTGTGACAAGAGACAACTTCAAGGGACTTAAAATCCAACTGAGGCCCTCACTCTTGCTCTAGAATCTTTTCAGTGCAACACAGATGACCCCCCCCCCCGCATTGCCCATCCAGTTGGACTCTCACCTCTCGGCACCTGTGGAGGAGTGAACTCACCACAGGCCGCCTCATACAACATCAGCCGAATTGTCCAGTGGATGTCAGAGCGCTGCCGCCTTCTGAATGGGGATACAATGGAAGTGATCATGTTCTCCCACTCGGTTCCGGTGTTTCTACCACTCCTGTGGCCCCATGCCACGCACTCTGGGGTTTAAGTGGCCTGGGGCTAGCAGGGGTGGAGCCTGGGCAGTCTCCAAAATGTGCTCCTGAATGGAGGCACTGCTGCCTCCCCGGCTCAGTGACACAAGGCCAATTCCTCCTGAACACCTGTCTCCCATTCTTACCCCCCTCCCGTGATGGCACCATTCGGCCCTGGTTTACAAGGGCTGAGCTGCTGAGCAGCCCCTCGCCTGAGCTGCTGAACAGCCCCTCCCCTGAGCTGCTGAGCAGCCCCTCCCCGGAGCTGAGCACGTCCCCTCTTCTGTGCTTCCTCCTCCCACAATGTTGTAACAGGATGGGATTTATACAGTGATGGGTTTAATGGCACTCCCATCACCCACTGGGCGCCGTGCTCTGTCTGTTATGATGCTATGGGCAGGGGAAACAAGGAAAAGTGGAGTGGGTGCTCAGCAGAACGTGCTGAGCATTGCCGGCACAGGATTGCTTTAACCATTCTGCAGTTCCCGGGACCTGCCGCTGAGCAAGATTTCTATAGAAGTTTCGGAGGGGTTGAGAGAGGCCTTTAGCCATCCAAAGTATTGCCTGCGGCTTCTGCAGCACCCTTCATTCATAAACCAGCGCCCCAGTGCACACTTACTGCACAGCCTGCATCTGCCACCCCTAGAAACACAAGCCTGCCTATCATAGGAAACGTTTCTGTGCTCTCTCGGATTTGTAGTGCAGAATTTATAATGGGGATTCTAGGACTACAAGTCCTAGAATACCAATGAAAAGCATTGGACAATGGTACTGTACAGGGCATATCATACAGCTTTGAGTGTTTAAACATAAATCCCAACATTACTCTAGTCGGGAGACACTAGTCCAATCCTGGTTTTGACTTTGAAAGCTAGCCTTTGAAGTCCAACGTTTATAATGGGAAAATCCAGGACTTCAAGTTCCAGAATGCAAAGTTCAATTGGCCCACGTTTAAAGAGTGTATTCCTGGAGTGGAACACACCATTCCTTCATCTGTGACTGAAATCGGCATGTTAGTTTCGTCATCAAATCTCTTCCCAAAATGTTAACCAATGTCTGTCGTGAATATAACAAAGGAACAGACATTTCACGCTCTCCTATGGAGACTGGTAATTCGTTAATAAAAGGAACTCGACTCGTAGCTCCAGAGAACCCTTGAGAATTCATGGCAATTGCCGACATCGGATATTTTTCCTTTCGTATACATTAATGAGTAGCTAAAGTGTCTACTAGAAAAGAAAAAGATTTCCTCCTATCGTCACAATGACCCTTGGTTCCTTTTGGGGTCTGGTGTCACAGTACTGCACACATCAAGTCACCCTGTGAGCTGTCCTATTGTGGGTACAGGCTCACTCCCGTCCCTGTGAAAGGAGTTTCTCCTACCACAGTGATACCTCCTATTCTGGGTCTCAGCACTTGTCCTGTGTTTGCGAACTGCTGTGTTTGCATAGCGGCTGGTTGCGACTGCCCGTGGGGTGGATTCATTTGCACTCGCTCTTGTTGCTGTACCTGCTGTATTCGCGGCGCCTGTGTCTGATGCAATGTGTGATCTTGGGAAAACCCTTCTCTAGTTTGCGTACTATATGGTGGAGGATAAGCTGCCCCCCTCTTGAAAATTGGCCATTTTGTACATTCCCTTGGCTTGCACATACGTGTGCAATGTGCCCTGTCATACCACAAGTCCAACATACTGGAGGTGCCCGTCTGACAAGTCCCCCATGGTTATATCCTCCTTGGGTGCTCTGATTCGCATTCTGTGTATTCTGAAACCCACCTTGATTATTTTGGAATCCACCTCCTCTTCCTCTATAGCCCATACCTCTGCCTTGTTGCACAAACCCATGTCCACCTTGATCTATCGGGCGCTGATTACTTGCCTGCGATGCACCCATTGCTTCCTGCATTCCCAATCCCTCTCCACTTTCCTTCCATGACAAATTTCGACAATTTCTTCTGAACTAGCTTGGCTTCCTCGATTTTCCTAGTCTCATCTTTCTTCCTATTTTTCTCTTGCAATAACCAACAATGGTGCACTATCGTCAGCTGTATCACAGCCCAAGGCTTTGCTTCCATCCCCACTTGTTTCTTCATCTGCCTCTGTACTGGCTCAGGCAACCCCTGGCATAACATGTGGTAAAATAACGCCACTGTCTTTTCCGATGGCTCGCGAGTTTCAAGCTGCCATTTCTCCTGAATATCCTGAATGTAAGCAATAGGGCCTTCATCTTCCATCATCTTACATGTCATAATTGCACCCATATCTGATGCATTTCACACAGGCCGCGGACATCGAGGCGCTGTTACAGGAATTGTTTGTTATAGTTGCATAATTGTTTGTCTTAGTTGCGTATTTATAACGCGCTTAAATACCCAGAGCTTTCTAAGCGCGGACCCGGGGATCGAACCTGTGTTGCTTCGTGCCGTCTTGCTTCCAAGGCGAGCATGTTGCCATTGAGCTATCCTCCCATGCATCAGGTACTGTATCCTGAGAACTCTCCACATGTTTTCTCCACAATTATTAAACGGCGCTTAGTTTTGTGATGTGTTTTGTGCTATCACTCTTGAATATCCTGCTCTCCTCCATATATCATCAGCCCTTTCCCCCAAGAATAAATGCCAGGAGACCTTTTATGTACCCTATAGCCAGCGTGTTTCCTGCTGTCATTTCTTCTAATTCATATATCCATTTCCCAGTGCCTGAATTCAAACTCCAGAGCTTACTGTCATGACCCTTTCCCCTGGCCCTCACTGGCAAATCAGCCTTCCAGTTAGGGCCAGGTGAAAGGCCTTAAAAACTCATCCAAGACTCTCTTGGAGTCAGTCCTGGCGCCTTTGGCGCCAGGCTCATAACCATCATGAAGACTAACATTAGAATGGGACTATTTACTTGGGACTATTTAACATGGGGGGGTTCAGCCAACATGGAGGCACACACATAGCTCAGTTACAAGGAACTGAGTTATGTGGTCTAGTCTTTTGGGTTTCGCAGGCCTGGGACTACTTTACCTGGACTACTTTGGGTGTGGCAGGCCTGGGACTATTTTACCTGGACTACTTTACCTGAGACTATTTAAACCACACCCAAACAGCAGAACATGTTTTGCGTTATTCCTCTGTGGGCAGCGTAACGCTCACTGTGTTCAGTTCTTTGATGCCAGTTTACTTGAAACCAAGGACCTGCAGAGAGAGAGAGAGAACACTACGAAACGTACCTGGAACAGTATCCTGTCTTCAATCCATCGCTGACTTCAGTTCCACTCACCTGAAGGTACGAACCCCATCATCTGGCACCGCATGCATCCTGGAATACCATAACCTGGAAAGAGGAGATAGAAAGACAGCATTAGTAAGCATTTACTCACGTATCCTCCTGAATGAAGAAAGCCACACAATTCTTACCTGGGTAGTCATCTCCTGGTCAGTATCATTGCTGGAACATTACGGCACTCTGCGAGGAACATCACAACCTGCAAGGAGAGAAAAGACACAGGTTAGCAATATAAAAGGCAAAACAGTGCCATGCATCGCGCATTACTCACCGGACAGCATCGCGCACACCGTGCTTTCGCCTACCGGCCCATGCTCATCTTCAAACTGCATGAGAACACCAAAATACCTTTCCATATCTAAAAGGAAAGAAGCAAGACATTATTATTCAAACTAAGAGGAACATAAGAACTGCATGTAAAGACTGTAAAGCAACAAACCTACAGAGTCGCAGCAGGCCTGGATTCCCACAGGGGCTTGCACCAGCGAAGTAACTTGGTTGTTGTTCGCCCCCCACATCTACGCGCCCCTGCCATGAGGAGCAGGACAGAGAACCCACCTTTCACAGTATTAAGGTGAGGAGAAGGCCCAAGGGGGAGGAAGGAGTTGAGGCCTAGGGAGGTGGGAAAACATAAAGACAATCTGGTATTGAATCCAGCTCTCCTATATTTTAGACCCATCTTTAACCAAAGGCCTTACCAAGGCACCGGGAGAGTGTTCGAGAGTGCAAATCATCCAACCAGGGCTGGGTGGCGTCCCCGTGGATACCAGGTGAGCGTAACACTTACACCTTAAATGACCCTAGTCCATTTGCGGCCATGGAATATACTGCAGTTTTATTCCCCCTTTTTCCAATAAGGGAAACTGTGTGAATACCAATCCAGAGTCGGCTCCCCTCACTAATCTATCCATGGCAGGGACAATTGTCCCTGTCTGTCTTCTTGTCAGTAACGACCTTAACCTGCTCACATATGGTGGCTATTCTCTCTTCTCACTGTACGATCATCCTCGAGGACTCTCTGGATATGCTATGGGATCTGGCGTCCTATCTTTAGGTTATTCCAGATCCGACAATCTTACTTCTTTATCCATTTACAGGCTTCCTTCAGGGACGCATGCACTCCTTCCTCCTGCCTCGAGGAGAGACTCCTTTTCTTCGTCTGACATGTCTTGTCCCCAACTAGCGTGACTATTATCTTCCTCACCCCTGTCTAGGTTCAGTCTGCTTAAGGACAATGCTCTACGTCCGTGACTGAACAGATTTTCTTCTTCGCTTCTTGATTGAAATGCTAGGGATTGATCCATCTTCCCTCGACTTCCCTACTTACTACCTTCCTTCAATTCTTGATAGACCTTATCGATCTTTTTCTCTGATGCTTTCTGCATCAAAACTTTCTTCATCTAACGCAACTGTAGATGCCCCTGATGTTGCTTCCTTTATCAGAAGGAACTCTTCTATTCTATTCCATCGTATTTCTGGGCCTGGCCCTACTGGTTCCTTACAAATGAGACTGGCATCAAGACCCTGCTGTCTTATTTTTTGCTCTATTTCTTCATCTAGTTATCTTTGCTTTCTCACATCCCTTCTAATTATTTCTTCCACTTGCCTTAGTTCTTCTCTCCTTACGCCTTCCCTTCTTTCCTCTTCTTCCCTTTGTCTCTATAATTGTATTGTATTGTATTGTATGGTTTATTTATTTACAGAGCGCACTGGCCGTCAGGCATCTGGGTGCTTGACAAACTTTAGGTTACAGGTACATAGGCAAGGATAAAAAAAAATAAAGTATATGACAATATATAGAGACACATTTACAGACATATATGAATGTGCAGGATAAGTATAGAAATATACATATATACAGTTCAAAGGTGAAGCCATCAGTGGTCGTTAGCGTGCGTCCATTGTTTGACATTGGTCTTGAAGGCAGGGAAGGAGGGTAATGCTCTTAGGGAGTCCGGTATAGAATTCCAGAGTTGTGCTTCCAAGACTGGAAAGCTGGATCCTCCTGTTTTTTTTAAGTTTAAAATTTGAGATTCTGATGCTATTAGAGTGTGCTTTTCTAATAGGTTGTTCTGATGTATGTTTGGTGAATCCCTCAGTCAGATATATGGGTGCCTTGTTGTTGAGGCAATTGTATGTCAGGTTTAGAGTTTTGTACTTGATTCTGTCTTGAATGGCTAACCAGTGATGGATCATCTTTCGTCAGAGATGTGTTGACATTTTGGGATGCATAGGGCAGTTCTTAGAGCATTGTTTTGGAGGGTTTGGAGTTTGTTAGTATTGTGACTGCTGGTGCCCAAGTAAAGTGCATTGCAGTAGTCCAATTTAGATAGAATTAATGCCTGTGCAATAGTAATGCAGCTATCTATGGTCAAGAATGGTTTCCATGCATAGATCCATTTACACGTCTAGCTCGTTGCAGAGGCAGTGGCATTCACTTGCCTATTGAGATTGAGTGCCGAGTCCAGGTAGAAACCTAAGGGTTTTACTTCCTTAGCGACTTTAATCTTGATACCGTCAATAGTGATGGAGTTGTATTGGAGGGGGAGTTTATTTAGTTTATTAGTGGACCCTATAATTAGGAATTCAGTCTTTTTGTCATTAAGACATTGACCGTGTGTGGCCATCCAGGTTTGTATAATTTGGTACATTTTGTTGATAAATCCTACATCTGAAATAGGGATGCAGATTTGGGTGACGTCAGCATAATTTGTATATGAGACAACCAGGTTGTCCAGTATATCAAAGAGAGGCTTTGTAAATATATTATACAAAGTGGGAGAGACGCATGACCCCTGTGGTACTCCACATGTGATGGGTACTGGGTCTGCTGATGAAGAAGGCGAAAAGACTCTTATAGTTCTTTTATCTAAGAATGAGTTTATCCACATGGTGGCCTCTTTAGAAAGGTTGGCAGATTTGAGGTGGTTTCATAAGACTTTATGGTCAACCAAATCAAATGCGGCGGAGAGGTCTAAGAGTAGGAGAATGGAGATTTCTCCTTTGTCATTCCGGTCAACCAGTTGGTTCTTGAGATCGAGAAGGGCCGTCTCCGTTCCATGCCTAGGCCTGAAGCCAGATTGTCGGGTGCCTAATAGGTTATTGATCTCCAGATAGGATTGAATCTGGAGATAGGCAGCTCTGTCCAAGATTTTAAGGAGTAACTGTATTGTCGTAATTGGCCTGTAGTTGGTCGGGACTCTAGGGAAAGAGGAGTTGATGAAGGTGGCAACAAAGGGAGGTAGGTCCTTTGCAGCTTCCTTGATGATGAGTGCTGGGCAGGTATCCCCAATACACTGGGAGGGTTTGAGTCATCTAATGATTGTTTCTGCCTCAGTAGTTGAGAGTGACCTGAATTTAAATTGGTTAGGTGATTTAGTTTGGTTGTTAGCAAGTTCTTGCAGGATGGCTTTGTGGGTGGCAAGAGCGATTTTATGGAGCAAGGTTTTTTTTGGCTATTATTTTGTTTTGGAGCATGGTTATTTTGTTGCAGAGGGCATTTTGTTTATTTGTGCACCAGATTTTGTTTTTGGTGTATGAGTGGTTGGGGCAATTGGGGATTCTAGTTCCCTGAGTATAGAGAAGATTTCCCTGGTACTTGAATTGGCTTTTTTGATTATGTCGTTGAAAGTTTCTTTTTTTGTTTGTATGATTTCTTTTTTGTATCCGTCTGCAAGGGAGGTGAGGTGATTTTTGTTCAGAAAAGATGCTTTTTTTCCCATCTATTTCTGCCTCTCTTTTTTCTTTGCGAAGGGCTTTTAGGCTAGGGGTAAACCATGTGTTGAGATGAGCTAAGGGTTTTTCTTTGCTCAGTTTTTAATGGGGCGATTATGTCAATGGCTGAGTTGATAGTGTTGTTATACAGATCAACCAGTTCTTTGGGATCAGTGGGAAGGTGGGTGTGATTGGTGATAGGTTGAATCAGAGGTAGGAGGTTGGTGACAGTTATGTTTTTTTTTCATCTGGTTAGGGCTGGTGGAGCCATAGGCTTAGCCGAACATTAGTTAGGGGACTGTCTTGGATAGTGAATGGGATCAGGTAGTTGTCTGTCCATACACAAGGTTCAGTGGCAGTGATGCATGAGGCGCAATTGATATCTGCAACCCAGTCCAAGGTGCGACCTTTGGTGTGAGTGCGTCCAGTGTTTCTGATAGTCCGGCCAGCTTCAGCAATGGTGTTAGCTAGGATAGTGGCATTCTGGTCTCTAGGGTCTTTAGGTAATCTTTTGTCCTTTAGTGTTTGTGCTTCCTCCTATTCTCTCTTCCTTTTTCTTCTATCCCTATCTTGTATCGCTCTCTGTCTATTGCTCTCGGAAGGATAGCTCAGGGCAATGTGCTCGCGTTGGAAGCAAGACGACACAGAGCAACACAGGTTCGATCCCTGTGTCCGCGCTTCGAAACCTCTGGTTATTAAGCGTTTTATAAATAACCCATCATATCATTGTCATACTTTCTTTGTTCTTCTGCCTGTTTTCCTTTTTTATGTTGCTCCAGCTGATATATCTGTTCTCGTCGCTCCCATCTCTTCCTTTTCTGCTTGTCTTTTTTCAATCTCTTCCCTCGTTTTTTTCTTTTCTTTCTTGTTTGTCCTTATCTTCTCTTTGCCTAACATCCTGAATGCTTTTCCCATATATTTTAAGTAATATCTGTCCTCCCATCCATTCGTTCTGCACAAGCGCTATCTCGTCAGCTTTATCCTTCTCCCCTTTCCATCTCTTTATCTCCTTATCTATTTCTGTCGACAGATTTGATCGCTCACTCCTTTCTCCTTTGTCTTGTATGATCTTATAGATCTTTTCTTTTCTCTTGTTCTCCTCTGGACTATCATCGCTGCTATAAGCGGTAGGTTCGTATATTGGATTACTATACCCCGTTGCCGCTTTCAACTCCTTTAAAGGATATAACCCTTTTCCCTCTGTACTAGCACCTTTTACTTCAGGTGAGGTAAGGGGAGCATGAAGGCTCAACACCTTCCTCCTTTCGCTGACTAAGCATCCACTCCTCAGGTGGCAGATCCTCTCTCTGTTCCTGGTACATTTTCCAGAGCTCTAGAATAGCTAGATCTTTTCTCTAATTTCTTCCCTGTGTATGCAGCGTGCACGTATGTAGTCATGTGTTGCAATACCGCTTTTGACAATGATCTCCCTTGTGGCCACGGCATGAACATTTTATCTGCGTGTCTTTCACCCATTCCACATTATACTGTTTGAGCTTGGGCCTTTGCTTTGGCAGTGTCTTGCATAAGTGCATCAGAGGAGTATATCCCATAATGACAAGTCTCAATTGACGGTCAATGCTTACCAGACTTATTAAATAAACTTTAAACGTCTGCTTAAATCACCACTTTTACAACGCCTTTAGAACAACAAATATGAGCAGGCACCATCAATCGCTGTTCAATCCTCTAATTTCTTAATTAGCTATCTCTACCTTTTGATTGATACCAATCACTTTTGCTATGCTCAATCACTATTGCTACTCAACTTTGTTCAATTTCTTCACAATTTCTATCGCTCTTCGATATTTTTACCCAACAAACAACATATAGACTAGTCGACTTTGAGTTTGGATTGTGATTGGATATCTACTGTCAAGTGGACAACTTATGCCTACCTCTAAAACCATGCCATCTTCAATACTTTCAAGTACACGGTATATCATTGGCTCTCAAACTATAAGGCCCTTCATTATACGGCCCTCTATAATTGGTTGGCACACTCGTGCCATGTCTGGAACATTTGGTTCACTTAGCAGCGCATAAACTCAAACCCAGGTGCCAGGAGGTGGACTTGACATTACCTCCCCACCCAATTAGCCCACCATCTCTCATCTCCCAAGCGTTCTGCCATGAAGATTGTCTTTGAACTTGGCCTTGCAAAGTATCCTTGTCTGTGGGAATATATCGGAGTGTGAGCACACACTATCCTTGTTCTGGGAATCCACGCTCAACTCTATTTCCATCCTTGGTTCACGTGACAGGAGACCACGATTTGGTCCATTTCGCAGCATTTAAATGTCTTAAACGAATAAGACTTGTCCCGCTTGGTGTTCATTCTTTGCACCTTAACAAGGGATGATTCAGCTTCACACGTTCTCTGCCTTCAAGAATAGATAACCGACCTTGCTGCATCATCTTTTGATACCAGGCCAGACAGCCTTGCCATTTGTTTCCACAATCTCAGCTTATTCTTGCTGCAACACAGTTCTCTGCCTTTCTTCTCCATGGGTCTGAGCTTACTAAATTCATGACACCGATGTCCAGTTTCTTTACAATGCCGGCTCCGCCTGCAGTCTATTCACTACATATAGCCAGCTTATATGATCGCCCAAGGAGAGCTGCGTACCTCCAGGGACACTAAACTATTACACACCACTCTCTGTCCAACAACCCAGGGCCTCCGAAGGAGAGCCGTGTCCCCCCAAGTACATTCAACTATAACAAACCACTCGCTGTCTAACAACCAAGGGCCTCTCAAGGAGACCTGTGTCCACCCAGGGACAGACAGGGACACTCACTTATAACACACCACTCTCCATCTAACAACGTAGGGCCCCCCAAGGAGACCTGTGTCTCCTCACGGACATTCAGCCATAACACACCTCTCTGTGTCTAAAAACCCAGGGCCTCCCAAGGAGAGCATTGTGTCCCACCAGGGACACTCGGAAATAACACACAACTCTCTCACAACCCAGGGCCTCCCAAGGAGAGCATTGTGTCCCACCCGGGACACTCAGAAATAACACACAACTCTCTCACAACCCAGGGCCTCTCAAGGAGAGCATTGTGTCCCACCAGGGACACTCAGAAATAACACACAACTCTCTCACAACCCAGGGCCTCCCAAGGAGAGCATTGTGTCCCACCAGGGACACTCAGAAATAACACACAACTCTCTCACAACCCAGGGCCTCCCAAGGAGAGCATTGTGTCCCACCAGGGACACTCAGAAATAACACACAACTCTCTCACAACCCAGGGCCTCCCAAGGAGAGCATTGTGTCCCACCAGGGACACTCAGAAATAACACACAACTCTCTCACAACCCAGGGCCTCCCAAGGAGAGCATTGTGTCCCACCAGGGACACTCAGAAATAACACACAACTCTCTCACAACCCAGGGCCCCCCAAGGAGAGCATTGTGTCCCACCAGGGACACTCAGAAATAACACACAACTCTCTCACAACCCAGGGCCCCCCAAGGAGACTCGCGTCTCCCCTGGGACACTGAACTTTAACACACCACTCTCTGTCTGACAACCTAGGGCCCCCCAAGGAGACCTGTGTCTCCGCAGGGATTCTGAACCATAACACACCACTCTCTTTCTAACAACCTTGGGCCTGTCATGGAGACCTGTGTCCACCCAGGGCCACCAAATTTTAACACACCACGGTCTGTTTTACAATCTAGGGCCTTCTGCAATAAACAGGAGTTTATCAACACACACGGATCTGGACACAAAGCAATGGCTTGTGAAATCTCACCACTCCCTTAAATGATATATTTATTTATTTCATTTATATAGCGCGCACAAGCCCTCGGGTCTATGCCGCCTTCTGCCGCAGGCCTGTGCAGTTCCAAACATGACTCCATTCCAGGCATAGACAGTCCCTCTCCAGTTCTTAAGTTCATCATGGGATGGAGAAGCAGGGTGGCTGTGGCTCTGTCCACATATTCAGCAGGCGGTGAAGAGTACACAATTGTATTCCCAAATATAAACCCTGAAGAAATACAAGTTCACTCTTTAGAAGTTCACATCTTACTTTAAAGGCATTTTGGCTGTCCTGGGCTCCCAGAGAGTGGCCTTTTTTTTAGCAGCTTTGCCAAAACTCCAAGTTACTTGTTCTTTCCTCCTGTTTGGGAATCCCTCTGGTTACCATAGACCACAGTGATTTCCAGGTGAAACTCTGAACCTTCTCAAGGCTCCTTTGGTGACCACATCACATGGACTAGAATGCTGGGCTGATTTTGCTTGTGTTCAAGAGACAAAAACTCTGGTATGGTGCATAGGAAATGTTTGTGCGATCAATCGACTTATGGTTAAAAACACATGGCCGAAGCATAGGGACAATAATATTTCTGACCGCACCATTCCTTTAAGATGGCGCCCTAATCAGCCATGACACTTTAGCTCATGTAGACATTCCTTACCACATCCCCGGTTTTGTAACTGCTTGGAGCTTCATTAAAAAAAGCACAAGATACAAAGTATTAAATGGTCTTGCAGGATTATCAAAGTATATCCCTACATCACACAGCTACCTGAATATTGATTCATCTTTTGGGTGGAAAAGGGAACACATTCTAGAGGTATGTAATAGTGACTCAACGTAATTACTATAGTACTACTATATAGTCCCCTTTCCTCAAAACAGCCTCAATCAAGCCCAACAGGATCCCGCCTGGCTGCTCATCTTTGCACACCCAGAGGGGAAAGAGCTTAAGAGACGTTACAGAAGGCTGGTGCCACATGCGAGACTGGTGCCACACTGCTCTATGTGTTCAAACATGTTGGCTCTGGTCTGGCCCAGCTTAATGGTATTCACGACTAGCCATAGCCCCCCCCCTGCATTGCCCGGGACTGTAGCTTACATGCACATGGGGGGGTCTGCTATAGCCTTGTGTATGTTATATTGTGTCATAACTTCCAATTTCTGAAAAATCGCAAAATCAACAATCTCTCGAAATCGCCTGTACTGATAGCACAGGGCCAGACCCCGCCCTGTGCAGGGCAAATGGGTGGGGTCGGTCTGATTTCACTGTCACCAGTACACCCCAGACTGGTATGCCAATGTCAGAAGCATAGTCAGGGTAGGGCCTGAGGGGCAAGGCCCACCCAAAATCTGTAAATGCCCACTCAGCAGCTCTGTGTGGGCATTTACAGATATTTTTGTCAGTGTAGTGGGCCCAACTACATTAGCTTCAGGCCCCATTTGCTAGACAATCCTGGCTACGCCTCTGGCGGACGTTGGGCCAAAATCTCAGCCCACCAACTGTTATGGGGCTGGAGCCAACCCTGAACCTCCAAACACAATTTCACAAATATATATATATAGATAATATGGAGGAAACGGACTTTGGACTAGTAGTACAGTAATTACTGCCGTGTGTAATATATACTTGTGTCACCGTTGTGATTGACACATAACACTGTTAATGTGACTAGGGAGGGGCCTCAAAATAATTCCAGATGGGCTCCCATGTTACCCTGATCTTGGCCTATCACAATTCAGCGATGGATTGTGGATGGGTTGTGGTGGTAGAAAGCTATTGCTTGACATTGCATAACTACCGAGATTCTTAGGTGGCCATTTTGTACTGGACGCGGTGGGAGACGGGGTGTAAAAACAAGGTGCATTCTTCTTAGGCCTTCTTTTTCCACACCTGTACCTTTTCATGATGACACGAGGTGGAGTAGGTGCACCGTGCAGAGTGAAACGCTCTGCTCTGCTATCTACCTCCTCTGTCCTGTGTGCACTTGGTTTCACGCCTGCATGAGATTTTCATGCCGGCGTAAAAGAAATTGATTCCCATGGAATCCTACTCGAATTAACACCCGCTAATCAGCAGGCAGATTCCATAGGAGTCGCTTAGGAAATGCCACCTGCTAAGAGAAAAGTGCAGACAGAGTTTACTTGTTTGCAAAACAGAGAGGAAACATTAAAAAAAACAAATGCAATGTTGCATTGCTTTGCCGTTTCCTTCTGTACACTGCCTTCCAAAAAGGGAAAAATCTAGGCAGGGGGCCCCAGCGGCACGTAAGTACCAAGTAATACCAATTAGTAAGCAGATGGCGGGGTGTAACCAAGGTGTGGGGGCACTGTTCTCAAAAATCAATAGTTGGTCGTTTGCAGCCGTGACAGAAGGGAGGCATCCCTAAAAAGCTCCCAAAATATTAAATGGCAGAAGGTTTGGATGCTGTCAAATGGCGTTGTGACCCTTGAATTTCAGTCAAATAAGTTCAACGTCCAAAAGAGTTCTCAAGGTAAATTGCTTCAATGCGCTTTTGATATAAAAAAAGTCCAGAAGAGCGCCATTTGACAGCATCCAAACCTTCTGTCATTTAATATCAATTAGTGTTTGCGTGAGCTGGAAAGTGCGTGAGCTGGAAAGTGCGGGAGCTGGAAAGTTCGGGAGCTGGAAAGTGCGGGAGCTGGAAAGTGCGAGAGCTGGAGAGTGCAGCACGCTGCGATCCACGTCATTGCATGTGTTTGGTGCATGGCCCCATTCTTTAGATCTGGGGCACTTTCTGCAAGTGCTGCTGCTGCCCCAGTGGAGTGCAGCTGGCGCTGTACATAGCGAGGGGGCGGGGGTGAAGCCAAAGGATGCCACTGTGGTAGCAACAGGGAGCCATGGCAGGAGTTTTCATGGGGAGCTTTGGACGACAGCCTGGGCTGGAGTTACCAAGGGACCTTGTATCTCCACTGTAAAATGGCAGATTTTTTGGAGTTTTCTCACTGTTACTCTGCTCCATCGTTGTAAGATTAGTGGAAAGTGTGCAGCACGGCATGTGTCAGAGAGTGACTCTTTTTTTTCATTTGTACAGGTGGAAAACATCACAACCACCTACTCCAACACCATACGCGCCTATCCTCAGGGTGGTCTAATCACCCGCCAGAAGAGGCTGATTCTGGACCTCCATTGCCAGATGTCCCAGGAGACCATCGTGGAGTTTGTGTACATGCCAGAGGACACCATTGAGTTCAGTGAAACAGAAGAGGGCCATTATGAGGTGGCCATCGCCTTCTTCCAATCACCGTCCTTCTATGAGCGAGTCATGCAGTCGCCCTACTATGTCAACCTGGACCAGGAACTCTTCGTCCAGGCCACCCTGCAGACCTCCGACCCCGACCTGCAGCTCCTAGTAGACACGTGTGAAGCTTTGCCCGACCCGCAGAATACCACATTGCAGACATACGGTTTAATCCGCCAAGGGTAAGATCAAGGCTACTGTCCACATCAAAGTTTCTTCTAATGCATCTGAACACACTCAGCTGAACACACTCAGGTATTTTCAGACCTATGCTATACACCATGGTTGTGTGTGGGGTGGAGGAACCCAAGAGCCGTTGTACAGTTGTGAAGGCCGGAGCATTGTATAGGTTCGGTGACTGGGACATACATACACACAGTGCAACAGAACAGACCAGTTATTTTCATAACAAACCTTCATACAGATAAAAGACAACGTCATCAAGAGCCATCCAACTAATCCAGTATTTGTTGACAGCCATTCTCCTCATCTGACCTGCAATAATGTAGGCTTGTGCAGGCAGTGTGTGCATGTACCAGTGGGTGCTGATATTGCATTTCCCAGTGGTAAGTGGTATTGCATGGGCCGCTGGGCAGTGGTGTTGCATGTCCCAGTGAGCATTGGTGATGAATGTCTTGGTGGGTAATGACGTTACATGTCCTAGTGGACAGTACGGTTGCGTTTCCCAGTGGGCAGGGGTGTTGCATGTCCCAGTGGGCAGTGGTGATGCATGTCTTGGTGGGTAATGACGTTACATGTCCTAGTGGACAGTACGGTTGCGTTTCCCAGTGGGCAGGGGTGTTGCATGTCCCAGTGGGCAGGGGTGATGCATGTCTTGGTGGGTAATGACGTTACATGTCCTAGTGGACAGTACGGTTGCGTTTCCCAGTGGGCAGGGGTGTTGCATGTCCCAGTGGGCAGGGGTGATGCATGTCTTGGTGGGTAATGACGTTACATGTCCTAGTGGACAGTACGGTTGCGTTTCCCAGTGGGCAGGGGTGTTGCATGTCCCAGTGGGCAGTGGTGATGCATGTCTTGGTGGGTAATGACGTTACATGTCCTAGTGGACAGTACGGTTGCGTTTCCCAGTGGGCAGGGGTGTTGCATGTCCCAGTGGGCAGTGGTGATGCATGTCTTGGTGGGTAATGACGTTACATGTCCTAGTGGACAGTACGGTTGCGTTTCCCAGTGGGCAGGGGTGTTGCATGTCCCAGTGGGCAGTGGTGATGCATGTCTTGGTGGGTAATGACGTTACATGTCCTAGTGGACAGTACGGTTGCGTTTCCCAGTGGGCAGGGGTGTTGCATGTCCCAGTGGGCAGTGGTGATCCATGTCTTGGTGGGTAATGACGTTACATTTCCTAGTGGACAGTACGGTTGCGTTTCCCAGTGGGCAGGGGTGTTGCATGTCCCAGTGGGCAGTGGTGATCCATGTCTTGGTGGGTAATGACGTTACATTTCCTAGTGGACAGTACGGTTGCGTTTCCCAGTGGGCAGGGGTGTTGCATGTCCCAGTGGGCAGTGGTGATGCATGTCTTGGTGGGTAATGACGTTACATGTCCTAGTGGACAGTACGGTTGCGTTTCCCAGTGGGCAGGGGTGTTGCATTCCCTAGTGGCCAGTGGTGCACACCCAATTCACCTGGGCGATGTTTTAATGAACACCATCCTAGCATCATAGAAGTTCAGATCGCCCTTCTCCGTGGCGGGAACAAGTGCAGTTCACGGTGACCCTCTGCGCAGTAAAGTCCAAGCGTCCACAGTATTCACTCGAATTCACCTTCCACCACTGACTGCATTTGCAATGTTGCTCGAGGTACTCTGCGCCTTTAGTATATCTCTTTCTAGCGCACGTAAAACTCCATTCTCACTGCACCCCCCTTTACTTTGTCAACAACCCTCTGTTCCCACTTCCCTAACAATCCATTTACAGTGCATTACCATTCAGCAGCATCCCTCAAGTCCCCCAGCATGCCATCAGCAGGGCACCACACCACTCTATGCCCACTGATCCCAGCAGTCCATTCCCAAAGCTACTCGAGTTCTCTGTGTCTCCATAACACAATGCCCAAAGCACCGCAACACCATTGCCAGCTGCGCTCTATTGAATGGGCTGCCGGGTAACGATGCTTGAACGCCCGCCAGAGAGACAACCAGGCTTCTGAACTCTTCAAGGGGGGAGGGAGGGGAGGTTGAGCAGACCCGTGGGACTCCCAGAGGTTTTCTGGGTGCTCCAGCCCTCACTTGAGTCTCGAGGACACCAGCGGGGGCTTGAACTCAGGGAATTGAGTTGGAACAGCCACTCAAGCCATCATCCCCTAACAGACGTTCACATAAAGCTCCGAGACACTTCCAGCCCCCCTGAAGACAGGACTCACAACTAGCGTCTGAGAACAGTGCTAGGAGGGTTGTGTATTCTCCTTTTTGTGTGTTTGGCTTGTGCAAGGCTCGTCGATGTGTCCATCCTTTCCATAAGAACATAGCGAAATAGAAACGAGGTTTCCGCTTTATCCTGCTTTCCCCTAAATGTCCCCAAAAAACAGAACACGTTTCCATTTCCCGTGTCCCTCGAAAAAAGGCACTTTCCTTTTGCCTCTGTTTGGTAATCTCCCAGGTATCTTTCTCCTCCCCCCCCCCTCCCCTCCTTTATGCGTCCCTTTCCTGCATTGCTTATGTTTGACTTATGTCTGTGTGTGTTTTTAAATTTTCTTTTGGACATTGTTGGGGTACTGGAGGAGGGGCGTGGAGTTTGACGAGTGCTTGCTCTATGACCTGTGTGGGTGCCCTCTGTAAGCCTATGATATGAAGATGGCTGTGGTGGTGGCTGCATTCTGGGGACGTGCAGAGTGACGTATCTCCACAGGAGAGCGAGGTGGACGTTGCAGACCAGCCAGATGATGACACGGCACATGGGTGCATTGTCTTGAAGGTGGGCGCCCATTATATTGTTTGCGTCAGGTGGAGTGCATGAGATGGGTGCTGAGGACAGTAGAAGGCTTCGTTTTGCTGGAGCAGGAAGGGGTTAAAGGGTGTAAGGACCGTCAGCAAACCTCTGCACGCATCGGCTGACTGAATAGGCTCCATATATGAGGGTTTGTTGGAATGTCGGGTGACTACGGGAAGATTGGGAGGCTGACCACGAGGTTCAGGGGCGAGAGTATTTGGTAGAGTGCTCAAGTTGGAGGAGCAGAGGAAAGTACTAATGCCACAGCAGACGGTGGTTGATATGATATGATAAGTCATTTATAACGCGCCTGAATAGCGGATAGACAGTCAGTCAGGAATAAGCGATATATGAGAGGAGGCTGAGAGGAGCCTGAAAGAGAGCTGATCGTAATCCGCATAACGCCAAAAGTTAGAGGAGAAGGTAGAGATCAGCTTGGCCAAAGGGGCCAAGTAGACATTGAAAATTCAGGGTGAGAGGCTAGAGCCCTGGGGAACACCACATGAGGAGGGAAAGGACCCAAGTTGGACCTCAGAGGGTCAGTCCAGGAGGAAGTAGGTCAACCACTCCAGTGCCTAATCTGTGATGCCCAGTTTCGCACTGAGTCGATTGATCAGGATGGCGTGATTGACTGTCAAAAACAGAGGAAAGATCAAGGAGGATGAGGACAGAAGGAATGCTTGAATCAACGATTAGTGAGCAGATCTTGACAGGTGTTCAGGAGAGCAGTTTCCATGTCTCTGGCTGCTCTGAAACCAGACTGATGGTCATGGAGACAGCCAACAGCTTCATTGTGGAGACTAAGCTGGAAGGTGACCAGCTTTTAAAGGAGTTTGCCCACAAAAAGAGTGATAGAGATTGGGTGATAGTTTGACACACAGGTAGGATCTGTAGAACGCTTTTTAAGGAGGTGGTGCACAAGAGAGTTTCTTGAGGGGAGAGGGGAAAGTTCCAGTGGCAAAAGAGTGATTGCAGAAATCGGCCAAGGGTGTCAATGTGGTCCTTGATGGTTCTGGAGGAGCAGGGGAGCACCCGTTTGGACAACATTTTCATAGATCGGATTTGTCTAGATCAGGTGTAGTCAGAGATAAAGAGGAGAAATGAGGAGGAGGGGGAAAGTCGTCAAGAGGGGTGTTGGGAGAGGTAGAGGTAGAGGAAGAGGAAAGGGAGGACAGGATGTCCCGAGTTTTAGTGGTGAAGTGAGAAGCTAGTGCTGTACAGAGGGCCTGAGAGGGAACAGGAGAGGTGCAGAAGAATTGGCCAGCACCTTGCAGATTTTAAAGAGTTTGGCCGTGTTGTTTGAGGCCGCAGAGATGCAGGCTTCTTGGACAGGACCGAGAGACTGTATTGCCTTCGGAGCAGGTGGCAGGCCAGTTTGTCAGAGGATGCGTCTGATGCCCTCCACTTCCTCTCAGCCACCCAGCACTTGTATTCCAGGTTGGCGAGGTCGGAGTCATACCAAGAGTTGCAATTGGAGGTAATCTTCAGGCGGATTCTCAAGATAGGGACAAGGACGTCCAGAGTGTTAGAGATAGAAAGATTCAGTTTGGAGAGGGCTGTGTCAGAGTGTAAGTCAGCCGCAGGCGTAGGACAAGCAGAGAAAGTTGCGGAAAAAGCATCTTCTGATACACGTTTCATGGGCTGAATGACCGAGAAGGTAGGTGGCAGTGCTGCGGTGTGCTTAGCCTGGGTGACAGAGAGTATCACGTCAGAGGGGAGACCAGAAAGTGGACAGTGCAAGGGAGGAGTGGTGAGATGGTTCGAGAGGGGGATATCTGAGGAATTGAGAACATCCAAGGTGTTCCCGGCATAGTTTGTCGGACCAGAGGGTAAGAATGGAAAGAGGAACAGTGTCGCAAAGGCTGCAGAGGAGCCCAGAGGAGGGATTAGAAGCATCCAGGTGGATGTTGAGGTCTCTGAGGAGG
The DNA here is from genome assembly GCF_040938575.1 of Ambystoma mexicanum. Classification (NCBI taxonomy): domain Eukaryota; kingdom Metazoa; phylum Chordata; class Amphibia; order Caudata; family Ambystomatidae; genus Ambystoma; species Ambystoma mexicanum. Next base: position 1,686,742,516 of record NC_090929.1, read on the forward strand.
AGAAGTTGAGAGGTAGTGACAAGGAGAGAAGAGGAGAGGTCAGCCCACTCTGAGAATAAGAGGGCTGACCTGGCCAAGTAGCCTGTAGATGGTGGCCACGATCAGAGAGAGGCAAGAAGAGATAGAGAGCCTGCAGACCAGGCATTCAAAGGAGGAGTAGGCCTGCATAGGAATGACAGAAGGAGGGACCACTCTGGAAAGATCAGAGCGACTCCACCTCCAGGACGGTTGGTTCTGAGTTCAGAGAGGATTTTGTAGCCATCACGGAGGAGAGTGTCAAAACCCATGACAAAGCTGGCCATGAACCACGTCTCAGTTAGAGCGAGGACATCAAGGCCAAGTTCTTCCAGGAGGTGGTAGATGTCAGAGGAGTGTTTGACAGCAGAGCGAAAGTTGAGAGTAGCAATGTGGAGCAGGTTGCCACATTTTAAAACCTTCCGTGGTGTGGTACAGACTTCAGGTAGACCCAGTGGAAGTGGTAGATGGGCCCGAAAGTGGGCAAAGGTGGTCGAAGAAGGTGGCATAGTAGCCAGAGAGGAGGAGGATGCCAGAGAGGTGGTGGAAAAGGGAGGTGGAAGAGGAGCCAGAGAGGTACCTGAGGAGTAGCAGAAGAAGGAAGGAAGGAAGTTAATAAGACACAGGATATCCTTATCGAAAAGGACTGATTGGGCTGAGGGCACTGGACCAAGACGATGCCATTCAGATAGACGTTAATGATGTTCTTGGAGGAGTGGAAGAAGGCCAAGAGAGCCTCTCACCGAATGGCACCATTAATGGGAGAGGAGGAGAAAGGAAGGGAGAAGAGACCATATGAGGGTCCAAAGGTCAGGAGAGGGAACGACAAAGAGGATGCCAGTGAGAGTCTGTTTGGAAGAAGCACTGATGTAGGTATCAGCGACAGGGAGGCCTGGATTGGAGATGTCCTTCTTGAACTTCTCCCTTCCAGACTTAGTGAGCGTGATAGGATAAGAGATAGAGTAGCAGTTAGAGAAGGTGGGTGAGATCGAGAGAACCATAGAGGGTGCTAAGAGGAGGGAGGGGAGAGTGAGGGCGGAGGAAGCACAGTCAACATCCAAGCACCACATGAAACACCAGAGGGGGAGGGGTCACAGAGAAAGAAGAAAACAGGGGTCAGTAAGGCAGCGCACTACAGGCGACATGCACGTGCAGTGGAGGCGGAAGACAGAGGGAGTGGGGACAGCGCTATGCAACACCCAGATTTGACATTCCTAAAAAGAGGGGAAAGGCCCAGTTTTAACAAAGGCAGCAATGCAACACCATTTGACTGTACTAGGGAGGTGTGAGAGATGGCCAAGCAATACAGGTCACTGATGCTTATGAGTGGTGTGATAAGATCAAAAGAGTAATTGGAGGGGTGGGTCAGTTTAGTGGGGTGCAGTGATTGCTGCCTCCCCCTGACCGCACTAGATCTACCTCAGTCAAAGCAGGTTGACGGCTGCTAGCGTCCTGCTTCCCTGGCCAACACCTGCAGACACCATCTGAAGCTGTTTTAGGGGGAGCTGTCCTTTGCCTCAGGGTACTTCACCAAGGGGGCTTCCACAACAGGGGATGCCTTGCAGGGATGAATGTAAGGGCCTGTTTTCCAATAGGAGCACAGTGGGGGGAAGGGAGGTGGGGAAGGAGAGCAGCAGGAAGTGGTCGCAGGTGAGGGGAAGCGGGAGAACAATGCGCTGAGGTACCAGAAAATGATGATTTTTTAAAAGTTAAAAGTGGCCAGGAATGGCACACACTCACCCCCAGTACCGTAGAGTGGAAATGGTGCTGGGGGTCTACGAGCGTCAAAACACTTGCAACAAGTGCTGGCCAATGGAAGCGGGGAAGGTGAGCACCAGGAAGCGGGGGCGAGGGGGAATGGGAGACCCATGCACTGCAGCACCAGAAAGAGGTGATTTTTTAAAATGTTAAAAGTGCCCAGGAATGGCACACGCTGGAGAGTGGAAAATCTCGGACCGAGGGAGACCAACAGGTGTTTGTGGAGGCATACACCGTTGGTCCATTTGTATCTACTGTTGTGGCAGGTGAAGATGGATGCAAGGGTCCCTCACTAAATTCTTTAAAGAAAAGGATTCATTCTGACAATTGCACGACCAGCCACGTGGTCCTGCATTCGGTAGTATTTTGCTTTGCATGATAGAAAAACTGTCCAGGCCGATTGCATTGTGCTGTACACTCCCTGCAAGAAGACAATGAGGATGGATTGGAGACTCAAAAGTTAAGGTAGCTCAAGGCCACTAATAACATTCATGTGCCAACTGCTGTCACTGACCTCCCCCCTTTACAGCACATACTAGTGGTGGCAATGAGTCATCTCTTGGCACTTCCCGGGACACGGGATATGCACCACATCGCTGAGCATTCCACATCAAGCAAACCTCAGTCTGCCACCTCTCTAAGCCTGCCCATGCAAAGGAAATGCCACTCACCACTAGTACAAGCATGGTTGGGTTGCCTCCCCATGCAGAGGAAGTGCTGCCCACCATTAGTACAAGCATGGTTGTGTTGCCTCCCCATGCATAGGAAGTGTTGCTTACCACTAGTACAAACATGGTTGTGTTTCCTCCCCATGCAGAGGAAGTACTGCCCATCACTAGTACAAGCATGGTTATGTTGTCTCCCCATGCAGAGGAAGTGCCACTCACCACTAGTACAAGCATGGTTGTGTTGCCTCCCCGTGCAGAGTAAGTGCTGCCCACCATTAGTACAAGCATGATTGTGTTGCCTCCCTATGCAGAGGAAGTGCTGCTTACCCCTAGTACAAGCATGGTTGTGTTTCCTCCTCATGCAGAGGTAGTACTGCCCATCACTAGTACAAGCATGGTTGTGTCGTCTCCCCATGCAGTGGAAGTACTGCCCACCACTAGTACAAGCGTGGTTGTGGTGCCTCCCATGCAGAAGAAGTGCTGCTCACCACTAGAACAAGCATGGTTGTGTTTCCTTCTCATGCAGAGGAATTACTGCCCACCACTAGTACAAGCATAGTTGTGGTGCCTCCCAGGCAGAAGAAGTGCCGCTCACCACTAGTACAAGCATGGTTGTGTTGCCTCCCCATGCAGAGGAAGTGTTGCTTACCACTAGTACAAGCATGGTTGTGTTTCCTCCCCATGCAGAGGAAGTACTGCCCATCACTAGTACAAGCATGGTTGTGTTGTCTCCCCATGCAGAGGAAGTGCCGCTCACCACTCGTACAAGCATGGTTGTGTTGCCCCCCTATGCAGAGGAAGTGCTGCCCACCACTAGTACAAGCACGGTTGTGTTGCCTCCCCATGCAGAGGAAGTGTTACTTACCATTAGTACAAGCATGGTTGTGTTTCCTCCCCATGAAGAGGAAGTACTTCCCATCACTAGTACAAGCATGGTTGTGTCGTCTCCCCATGCAGAGGAAGTGCCGCTCACCACTAGTACAAGCATGGTTGTGTTGCCTCCCCATGCAGAAGAAGTGCTGCCCACCACTAGTACAAGCATGGTTGTATTGCCTCCCCATGCAGAGGAAGTGTTAATTACCACTAGTATAAGCATGGTTGTGTTTTCTCCCATTGCAGAGGAAGTACTGCCCATCACTAGTACAAGCATGGTTGTGTCGTCTCCCCATGCAGAGGAAGTGCCGCTCACCACTAGTACAAACATGGTTGTGTTTCCTCCCCATGCAGAGGAAGTACTGCCCATCACTAGTACAAGCATGGTTGTGTCGTCTCCCCCTGCAGAGGAAGTGCCGCTCACCACTAGTACAAGCATGGTTGTGTTGCCTCCCCATCCAGAGAAAGTGCTGCTCACCACTAGAACAAGCATGGCTGTGTTTCCTTCTCATGCAGAGGAAGTACTGCCCACCACTAGTACAAGCATGGTTGTGGTGCCTCCCAGGCAGAAGAAGTGCCGCTCACCACTAGTACAAGCATGGTTGTGTTGCCTCCCCATGCAGAGGAAGTGTTGCTTACCACTAGTACAAGCATGGTTGTGTTTCCTCCCCATGCAGAGGAAGTACTGCCCATCACTAGTACAAGCATGGTTGTGTTGTCTCCCCATGCAGAGGAAGTGCTGCTCACCACTAGTACAAGCATGGTTTTGTTGCCTCCCCATGCAGAGGAAATGCTGCCCACCACTAGTACAAGCACGGTTGTGTTGCCTCCCCATGCAGAGGAAGTGTTACTTACCATTAGTACAAGCATGGTTGTGTTTCCTCCCCATGCAGAGGAAGTACTTCCCATCACTAGTACAAGCATGGTTGTGTTGCCTCCCCATGCAGAAGAAGTGCTGCCCACCACTAGTACAAGCATGGTTGTATTGCCTCCCCATGCAGAGGAAGTGTTAATTACCACTAGTATAAGCATGGTTGTGTTTTCTCCCATTGCAGAGGAAGTACTGCCCATCACTAGTGCAAGCATGGTTGTGTCGTCTCCCCATGCAGAGGAAGTGCCGCTCACCACTAGTACAAACATGGTTGTGTTTCCTCCCCATGCAGAGGAAGTACTGCCCATCACTAGTACAAGCATGGTTGTGTCGTCTCCCCCTGCAGAGGAAGTGCCGCTCACCACTAGTACAAGCATGGTTGTGTTGCCTCCCCATGCAGAGAAAGTTCTGCCCACCACTAGTACAAGTATGGTTGTGTCGTCTCCCCATGCAGAGGAAGTGCCACTCACCACTAGTACAAACATGGTTGTGTTGCCTCCCCATGCAGAGGAAGTGTTGCTTACCACTAGTACAAGCATGGTTGTGTTTCCTCCCATGCAGAGGAAGTACTACCCATCACTAGTACAAGCATGGTTGTGTCATCTCCCCATGCAGAGGAAGTGCCGCTCACCACTAGTACAAGCATGGTTGTGTTGCCTCCCCATGCAGAAGAAGTGCTGCCCACCACTAGTACAAGCATGGTTGTATTGCCTCCCCATGCAGAGGAAGTGTTTCTTACCACTAGTATAAGCATGCTTGTGTTTCCTCCCCATGCAGAGGAAGTACTGCCCATCACTAGTACAAGCATGGTGTGTTGTCTCCCCATGCAGAGGAAGTGCTGCTCACCACTAGTACAAGCATGGTTGTGTTTCCTCCCCATGCAGAGGAAGTACTGCCCATCACTAGTACAAGCATGGTTGTGTCGTCTCCCCATGCCGAGGAAGTGCCACTCACCACTAGTACAAGCATGGTTGTGTTGCCTCCCCATGCAGAGGAAGTGCTGCCCACCACTAGTACAAGTATGGTTGTGTTGTCTCCCCATGCAGAGGAAGTACCACTCACCACTAGTACAAGCATGGTTGTGTTTCCTCCCCATGCAGAGGAAGTGCTGTCCACCACTAGTACAAGCATGGTTGTGTTGCCTCCCCATGCAGAGGAAGTGCTGTCCACCACTAGTACAAGCATGGTTGTGTTGCCTCCCCGTGCAGAGGAAGTGCTGTCCACCACTAGTACAAGCATGTTTGTGTTGCCTCCCCGTGCAGAGGAAGTGCTGCCCACCACTGGTACAAGCATGGTTGTGTTGCCTCCCCGTGCAGAGGAAGTGCTGCCCACCACTGGTACAAGCATGGTTGTGTTGCCTCCCTGTGCAGAGGAAGTGCTGCTCACCACTAGTACAAGCTTGGTTGTGTTGCCTCCCCGTGCAGAGGAAGTGCTGCTCACCACTAGTACAAGCATGGTTGTGTTGCCTCCCCGTGCAGAGGAAGTGTTGCCCATCACTAGTTCAAGCATGGTTGTGTTGCCTCGGTTGAACCCTGTGTGGTTTGAGACTGTGACTCCATCCATCTGGGGAGAGCTGGTGGGACCATCTGATGCGGCACGAAGGAACTCCTTGTCTCCAGAGAGGGGGAGCTGGGAAATATGACCATAGTGGATGCCTTGTGGAGGCACATGTTCCAGCACCTTCCTTCCCTCTGTTAGGCGCCTGGGCAAGTGTCAGAGAAGAATTCAATTCTTTGTGGTCCCCTAAACCTTTTACTTGTTTCCTCGGTTCTTTTACTTCATTCATGTGACTTAAGGCACTACTCGAGAAGGCTCAGTGCCACTGCAACCATTGCTTTGATGTGGTGCGCTTCAAAGCGCACTTGGCTAGCCGGGCAGAGGTGCTTTCTTTTATAAGCATTCCATTTTGGTACTACCCTGCATGTGTGTTGATTTTAGTTTTGCCCACACCTCTTATGTAGCCACATACAATGCTTTATTAGCCCTGTGAACCTTTATGGTAGGCCTTGGGGTGCAAATGTACTTTTTAAGTCCCGTTCCTGGTCGATTTGTGTTTGGCCATTCCTTTGTTTGTGTGGACCACAAGATACAGCCAAAATGGCCGTATTGTTACCATGGGCTCCTCTCCATCCTACAAAGGCAGCCACGTCTGTGGTGTGGACTGGTTTAGAATCGGCCGGAATGCGCATTCTTTATCCTGTGTGTTTGGTGGTTTTTAGCACTAGCTGGATTCACCGGACACTTGATTATGTGCTGTGTGAAGTGTGATTGATGGGCTGGCATGGCCAGCCTCTAGATGATGGATGGGTAGACTGTGGGCATTCTCAGATTCTGACTAGGACCTCTGGAACACTGCCAGTGGGATGGGCTGACGATGAGGATCCTGGTTAGCCCACACTGGCTGGGTCCTTGATCCCTTGCTCTTACATGCCTGCTTCTCTTGACTTTTGGGTTTGTTTTTCTGGGCTTCTCCTTGACTTCCTGGCATCTTTCTTGCTCTTAGCATTGTCTGTCCATGCAGAACTTTCAATCCCCCATAACATGCTTTTGGCCTAAGTGCCTAAAGGTAGGGACTCCTTCTGGCCTGAAACACTAAGTGGCTTGTGAGGGCCCACCTGAGCTCCATCGTTGGACATCTTGAGTCACCTCGCGTCTGCCTGGCTGTACACTTCTGCTCCCCTGACCTGGCCTGTGTCCTTCGCTGAGTCCTGTGGAGTTCTCCTGCGCCTGCTGTCACTGCATCTGTGATCCACACTTCACGACTCATCTCTCTAGATGTCTTCCTTGTTGGACTTACCTCATCTGGGTTCTTCATAATGCATAGCTTCACGTTACATCAACCGGGGTCACCAGCCGCGGCTGGTCCACAATAAATCTGGTAGCCACACTCACCTGTGCACGTCCTGTACCCGGGAGGAATTCACAGTATCCACCAGAGCGAGCACCTGTCCCCAGGTTCTGAGACTCTGATCCTGAAGTGGGTCTTCTTCTCAGAGTTACCTGGAACTGGAAGCAGTGAGGTGGTGCAGTCCCTTCTCCTCTTCCGTTATTTGGGTTCCCTCTGCAACCAGCTCTTCTTGGCCTGCTGGTTCTCCAACTTTGACCTTAAACATGTCCTAGTGGGTTCCTTTAGCTCTCGTGGCTGCAACATCTGTGAGGTTAACCAACAACTTACCTAACTTCTCCCCATAGCTGCCCCAGGCCTTTTGCATTTTTGCCTTTTTGTTCTCTTCATTCAGATGGGAGGAACCTTTGGGAAACGTACCAACCCCAGAACAGTGATTTTAAAAGGTATCTACCCAAACCGAGACATTGTGATCTGGTCCCGCTTGGAGTTCTGAAGTTTCTAGAACATAAAGTAGACGTCTAGCAGCGGCTCCAATAGAGTTGCAGGGCAATTGCATTCTGCCCACTTCCCCCACAGCCGAGATCTACCAACGCGGTCAAAAGGCTGACCTAGGTCCACGAAGGCCAGGTAGGTCTTAGAGTTCCCTTCCAGGGCTCTGCCTTTCAGTATGTTTAACAGCACGATATTTACACTAGTTCCCAAGCCCTGACTGAACCCATGTTGGAAGATATTGATACAGCCTTCTCTTACGGTATCCGGTCATTGCATCTAAAACAAAGCATCGACAAACCATACCATTGAAATAAAAACATTTAAAAAAACCATCGAATGCATTTTTTTCAATGGTAAAGGGTTTAGTTAGGTAAAAATGTGTTTTAAACCATTAAAAAGAGGGGTTCGGGGGTAACCGAATGACACCTGGCCTAGTAAGATCGTTGTCTGTCTCCCCTTGTCCCCCCCTCCCTGCCTCGTCGCGCCTTTAAACACATGTGTATAGGCGCGTTACAAATACCATATCATATCATATCATATCATAAAGAAAATGCATTCAATGTTTTTTTTAGATGCTTTGGTGTCAATGGTATGGTGTGTCGATGCTTTGACTGTCGATGCAATCACTAGGAACCTTCTCTTACGGATCACTCATTCAACCTGGTCAAGAGCAGAGATCCAAAAGTCTTGCTGATCACATTCAAAAGGGCAATTGGGCGGTAGGTCATTGGATCATCCCTGTGGCCCTTTTTGAATATTGGAATTATTGAGGGTCTCCTGCATGAAACGGGGATGGTTCTGATTTTCACAATTTGGCCAAACAAGATATTTACAAATCGAGCACAAGCCTCTGGTTTCTGCTCTGGCGTGGCGTTAGTCACACCTTTGGGCGAGGGCGAGCTCAGGCCTCTGGTTTCTGCTCCGGCGTGGCATTAGTCATAC